>NC_138874.1:15481167-15991848 GCF_965194805.1 Balaenoptera borealis | reverse complement strand
GACTAGCAACAAAGCCTTTGTTAGGTATCATGTCGGGGCCTTAGTTAGGTGTAGTGTCAGGGCCATTGTTAGGGACAGTATCAGGGCCTGACTTAGGAGAAGTTCAGGGCCTTAGCCAAGGAAAGTGTCAAGGCCTTAGTTAGGGACATTATCAGGGCCTGAATTAGCAGTAGTGTCCAAAGTCCTTAGTGAGGAGAGTAAGGAGTAAGTCAGGACTCAGGCCCTGACACTGTTCTTAAATAAGGCCCTGACATTACCTGGAACACAGGTCCTGATCTGATTCCTATCATAGGCGCTGATGTTGGACTTAACTAAGGCCCTGACACTGGTCCTAACTAAAGCTGTGACACTACTCTTAACTCAGGCCCTGACACTGTCCCTAACAAAGCCTCTGACACTACTCCTAAATCAGGCTCTGACACTGTCCCTAACTAAGGCCCTGACGTACACCTAACTCAGGCCCTGACACTGTCTCTAACTAAGGCCCTGATACTACTCCAAACTCAGCACTGACACTGTCACTAACTAAGGCCCTGACACTCTTCATAGCTCACGCCCTAACACATCTCCTAAATCATGCCCTGACAATGTCCCTAACTAAGGCCCTGACACTACTCCTATCTCAAGCAATGACACTGTCCTTAACTTAGGCCTTGACTCTACTCCTGACTCAGGCACTGACACTGGCCCTAACTTAGTTCGTGACGCTACTCCTAACTAAGCAACTGACACTGTCCCTAACTAAGGCCCGGACACTACTCCTTACTCAGGCACTGATAATATCACTAACTAAGGCCGTGACACTACTCCCAAAATAGGCATTGAGACTGTCCCTAAATACGCCCTGACAGTACTCCCAACTCAGGCACTGACACTGTCCCTAACTAAGGCCCTGACAGTACTCCCAAACTACGCACTGACATTGTCCCTAACTAAGGTCTTGACATTACTCTCAACTCAGGCACTAACACTGTCCCTAACTAAGGACTTGACACTACTCTTAACTCAGGCCCTGGCACAGTCCCTAACAAAGGCCTGACACTACCCCCAACTCTGGCACTGAGAGTGTCCCTAACTACGGCCATCACACTACTCCTAACTCAGGCACTGACGCTGTCCCTAAGTAAGGCCCTGACACTACTCCCAACGCAGGCACTGACGGTGTCCCTAACTAAGGCTCTGACACTACTCCCAACGCAGGCACTGACGGTGTCCCTTACTAAGTCTCTGACACTACTCCCAACACAGGCATTGACACTGTCCCTAACTAAGGCCCTCACATTACTACTTACTTAGGCATTGACACGCTACCTAACTAAGGCCCTGAGACTACTTCTACCTCAGACCCTGACACTGTCCCTAACGAAGGGCCTGATACTACTCCCAACGCAGGCACTGACGGTGTCCCTTACTAAGTCTCTGACACTACTCCCAACACAGGCATTGACACTGTCCCTAACTAAGGCCCTCACACTACTACTTACTTAGACATTGACACGCTACCTAACTAAGGCCCTGAGACTACTTCTACCTCAGACCCTGACACTGTCCCTAACTAAGGCTCTGACACTACTCCCAACGCAGGCACTGACGGTGTCCCTTACTAAGTCTCTGACACTACTCCCAACACAGGCATTGACACTGTCCCTAACTAAGGCCCTCACACTACTACTTACTTAGGCATTGACACGCTACCTAAATAAGGCCCTGAGACTACTTCTACCTCAGACCCTGACACTGTCCCTAACGAAGGGCCTGATACTACTCCCAACACAGGCACTGACACTCTCCCTCACTAAGGTCTTGACACTACTTTTAACTCATGCCCTGATGCTGTCCCCAGAAAAGACCCTGAGACTATTCCCAACACAGGCACTGACACTCTCCCTAACTAAGACCCTGACACTACTCCCATTGCAGCCACTGACACTGTCCCTAATGCCCTGACACTACTTCCTACTCAGGCACTGACACTGTCCCTTACTAGGCCCTGACACTACTCCCAACTCAGGCCCTGACACTGTCCCTAACTAAGGCCCTGACATAACTCCCAACTCCGGCACTGACACTTTCTCTAACTAAGGCCCTGAAACTACTCCCAACTCAGGCACTGACCCTGTCCCTAACTAGGCCCTGACACTACTCCCAACTCAGGCACTGACACTGTCCCTAACTAAGGCCCTGACATAACTGCCAAACCCGGCACTGACACTTTCTCTAACTAAGGCCCTGAAACTACTCACAACTCAGGCCCTGACACTGTTCCTAACTACCGGTCTCAGACTACTCCTAACTTAGGCGCTGACACTATTCCTAACACAGTCACTGACACTGTCCCTAACTAAGGTCCTGAGACTATTCTTAACTCAGTCCCTGACACTGTCCATAACTTAAGCCACGTCACTACTCCCAACTCAGGCACTGAGGCTGTTCCTAACTAAGGGTCTGACACGACTCCAAACTGAGACACTGACACTCTTCCAAATTAAGGCCTTGACACTACTCTTAACTCAGGCCCTGACACTGTCCATAATAAAGACCCTGACAAAAATCCCAACTTAGGCACTGACAATGTCCGTAACTAAGGCCCTGACACTATTCCCATCTCAGCCACTGACACTGTCCCTAACTATGGCCCTGACACTATTCCCAACGCAAGCACTGGTGCTGTCCCTAACTAAGGCACTGGCACTACTCCCAACTCGCCCTGGCGCTGTCCCTAACTAAGGCTCTGACACTACTCCCAATTCAGGCAATGACAGTGTCCCTAACTGAGGCAATGACACTACTCCCAACTCAAGCACTAAGGCTCTGGATCATTGTGATGACAAGCGCCATGGAGCATTGTGATGACAAGGGCCATGGAGAATTGTGATGACGGGTCCTGGAGCATTGTGGCGACAAGGGCCATGGAGCATTTTGATTACAGGGGTCATGGGGCATTGTGATGAAAGTGGTCATGGAGCACTGTGATTAAAGTGGTCATGGAACATTGTGATAAAAGTGGTCATGGAGCATTGTGATGAAAAGTGCTATGGAGCATTGGGATGACAGGGGTCATGGAGCATTGTGATGACAGATGCGTGGAGATTTGTGATGACGAGGACCATGGAGCATTGAGATTATAAGCATCATGCAGCATTGTGATGACAGGGGCCATGGAGCATTTTAATGACAAGAGACATGGAGCATTGTGATGACAGAAGTCATGGAGCATTGTGGTGACCAGCGGCATGGAGCATTGTGAAGAAAGGGGTACTGTAACATTGTGAAGAAAGGGTCAAGGAGCATTTTGATTACAAGGATCATGGAGCATTGTGATGACAAGGGTCATGGAGCATTGTGATGACAAGAGTCATGGAGACTTGTGATGACAGGGGGCATGGAGCTTTGTGATTTCACAGACATGTAGCATTTGAGACAATGGTCATGGAGCATTGTGATGAAAGGGGTCATGGAGCATTGTGATGATAAGGGCATGGAGCATTGTGATGACAATGGCATGTAGCATTGCGATGACAAAGGTCATGGAGCATTGTGATGACAGGGGTTATGGAGCATTGTGATGACAAGGGCGTGGAGCATTGTGATGACAGTGGTCATGGAACATTGTGACGATAAGGGCATCGAGCCGAGTTAGGGACAGTCTAGCGGCCTTGGGACTAAATTCAGTGCCTGAATTAGGCACAGCATAAGGTCTTTAGTTAGCATAAGATGTAGGACATTAGTTCGGGACAGGGTTAGGGTAAAGGCTTGGAATCGTGTCAGGAAATGACCTAAGGATAGTGTGAAGACCTTTGTTACTGAGACTCTCAGGGACTTATTCAGAAGCAGCGTTAGGGCTTCAGGTAGGCACAGCATCAGGGCCTGACTTAGGAAGAGCGACAGGGCCTGAGTGAGGCCTGATGTCAGGCCCTTAGCTGGGGACACTGTCAGGGAATGACTTAGGAGCAGCATCAGTGCCTCTGTTGGATCAGCTTTAGGCTCTTAGTTAAAGACATGACCGGAGCCCAAGTTAGTCACAGCGTCAAGGCCTCAGTTAGGGAAAGCTTCAGGGTCTGAGTTACAGACAGCCTCAGGTCTTCACTTAAAGACAGCGACAGGGCTTTCTTAGGGACAGTGTCAGGACCTTGGTTAGAAATGAGTCAGGATATTAGCTCAGGAGAGTGTCAGGATTTTAGTTATTGCTGGCAGCAGGGCCTATATTAAGGACAGATTCCGGGCCTTTGTTAGATTCAGTGTCATGGCCTTAGTTAGGAGTAGTCAGGGCCTTAGTTAGGGAGAGCATTAGGGTTTCAGTTAGCAGAAGATGCAGGAGATTATCTCGGGACAGAGTCAGGTCCCAGGCCAGAGATAGTGCAAGGAGATGACCAAGGGCTAACGAGAAGACCTTAGTTATTGAGAGCATCAGGGCCTTAGTTAGCAGCAGCGTGAGCGCCTTAATCAGGACCAGCGCCAGGGCTGGATGTACGGACAGCGTCAGAGCCTAACTGAGGTACAGCAACAGGGCCTAAGTGAGGCCTATCTTTAGGGCCTGAGTAAGGGACAGTATCAGGGCATGACTTAGGAGCAGCATAAAGGCCTCTGTAGGATCAGCATTAGGGTCTTCGTTAAAGCTATTATCAGGGCCTCCGTTAGGGATAGCCTCAAGGCCTCACTTAGGGGCAGCGTCAGGGCTTACTTTTGGAAAGTTTCAGGACCTTGGTAAGACATGGGTCAGGCTATTAGCGCAGGATAATATCAGGTGTTCAGATATTGACGGCAGCAGGGCCTTAGTTAGAGGCAGTGTCAGGGCCTAAGTTAGGACTAGCATCAGAGCCTTTGTTAGGTACAGTGTCAGTGACTGAGTTAGGTGTAGTGTCAGAGCCTTAGTTGGGGACAGTGTCAGGGCCTGCATTAGGACGAGCCTCCAGGCCTCAGTTAGGGACAGGTTCACGGCCTCGGACCTAAATTCAGGGCCTCATTTAGGGACAGAATCAGGGATTTAGCTAGCATAAGGGGATCTACAGCTGAAAGCAACCTGAACACCACCACAAGCAGATGCAGAAGTGAACCATGCACGCTCCTATGAAGGAATATTCCACAGCAGTTGAGTACATTTTGTTTAAAGTTAGTAACACTATAAAAATTATGTTTTGAAGAAAACTATATTCAGAAGATGAAAGAATCTCGTTCTAAAGAATCTCTTTAGCTAATCTCGACATTAGCTAAAGAGAAGGTTAGGTTAAGGTCTAGGGAGAGTGTCAGGAAATGACCTAGGGATAGTGTCAAGACCTTAGTTACTTAGCACATCAGGACCTAATTTAGGAGCAGTGAGTGTCAGGGCTTCGGGTAGGAACAGCGTCAGAGCCTGACTTAGGGAGTGGGACAGGGCCTGAGTGAGGCCTAGCGTCAGGGCCTTAGCTAGAGACAGTGTCAGGGCATGACTTAGGAGCAGCATAAGAGCCCCGGTAGGATCAGCCTCAGGGGCTATGTGAAAGATATTATCAGGGCCTCTGTTAGGGACAGCCTCAAGGCCTCACTTGGAGACAGCATCAGGGCTTCCTTAGGGACAGTTTCAGGACCTTGGTAAGAGATGGGTCAAGAAATTAGCTCAGGATAGTGTCAGGACTTTAGATATTGACGGCAGCAGGGCCTTAGTTAGGGACAGTGTCAGGCCCTGAATTAGGACGAACATCGAGGCCTTAGGTACGGACAGGGTCACAGCCTCGAGAGTAATTTTAGGCCCTTAGTTAAGGACAGCAGCAGGGCTGTAGTTAGCATAAGAGGCACGACATTTGCTAGGGACAGGGTCAGGTTATGGTCTAGGGATAGTGTCAGGAAAGGACCTAAGCATAGTGTCAAAACTTTAGTTACTGAGAGTATCAGATCCTTATTTAGAACCAGTGTCAGGGCTTCAGGTAGGGACAGCATCAGAGCCTGACTTAGGGAGAGCGACAGGGCCTGAGTGAGGCCTAGCGTCAGGCCCTTAGCTGAGGACACTGTCAGGGCATGACTTAGGAACAGAATCAGCGCCTCTGTTGGATCAGCCTTAGCGTCTTTGTTACAGATATGATCAGGGCCTGACTTAGTCACAGCTTCTAGGCCTCAGTTAGGGAAAGCTTCAGGGCCTGAGTTAGGGACAGCCTCAGTTCTTAACACAGGGACAGCGACAGGGCTTTCTTAGGGACAGTGTCAGGACCTTGGTTAGAAATATGTCAGGATATTAACTCAGGCTAGTGTCCAGTTTTTAGTTATTGCTGACAGCAGGGCCTATATTAGGGGCAAATTCTGAGCCTTACTTAGAGACAGTGTCAGGACCTGAGTTAGGACTAGCATCAGAGCCCTTGTAAAGTACAGTGTCAGGGACTGAGTTAGGTGTAGTGTCAGGGCTTTAGTTAGGGACAGTGTCAGCGCCTCAGTTAGGATGAGCCTCCAACCTCAGTTAGGGACAGGTTGACGGCCTCGGGACTAATTTCAGGCTCTTAGTTAGAGACAGCATCAGGGATTTAGTTAGCATAAGAGGCTCGACAATAGCTAAAGACAAGTTTAGGTTAAGATCTAGGGATAGTGTCAGGAAAGGACCTAGGGATAGTGTCAAGACCATAGCTAATTAGAGCATCAGTGCCTAATTTAGGCCCAGTGTCAGGGCTTCAGGTAGGGACAGAGTCTTAGCCTGACGTAGGGAGAGCGACAGGGCCTGAGTGATGCCTAGAGTCAGGGCCTTAGCTACGGACAGCGTCAGGGCATGACATAGGATCAACATAAGGGTCTCTGTAAGATCAGCATTAGAGTTTAGTTAAAGACATTATCAGGACCTCTGTGAGGGACAGCCTCAGGGCCTCACTTAGGGACAGTGTCAGGGTCTGATTTAGGTGTACTGTCTGAGACCTAGTTAGGGACAGTGCTAGGGCCTGAGTTAGGATTAGTGTCAAGGCCTTATTTAGGACCAATTTCAGGGCCTTAGTTTGGACTAGCATCAGAGCCATTGTTAGGAATCGTATGAGGGCCTGAGTTAGGCATACTATCAGGGCCTTAGTTAGGGACAGTTTTAGGGCCTGAGTTAGGATTAGTGTCAAGGCCTTATTTAGGACCAATTTTAGGGCTTTAGTTTGGACTAGCAACAAAGCCTTTGTTAGGTATCATGTCGGGGCCTTAGTTAGGTGTAGTGTCAGGGCCATTGTTAGGGACAGTATCAGGGCCTGACTTAGGAGAAGTTCAGGGCCTTAGCCAAGGAAAGTGTCAAGGCCTTAGTTAGGGACATTATCAGGGCCTGAATTAGCAGTAGTGTCCAAAGTCCTTAGTGAGGAGAGTAAGGAGTAAGTCAGGACTCAGGCCCTGACACTGTTCTTAAATAAGGCCCTGACATTACCTGGAACACAGGTCCTGATCTGATTCCTATCATAGGCGCTGATGTTGGACTTAACTAAGGCCCTGACACTGGTCCTAACTAAAGCTGTGACACTACTCTTAACTCAGGCCCTGACACTGTCCCTAACAAAGCCTCTGACACTACTCCTAAATCAGGCTCTGACACTGTCCCTAACTAAGGCCCTGACGTACACCTAACTCAGGCCCTGACACTGTCTCTAACTAAGGCCCTGATACTACTCCAAACTCAGCACTGACACTGTCACTAACTAAGGCCCTGACACTCTTCATAGCTCACGCCCTAACACATCTCCTAAATCATGCCCTGACAATGTCCCTAACTAAGGCCCTGACACTACTCCTATCTCAAGCAATGACACTGTCCTTAACTTAGGCCTTGACTCTACTCCTGACTCAGGCACTGACACTGGCCCTAACTTAGTTCGTGACGCTACTCCTAACTAAGCAACTGACACTGTCCCTAACTAAGGCCCGGACACTACTCCTTACTCAGGCACTGATAATATCACTAACTAAGGCCGTGACACTACTCCCAAAATAGGCATTGAGACTGTCCCTAAATACGCCCTGACAGTACTCCCAACTCAGGCACTGACACTGTCCCTAACTAAGGCCCTGACAGTACTCCCAAACTACGCACTGACATTGTCCCTAACTAAGGTCTTGACATTACTCTCAACTCAGGCACTAACACTGTCCCTAACTAAGGACTTGACACTACTCTTAACTCAGGCCCTGGCACAGTCCCTAACAAAGGCCTGACACTACCCCCAACTCTGGCACTGAGAGTGTCCCTAACTACGGCCATCACACTACTCCTAACTCAGGCACTGACGCTGTCCCTAAGTAAGGCCCTGACACTACTCCCAACGCAGGCACTGACGGTGTCCCTAACTAAGGCTCTGACACTACTCCCAACGCAGGCACTGACGGTGTCCCTTACTAAGTCTCTGACACTACTCCCAACACAGGCATTGACACTGTCCCTAACTAAGGCCCTCACATTACTACTTACTTAGGCATTGACACGCTACCTAACTAAGGCCCTGAGACTACTTCTACCTCAGACCCTGACACTGTCCCTAACGAAGGGCCTGATACTACTCCCAACGCAGGCACTGACGGTGTCCCTTACTAAGTCTCTGACACTACTCCCAACACAGGCATTGACACTGTCCCTAACTAAGGCCCTCACACTACTACTTACTTAGACATTGACACGCTACCTAACTAAGGCCCTGAGACTACTTCTACCTCAGACCCTGACACTGTCCCTAACTAAGGCTCTGACACTACTCCCAACGCAGGCACTGACGGTGTCCCTTACTAAGTCTCTGACACTACTCCCAACACAGGCATTGACACTGTCCCTAACTAAGGCCCTCACACTACTACTTACTTAGGCATTGACACGCTACCTAAATAAGGCCCTGAGACTACTTCTACCTCAGACCCTGACACTGTCCCTAACGAAGGGCCTGATACTACTCCCAACACAGGCACTGACACTCTCCCTCACTAAGGTCTTGACACTACTTTTAACTCATGCCCTGATGCTGTCCCCAGAAAAGACCCTGAGACTATTCCCAACACAGGCACTGACACTCTCCCTAACTAAGACCCTGACACTACTCCCATTGCAGCCACTGACACTGTCCCTAATGCCCTGACACTACTTCCTACTCAGGCACTGACACTGTCCCTTACTAGGCCCTGACACTACTCCCAACTCAGGCCCTGACACTGTCCCTAACTAAGGCCCTGACATAACTCCCAACTCCGGCACTGACACTTTCTCTAACTAAGGCCCTGAAACTACTCCCAACTCAGGCACTGACCCTGTCCCTAACTAGGCCCTGACACTACTCCCAACTCAGGCACTGACACTGTCCCTAACTAAGGCCCTGACATAACTGCCAAACCCGGCACTGACACTTTCTCTAACTAAGGCCCTGAAACTACTCACAACTCAGGCCCTGACACTGTTCCTAACTACCGGTCTCAGACTACTCCTAACTTAGGCGCTGACACTATTCCTAACACAGTCACTGACACTGTCCCTAACTAAGGTCCTGAGACTATTCTTAACTCAGTCCCTGACACTGTCCATAACTTAAGCCACGTCACTACTCCCAACTCAGGCACTGAGGCTGTTCCTAACTAAGGGTCTGACACGACTCCAAACTGAGACACTGACACTCTTCCAAATTAAGGCCTTGACACTACTCTTAACTCAGGCCCTGACACTGTCCATAATAAAGACCCTGACAAAAATCCCAACTTAGGCACTGACAATGTCCGTAACTAAGGCCCTGACACTATTCCCATCTCAGCCACTGACACTGTCCCTAACTATGGCCCTGACACTATTCCCAACGCAAGCACTGGTGCTGTCCCTAACTAAGGCACTGGCACTACTCCCAACTCGCCCTGGCGCTGTCCCTAACTAAGGCTCTGACACTACTCCCAATTCAGGCAATGACAGTGTCCCTAACTGAGGCAATGACACTACTCCCAACTCAAGCACTAAGGCTCTGGATCATTGTGATGACAAGCGCCATGGAGCATTGTGATGACAAGGGCCATGGAGAATTGTGATGACGGGTCCTGGAGCATTGTGGCGACAAGGGCCATGGAGCATTTTGATTACAGGGGTCATGGGGCATTGTGATGAAAGTGGTCATGGAGCACTGTGATTAAAGTGGTCATGGAACATTGTGATAAAAGTGGTCATGGAGCATTGTGATGAAAAGTGCTATGGAGCATTGGGATGACAGGGGTCATGGAGCATTGTGATGACAGATGCGTGGAGATTTGTGATGACGAGGACCATGGAGCATTGAGATTATAAGCATCATGCAGCATTGTGATGACAGGGGCCATGGAGCATTTTAATGACAAGAGACATGGAGCATTGTGATGACAGAAGTCATGGAGCATTGTGGTGACCAGCGGCATGGAGCATTGTGAAGAAAGGGGTACTGTAACATTGTGAAGAAAGGGTCAAGGAGCATTTTGATTACAAGGATCATGGAGCATTGTGATGACAAGGGTCATGGAGCATTGTGATGACAAGAGTCATGGAGACTTGTGATGACAGGGGGCATGGAGCTTTGTGATTTCACAGACATGTAGCATTTGAGACAATGGTCATGGAGCATTGTGATGAAAGGGGTCATGGAGCATTGTGATGATAAGGGCATGGAGCATTGTGATGACAATGGCATGTAGCATTGCGATGACAAAGGTCATGGAGCATTGTGATGACAGGGGTTATGGAGCATTGTGATGACAAGGGCGTGGAGCATTGTGATGACAGTGGTCATGGAACATTGTGACGATAAGGGCATCGAGCCGAGTTAGGGACAGTCTAGCGGCCTTGGGACTAAATTCAGTGCCTGAATTAGGCACAGCATAAGGTCTTTAGTTAGCATAAGATGTAGGACATTAGTTCGGGACAGGGTTAGGGTAAAGGCTTGGAATCGTGTCAGGAAATGACCTAAGGATAGTGTGAAGACCTTTGTTACTGAGACTCTCAGGGACTTATTCAGAAGCAGCGTTAGGGCTTCAGGTAGGCACAGCATCAGGGCCTGACTTAGGAAGAGCGACAGGGCCTGAGTGAGGCCTGATGTCAGGCCCTTAGCTGGGGACACTGTCAGGGAATGACTTAGGAGCAGCATCAGTGCCTCTGTTGGATCAGCTTTAGGCTCTTAGTTAAAGACATGACCGGAGCCCAAGTTAGTCACAGCGTCAAGGCCTCAGTTAGGGAAAGCTTCAGGGTCTGAGTTACAGACAGCCTCAGGTCTTCACTTAAAGACAGCGACAGGGCTTTCTTAGGGACAGTGTCAGGACCTTGGTTAGAAATGAGTCAGGATATTAGCTCAGGAGAGTGTCAGGATTTTAGTTATTGCTGGCAGCAGGGCCTATATTAAGGACAGATTCCGGGCCTTTGTTAGATTCAGTGTCATGGCCTTAGTTAGGAGTAGTCAGGGCCTTAGTTAGGGAGAGCATTAGGGTTTCAGTTAGCAGAAGATGCAGGAGATTATCTCGGGACAGAGTCAGGTCCCAGGCCAGAGATAGTGCAAGGAGATGACCAAGGGCTAACGAGAAGACCTTAGTTATTGAGAGCATCAGGGCCTTAGTTAGCAGCAGCGTGAGCGCCTTAATCAGGACCAGCGCCAGGGCTGGATGTACGGACAGCGTCAGAGCCTAACTGAGGTACAGCAACAGGGCCTAAGTGAGGCCTATCTTTAGGGCCTGAGTAAGGGACAGTATCAGGGCATGACTTAGGAGCAGCATAAAGGCCTCTGTAGGATCAGCATTAGGGTCTTCGTTAAAGCTATTATCAGGGCCTCCGTTAGGGATAGCCTCAAGGCCTCACTTAGGGGCAGCGTCAGGGCTTACTTTGGGAAAGTTTCAGGACCTTGGTAAGACATGGGTCAGGCTATTAGCGCAGGATAATATCAGGTGTTCAGATATTGACGGCAGCAGGGCCTTAGTTAGAGGCAGTGTCAGGGCCTAAGTTAGGACTAGCATCAGAGCCTTTGTTAGGTACAGTGTCAGTGACTGAGTTAGGTGTAGTGTCAGAGCCTTAGTTGGGGACAGTGTCAGGGCCTGCATTAGGACGAGCCTCCAGGCCTCAGTTAGGGACAGGTTCACGGCCTCGGACCTAAATTCAGGGCCTCATTTAGGGACAGAATCAGGGATTTAGCTAGCATAAGGGGATCTACAGCTGAAAGCAACCTGAACACCACCACAAGCAGATGCAGAAGTGAACCATGCACGCTCCTATGAAGGAATATTCCACAGCAGTTGAGTACATTTTGTTTAAAGTTAGTAACACTATAAAAATTATGTTTTGAAGAAAACTATATTCAGAAGATGAAAGAATCTCGTTCTAAAGAATCTCTTTAGCTAATCTCGACATTAGCTAAAGAGAAGGTTAGGTTAAGGTCTAGGGAGAGTGTCAGGAAATGACCTAGGGATAGTGTCAAGACCTTAGTTACTTAGCACATCAGGACCTAATTTAGGAGCAGTGAGTGTCAGGGCTTCGGGTAGGAACAGCGTCAGAGCCTGACTTAGGGAGTGGGACAGGGCCTGAGTGAGGCCTAGCGTCAGGGCCTTAGCTAGAGACAGTGTCAGGGCATGACTTAGGAGCAGCATAAGAGCCCCGGTAGGATCAGCCTCAGGGGCTATGTGAAAGATATTATCAGGGCCTCTGTTAGGGACAGCCTCAAGGCCTCACTTGGAGACAGCATCAGGGCTTCCTTAGGGACAGTTTCAGGACCTTGGTAAGAGATGGGTCAAGAAATTAGCTCAGGATAGTGTCAGGACTTTAGATATTGACGGCAGCAGGGCCTTAGTTAGGGACAGTGTCAGGCCCTGAATTAGGACGAACATCGAGGCCTTAGGTACGGACAGGGTCACAGCCTCGAGAGTAATTTTAGGCCCTTAGTTAAGGACAGCAGCAGGGCTGTAGTTAGCATAAGAGGCACGACATTTGCTAGGGACAGGGTCAGGTTATGGTCTAGGGATAGTGTCAGGAAAGGACCTAAGCATAGTGTCAAAACTTTAGTTACTGAGAGTATCAGATCCTTATTTAGAACCAGTGTCAGGGCTTCAGGTAGGGACAGCATCAGAGCCTGACTTAGGGAGAGCGACAGGGCCTGAGTGAGGCCTAGCGTCAGGCCCTTAGCTGAGGACACTGTCAGGGCATGACTTAGGAACAGAATCAGCGCCTCTGTTGGATCAGCCTTAGCGTCTTTGTTACAGATATGATCAGGGCCTGACTTAGTCACAGCTTCTAGGCCTCAGTTAGGGAAAGCTTCAGGGCCTGAGTTAGGGACAGCCTCAGTTCTTAACACAGGGACAGCGACAGGGCTTTCTTAGGGACAGTGTCAGGACCTTGGTTAGAAATATGTCAGGATATTAACTCAGGCTAGTGTCCAGTTTTTAGTTATTGCTGACAGCAGGGCCTATATTAGGGGCAAATTCTGAGCCTTACTTAGAGACAGTGTCAGGACCTGAGTTAGGACTAGCATCAGAGCCCTTGTAAAGTACAGTGTCAGGGACTGAGTTAGGTGTAGTGTCAGGGCTTTAGTTAGGGACAGTGTCAGCGCCTCAGTTAGGATGAGCCTCCAACCTCAGTTAGGGACAGGTTGACGGCCTCGGGACTAATTTCAGGCTCTTAGTTAGAGACAGCATCAGGGATTTAGTTAGCATAAGAGGCTCGACAATAGCTAAAGACAAGTTTAGGTTAAGATCTAGGGATAGTGTCAGGAAAGGACCTAGGGATAGTGTCAAGACCATAGCTAATTAGAGCATCAGTGCCTAATTTAGGCCCAGTGTCAGGGCTTCAGGTAGGGACAGAGTCTTAGCCTGACGTAGGGAGAGCGACAGGGCCTGAGTGATGCCTAGAGTCAGGGCCTTAGCTACGGACAGCGTCAGGGCATGACATAGGATCAACATAAGGGTCTCTGTAAGATCAGCATTAGAGTTTAGTTAAAGACATTATCAGGACCTCTGTGAGGGACAGCCTCAGGGCCTCACTTAGGGACAGTGTCAGGGTCTGATTTAGGTGTACTGTCTGAGACCTAGTTAGGGACAGTGCTAGGGCCTGAGTTAGGATTAGTGTCAAGGCCTTATTTAGGACCAATTTCAGGGCCTTAGTTTGGACTAGCATCAGAGCCATTGTTAGGAATCGTATGAGGGCCTGAGTTAGGCATACTATCAGGGCCTTAGTTAGGGACAGTTTTAGGGCCTGAGTTAGGATTAGTGTCAAGGCCTTATTTAGGACCAATTTTAGGGCTTTAGTTTGGACTAGCAACAAAGCCTTTGTTAGGTATCATGTCGGGGCCTTAGTTAGGTGTAGTGTCAGGGCCATTGTTAGGGACAGTATCAGGGCCTGACTTAGGAGAAGTTCAGGGCCTTAGCCAAGGAAAGTGTCAAGGCCTTAGTTAGGGACATTATCAGGGCCTGAATTAGCAGTAGTGTCCAAAGTCCTTAGTGAGGAGAGTAAGGAGTAAGTCAGGACTCAGGCCCTGACACTGTTCTTAAATAAGGCCCTGACATTACCTGGAACACAGGTCCTGATCTGATTCCTATCATAGGCGCTGATGTTGGACTTAACTAAGGCCCTGACACTGGTCCTAACTAAAGCTGTGACACTACTCTTAACTCAGGCCCTGACACTGTCCCTAACAAAGCCTCTGACACTACTCCTAAATCAGGCTCTGACACTGTCCCTAACTAAGGCCCTGACGTACACCTAACTCAGGCCCTGACACTGTCTCTAACTAAGGCCCTGATACTACTCCAAACTCAGCACTGACACTGTCACTAACTAAGGCCCTGACACTCTTCATAGCTCACGCCCTAACACATCTCCTAAATCATGCCCTGACAATGTCCCTAACTAAGGCCCTGACACTACTCCTATCTCAAGCAATGACACTGTCCTTAACTTAGGCCTTGACTCTACTCCTGACTCAGGCACTGACACTGGCCCTAACTTAGTTCGTGACGCTACTCCTAACTAAGCAACTGACACTGTCCCTAACTAAGGCCCGGACACTACTCCTTACTCAGGCACTGATAATATCACTAACTAAGGCCGTGACACTACTCCCAAAATAGGCATTGAGACTGTCCCTAAATACGCCCTGACAGTACTCCCAACTCAGGCACTGACACTGTCCCTAACTAAGGCCCTGACAGTACTCCCAAACTACGCACTGACATTGTCCCTAACTAAGGTCTTGACATTACTCTCAACTCAGGCACTAACACTGTCCCTAACTAAGGACTTGACACTACTCTTAACTCAGGCCCTGGCACAGTCCCTAACAAAGGCCTGACACTACCCCCAACTCTGGCACTGAGAGTGTCCCTAACTACGGCCATCACACTACTCCTAACTCAGGCACTGACGCTGTCCCTAAGTAAGGCCCTGACACTACTCCCAACGCAGGCACTGACGGTGTCCCTAACTAAGGCTCTGACACTACTCCCAACGCAGGCACTGACGGTGTCCCTTACTAAGTCTCTGACACTACTCCCAACACAGGCATTGACACTGTCCCTAACTAAGGCCCTCACATTACTACTTACTTAGGCATTGACACGCTACCTAACTAAGGCCCTGAGACTACTTCTACCTCAGACCCTGACACTGTCCCTAACGAAGGGCCTGATACTACTCCCAACGCAGGCACTGACGGTGTCCCTTACTAAGTCTCTGACACTACTCCCAACACAGGCATTGACACTGTCCCTAACTAAGGCCCTCACACTACTACTTACTTAGACATTGACACGCTACCTAATTAAGGCCCTGAGACTACTTCTACCTCAGACCCTGACACTGTCCCTAACTAAGGCTCTGACACTACTCCCAACGCAGGCACTGACGGTGTCCCTTACTAAGTCTCTGACACTACTCCCAACACAGGCATTGACACTGTCCCTAACTAAGGCCCTCACACTACTACTTACTTAGGCATTGACACGCTACCTAAATAAGGCCCTGAGACTACTTCTACCTCAGACCCTGACACTGTCCCTAACGAAGGGCCTGATACTACTCCCAACACAGGCACTGACACTCTCCCTCACTAAGGTCTTGACACTACTTTTAACTCATGCCCTGATGCTGTCCCCAGAAAAGACCCTGAGACTATTCCCAACACAGGCACTGACACTCTCCCTAACTAAGACCCTGACACTACTCCCATTGCAGCCACTGACACTGTCCCTAATGCCCTGACACTACTTCCTACTCAGGCACTGACACTGTCCCTTACTAGGCCCTGACACTACTCCCAACTCAGGCCCTGACACTGTCCCTAACTAAGGCCCTGACATAACTCCCAACTCCGGCACTGACACTTTCTCTAACTAAGGCCCTGAAACTACTCCCAACTCAGGCACTGACCCTGTCCCTAACTAGGCCCTGACACTACTCCCAACTCAGGCACTGACACTGTCCCTAACTAAGGCCCTGACATAACTGCCAAACCCGGCACTGACACTTTCTCTAACTAAGGCCCTGAAACTACTCACAACTCAGGCCCTGACACTGTTCCTAACTACCGGTCTCAGACTATTCCTAACTTAGGCGCTGACACTATTCCTAACACAGTCACTGACACTGTCCCTAACTAAGGTCCTGAGACTATTCTTAACTCAGTCCCTGACACTGTCCATAACTTAAGCCATGTCACTACTCCCAACTCAGGCACTGAGGCTGTTCCTAACCAAGGGTCTGACACTACTCCAAACTGAGACACTGACACTCTTCCAAATTAAGGCCTTGACACTACTCTTAACTCAGGCCCTGACACTGTCCATAATAAAGACCCTGACAAAAATCCCAACTTAGGCACTGACAATGTCCGTAACTAAGGCCCTGACACTATTCCCATCTCAGCCACTGACACTGTCCCTAACTATGGCCCTGACACTATTCCCAACGCAAGCACTGGTGCTGTCCCTAACTAAGGCACTGGCACTACTCCCAACTCGCCCTGGCGCTGTCCCTAACTAAGGCTCTGACACTACTCCCAATTCAGGCAATGACAGTGTCCCTAACTGAGGCAATGACACTACTCCCAACTCAAGCACTAAGGCTCTGGATCATTGTGATGACAAGCGCCATGGAGCATTGTGATGACAAGGGCCATGGAGAATTGTGATGACGGGTCCTGGAGCATTGTGGCGACAAGGGCCATGGAGCATTTTGATTACAGGGGTCATGGGGCATTGTGATGAAAGTGGTCATGGAGCACTGTGATTAAAGTGGTCATGGAACATTGTGATAAAAGTGGTCATGGAGCATTGTGATGAAAAGTGCTATGGAGCATTGGGATGACAGGGGTCATGGAGCATTGTGATGACAAATGCGTGGAGATTTGTGATGACGAGGACCATGGAGCATTGAGATTATAAGCATCATGAAGCATTGTGATGACAGGGGCCATGGAGCATTTTAATGACAAGAGACATGGAGCATTGTGATGACAGAAGTCATGGAGCATTGTGGTGACCAGCGGCATGGAGCATTGTGAAGAAAGGGGTACTGTAACATTGTGAAGAAAGGGTCAAGGAGCATTTTGATTACAAGGATCATGGAGCATTGTGATGACAAGGGTCATGGAGCATTGTGATGACAAGAGTCATGGAGACTTGTGATGACAGGGGGCATGGAGCTTTGTGATTTCACAGACATGTAGCATTTGAGACAATGGTCATGGAGCATTGTGATGAAAGGGGTCATGGAGCATTGTGATGATAAGGGCATGGAGCATTGTGATGACAATGGCATGTAGCATTGCGATGACAAAGGTCATGGAGCATTGTGATGACAGGGGTTATGGAGCATTGTGATGACAAGGGCGTGGAGCATTGTGATGACAGTGGTCATGGAACATTGTGACGATAAGGGCATCGAGCCGAGTTAGGGACAGTCTAGCGGCCTTGGGACTAAATTCAGTGCCTGAATTAGGCACAGCATAAGGTCTTTAGTTAGCATAAGATGTAGGACATTAGTTCGGGACAGGGTTAGGGTAAAGGCTTGGAATCGTGTCAGGAAATGACCTAAGGATAGTGTGAAGACCTTTGTTACTGAGACTCTCAGGGACTTATTCAGAAGCAGCGTTAGGGCTTCAGGTAGGCACAGCATCAGGGCCTGACTTAGGAAGAGCGACAGGGCCTGAGTGAGGCCTGATGTCAGGCCCTTAGCTGGGGACACTGTCAGGGAATGACTTAGGAGCAGCATCAGTGCCTCTGTTGGATCAGCTTTAGGCTCTTAGTTAAAGACATGACCGGAGCCCAAGTTAGTCACAGCGTCAAGGCCTCAGTTAGGGAAAGCTTCAGGGTCTGAGTTACAGACAGCCTCAGGTCTTCACTTAAAGACAGCGACAGGGCTTTCTTAGGGACAGTGTCAGGACCTTGGTTAGAAATGAGTCAGGATATTAGCTCAGGAGAGTGTCAGGATTTTAGTTATTGCTGGCAGCAGGGCCTATATTAAGGACAGATTCCGGGCCTTTGTTAGATTCAGTGTCATGGCCTTAGTTAGGAGTAGTCAGGGCCTTAGTTAGGGAGAGCATTAGGGTTTCAGTTAGCAGAAGATGCAGGAGATTATCTCGGGACAGAGTCAGGTCCCAGGCCAGAGATAGTGCAAGGAGATGACCAAGGGCTAACGAGAAGACCTTAGTTATTGAGAGCATCAGGGCCTTAGTTAGCAGCAGCGTGAGCGCCTTAATCAGGACCAGCGCCAGGGCTGGATGTACGGACAGCGTCAGAGCCTAACTGAGGTACAGCAACAGGGCCTAAGTGAGGCCTATCTTTAGGGCCTGAGTAAGGGACAGTATCAGGGCATGACTTAGGAGCAGCATAAAGGCCTCTGTAGGATCAGCATTAGGGTCTTCGTTAAAGCTATTATCAGGGCCTCCGTTAGGGATAGCCTCAAGGCCTCACTTAGGGGCAGCGTCAGGGCTTACTTTGGGAAAGTTTCAGGACCTTGGTAAGACATGGGTCAGGCTATTAGCTCAGGATAATATCAGGTGTTCAGATATTGACGGCAGCAGGGCCTTAGTTAGAGGCAGTGTCAGGGCCTAAGTTAGGACTAGCATCAGAGCCTTTGTTAGGTACAGTGTCAGTGACTGAGTTAGGTGTAGTGTCAGAGCCTTAGTTGGGGACAGTGTCAGGGCCTGCATTAGGACGAGCCTCCAGGCCTCAGTTAGGGACAGGTTCACGGCCTCGGACCTAAATTCAGGGCCTCATTTAGGGACAGAATCAGGGATTTAGCTAGCATAAGGGGATCTACAGCTGAAAGCAACCTGAACACCACCACAAGCAGATGCAGAAGTGAACCATGCACGCTCCTATGAAGGAATATTCCACAGCAGTTGAGTACATTTTGTTTAAAGTTAGTAACACTACAAAAATTATGTTTTGAAGAAAACTATATTCAGAAGATGAAAGAATCTCGTTCTAAAGAATCTCTTTAGCTAATCTCGACATTAGCTAAAGAGAAGGTTAGGTTAAGGTCTAGGGAGAGTGTCAGGAAATGACCTAGGGATAGTGTCAAGACCTTAGTTACTTAGCACATCAGGACCTAATTTAGGAGCAGTGAGTGTCAGGGCTTCGGGTAGGAACAGCGTCAGAGCCTGACTTAGGGAGTGGGACAGGGCCTGAGTGAGGCCTAGCGTCAGGGCCTTAGCTAGAGACAGTGTCAGGGCATGACTTAGGAGCAGCATAAGAGCCCCGGTAGGATCAGCCTCAGGGGCTATGTGAAAGATATTATCAGGGCCTCTGTTAGGGACAGCCTCAAGGCCTCACTTGGAGACAGCATCAGGGCTTCCTTAGGGACAGTTTCAGGACCTTGGTAAGAGATGGGTCAAGAAATTAGCTCAGGATAGTGTCAGGACTTTAGATATTGACGGCAGCAGGGCCTTAGTTAGGGACAGTGTCAGGCCCTGAATTAGGACGAACATCGAGGCCTTAGGTACGGACAGGGTCACAGCCTCGAGAGTAATTTTAGGCCCTTAGTTAAGGACAGCAGCAGGGCTGTAGTTAGCATAAGAGGCACGACATTTGCTAGGGACAGGGTCAGGTTATGGTCTAGGGATAGTGTCAGGAAAGGACCTAAGCATAGTGTCAAAACTTTAGTTACTGAGAGTATCAGATCCTTATTTAGAACCAGTGTCAGGGCTTCAGGTAGGGACAGCATCAGAGCCTGACTTAGGGAGAGCGACAGGGCCTGAGTGAGGCCTAGCGTCAGGCCCTTAGCTGAGGACACTGTCAGGGCATGACTTAGGAACAGAATCAGCGC
Organism: Balaenoptera borealis; assembly: GCF_965194805.1. Classification (NCBI taxonomy): domain Eukaryota; kingdom Metazoa; phylum Chordata; class Mammalia; order Artiodactyla; family Balaenopteridae; genus Balaenoptera; species Balaenoptera borealis. Next base: position 15,971,645 of record NC_138874.1, on the reverse strand, counting down.
CTCTGTTGGATCAGCCTTAGCGTCTTTGTTACAGATATGATCAGGGCCTGACTTAGTCACAGCTTCTAGGCCTCAGTTAGGGAAAGCTTCAGGGCCTGAGTTAGGGACAGCCTCAGTTCTTAACACAGGGACAGCGACAGGGCTTTCTTAGGGACAGTGTCAGGACCTTGGTTAGAAATATGTCAGGATATTAACTCAGGCTAGTGTCCAGTTTTTAGTTATTGCTGACAGCAGGGCCTATATTAGGGGCAAATTCTGAGCCTTACTTAGAGACAGTGTCAGGACCTGAGTTAGGACTAGCATCAGAGCCCTTGTAAAGTACAGTGTCAGGGACTGAGTTAGGTGTAGTGTCAGGGCTTTAGTTAGGGACAGTGTCAGCGCCTCAGTTAGGATGAGCCTCCAACCTCAGTTAGGGACAGGTTGACGGCCTCGGGACTAATTTCAGGCTCTTAGTTAGAGACAGCATCAGGGATTTAGTTAGCATAAGAGGCTCGACAATAGCTAAAGACAAGTTTAGGTTAAGATCTAGGGATAGTGTCAGGAAAGGACCTAGGGATAGTGTCAAGACCATAGCTAATTAGAGCATCAGTGCCTAATTTAGGCCCAGTGCCAGGGCTTCAGGTAGGGACAGAGTCTTAGCCTGACGTAGGGAGAGCGACAGGGCCTGAGTGATGCCTAGAGTCAGGGCCTTAGCTACGGACAGCGTCAGGGCATGACATAGGATCAACATAAGGGTCTCTGTAAGATCAGCATTAGAGTTTAGTTAAAGACATTATCAGGACCTCTGTGAGGGACAGCCTCAGGGCCTCACTTAGGGACAGTGTCAGGGTCTGATTTAGGTGTACTGTCTGAGACCTAGTTAGGGACAGTGCTAGGGCCTGAGTTAGGATTAGTGTCAAGGCCTTATTTAGGACCAATTTCAGGGCCTTAGTTTGGACTAGCATCAGAGCCATTGTTAGGAATCGTATGAGGGCCTGAGTTAGGCATACTATCAGGGCCTTAGTTAGGGACAGTTTTAGGGCCTGAGTTAGGATTAGTGTCAAGGCCTTATTTAGGACCAATTTTAGGGCTTTAGTTTGGACTAGCAACAAAGCCTTTGTTAGGTATCATGTCGGGGCCTTAGTTAGGTGTAGTGTCAGGGCCATTGTTAGGGACAGTATCAGGGCCTGACTTAGGAGAAGTTCAGGGCCTTAGCCAAGGAAAGTGTCAAGGCCTTAGTTAGGGACATTATCAGGGCCTGAATTAGCAGTAGTGTCCAAAGTCCTTAGTGAGGAGAGTAAGGAGTAAGTCAGGACTCAGGCCCTGACACTGTTCTTAAATAAGGCCCTGACATTACCTGGAACACAGGTCCTGATCTGATTCCTATCATAGGCGCTGATGTTGGACTTAACTAAGGCCCTGACACTGGTCCTAACTAAAGCTGTGACACTACTCTTAACTCAGGCCCTGACACTGTCCCTAACAAAGCCTCTGACACTACTCCTAAATCAGGCTCTGACACTGTCCCTAACTAAGGCCCTGACGTACACCTAACTCAGGCCCTGACACTGTCTCTAACTAAGGCCCTGATACTACTCCAAACTCAGCATTGACACTGTCACTAACTAAGGCCCTGACACTCTTCATAGCTCACGCCCTAACACATCTCCTAAATCATGCCCTGACAATGTCCCTAACTAAGGCCCTGACACTACTCCTATCTCAAGCAATGACACTGTCCTTAACTTAGGCCTTGACTCTACTCCTGACTCAGGCACTGACACTGGCCCTAACTTAGTTCGTGACGCTACTCCTAACTAAGCAACTGACACTGTCCCTAACTAAGGCCCGGACACTACTCCTTACTCAGGCACTGATAATATCACTAACTAAGGCCGTGACACTACTCCCAAAATAGGCATTGAGACTGTCCCTAAATACGCCCTGACAGTACTCCCAACTCAGGCACTGACACTGTTCCTAACTAAGGCCCTGACAGTACTCCCAAACTACGCACTGACATTGTCCCTAACTAAGGTCTTGACATTACTCTCAACTCAGGCACTAACACTGTCCCTAACTAAGGACTTGACACTACTCTTAACTCAGGCCCTGGCACAGTCCCTAACAAAGGCCTGACACTACCCCCAACTCTGGCACTGAGAGTGTCCCTAACTACGGCCATCACACTACTCCTAACTCAGGCACTGACGCTGTCCCTAAGTAAGGCCCTGACACTACTCCCAACGCAGGCACTGACGGTGTCCCTAACTAAGGCTCTGACACTACTCCCAACGCAGGCACTGACGGTGTCCCTTACTAAGTCTCTGACACTACTCCCAACACAGGCATTGACACTGTCCCTAACTAAGGCCCTCACATTACTACTTACTTAGGCATTGACACGCTACCTAACTAAGGCCCTGAGACTACTTCTACCTCAGACCCTGACACTGTCCCTAACGAAGGGCCTGATACTACTCCCAACGCAGGCACTGACGGTGTCCCTTACTAAGTCTCTGACACTACTCCCAACACAGGCATTGACACTGTCCCTAACTAAGGCCCTCACACTACTACTTACTTAGGCATTGACACGCTACCTAACTAAGGCCCTGAGACTACGTCTACCTCAGACCCTGACACTGTCCCTAACTAAGGCTCTGACACTACTCCCAACGCAGGCACTGACGGTGTCCCTTACTAAGTCTCTGACACTACTCCCAACACAGGCATTGACACTGTCCCTAACTAAGGCCCTCACACTACTACTTACTTAGGCATTGACACGCTACCTAAATAAGGCCCTGAGACTACTTCTACCTCAGACCCTGACACTGTCCCTAACGAAGGGCCTGATACTACTCCCAACACAGGCACTGACACTCTCCCTCACTAAGGTCTTGACACTACTTTTAACTCATGCCCTGATGCTGTCCCCAGAAAAGACCCTGAGACTATTCCCAACACAGGCACTGACACTCTCCCTAACTAAGACCCTGACACTACTCCCATTGCAGCCACTGACACTGTCCCTAATGCCCTGACACTACTTCCTACTCAGGCACTGACACTGTCCCTTACTAGGCCCTGACACTACTCCCAACTCAGGCCCTGACACTGTCCCTAACTAAGGCCCTGACATAACTCCCAACTCCGGCACTGACACTTTCTCTAACTAAGGCCCTGAAACTACTCCCAACTCAGGCACTGACCCTGTCCCTAACTAGGCCCTGACACTACTCCCAACTCAGGCACTGACACTGTCCCTAACTAAGGCCCTGACATAACTGCCAAACCCGGCACTGACACTTTCTCTAACTAAGGCCCTGAAACTACTCACAACTCAGGCCCTGACACTGTTCCTAACTACCGGTCTCAGACTACTCCTAACTTAGGCGCTGACACTATTCCTAACACAGTCACTGACACTGTCCCTAACTAAGGTCCTGAGACTATTCTTAACTCAGTCCCTGACACTGTCCATAACTTAAGCCACGTCACTACTCCCAACTCAGGCACTGAGGCTGTTCCTAACTAAGGGTCTGACACGACTCCAAACTGAGACACTGACACTCTTCCAAATTAAGGCCTTGACACTACTCTTAACTCAGGCCCTGACACTGTCCATAATAAAGACCCTGACAAAAATCCCAACTTAGGCACTGACAATGTCCGTAACTAAGGCCCTGACACTATTCCCATCTCAGCCACTGACACTGTCCCTAACTATGGCCCTGACACTATTCCCAACGCAAGCACTGGTGCTGTCCCTAACTAAGGCACTGGCACTACTCCCAACTCGCCCTGGCGCTGTCCCTAACTAAGGCTCTGACACTACTCCCAATTCAGGCAATGACAGTGTCCCTAACTGAGGCAATGACACTACTCCCAACTCAAGCACTAAGGCTCTGGATCATTGTGATGACAAGCGCCATGGAGCATTGTGATGACAAGGGCCATGGAGAATTGTGATGACGGGTCCTGGAGCATTGTGGCGACAAGGGCCATGGAGCATTTTGATTACAGGGGTCATGGGGCATTGTGATGAAAGTGGTCATGGAGCACTGTGATTAAAGTGGTCATGGAACATTGTGATAAAAGTGGTCATGGAGCATTGTGATGAAAAGTGCTATGGAGCATTGGGATGACAGGGGTCATGGAGCATTGTGATGACAGATGCGTGGAGATTTGTGATGACGAGGACCATGGAGCATTGAGATTATAAGCATCATGCAGCATTGTGATGACAGGGGCCATGGAGCATTTTAATGACAAGAGACATGGAGCATTGTGATGACAGAAGTCATGGAGCATTGTGGTGACCAGCGGCATGGAGCATTGTGAAGAAAGGGGTACTGTAACATTGTGAAGAAAGGGTCAAGGAGCATTTTGATTACAAGGATCATGGAGCATTGTGATGACAAGGGTCATGGAGCATTGTGATGACAAGAGGCATGGAGACTTGTGATGACAGGGGGCATGGAGCTTTGTGATTTCACAGACATGTAGCATTTGAGACAATGGTCATGGAGCATTGTGATGAAAGGGGTCATGGAGCATTGTGATGATAAGGGCATGGAGCATTGTGATGACAATGGCATGTAGCATTGCGATGACAAAAGTCATGGAGCATTGTGATGACAGGGGTTATGGAGCATTGTGATGACAAGGGCGTGGAGCATTGTGATGACAGTGGTCATGGAACATTGTGACGATAAGGGCATCGAGCCGAGTTAGGGACAGTCTAGCGGCCTTGGGACTAAATTCAGTGCCTGAATTAGGCACAGCATAAGGTCTTCAGTTAGCATAAGAGGTAGGACATTAGCTCGGGACAGGTTTAGGGTAAAGGCTTGGAATCGTGTCAGGAAATGACCTAAGGAGAGTGTGAAGACCTTTGTTACTGAGACTCTCAGGGACTTATTCAGAAGCAGCGTTAGGGCTTCAGGTAGGCACAGCATCAGGGCCTGACTTAGGAAGAGCGACAGGGCCTGAGTGAGGCCTGATGTCAGGCCCTTAGCTGGGGACACTGTCAGGGAATGACTTAGGAGCAGCATCAGTGCCTCTGTTGGATCAGCTTTAGGCTCTTAGTTAAAGACATGACCGGAGCCCAAGTTAGTCACAGCGTCAAGGCCTCAGTTAGGGAAAGCTTCAGGGTCTGAGTTACAGACAGCCTCAGGTCTTCACTTAAAGACAGCGACAGGGCTTTCTTAGGGACAGTGTCAGGACCTTGGTTAGAAATGAGTCAGGATATTAGCTCAGGAGAGTGTCAGGATTTTAGTTATTGCTGGCAGCAGGGCCTATATTAAGGACAGATTCCGGGCCTTTGTTAGATTCAGTGTCATGGCCTTAGTTAGGAGTAGTCAGGGCCTTAGTTAGGGAGAGCATTAGGGTTTCAGTTAGCAGAAGATGCAGGAGATTATCTCGGGACAGAGTCAGGTCCCAGGCCAGAGATAGTGCAAGGAGATGACCAAGGGCTAACGAGAAGACCTTAGTTATTGAGAGCATCAGGGCCTTAGTTAGCAGCAGCGTGAGCGCCTTAATCAGGACCAGCGCCAGGGCTGGATGTACGGACAGCGTCAGAGCCTAACTGAGGTACAGCAACAGGGCCTAAGTGAGGCCTATCTTTAGGGCCTGAGTAAGGGACAGTATCAGGGCATGACTTAGGAGCAGCATAAAGGCCTCTGTAGGATCAGCATTAGGGTCTTCGTTAAAGCTATTATCAGGGCCTCCGTTAGGGATAGCCTCAAGGCCTCACTTAGGGGCAGCGTCAGGGCTTACTTTGGGAAAGTTTCAGGACCTTGGTAAGACATGGGTCAGGCTATTAGCTCAGGATAATATCAGGTGTTCAGATATTGACGGCAGCAGGGCCTTAGTTAGAGGCAGTGTCAGGCCCTAAGTTAGGACTAGCATCAGAGCCTTTGTTAGGTACAGTGTCAGTGACTGAGTTAGGTGTAGTGTCAGAGCCTTAGTTGGGGACAGTGTCAGGGCCTGCATTAGGACGAGCCTCCAGGCCTCAGTTAGGGACAGGTTCACGGCCTCGGACCTAAATTCAGGGCCTCATTTAGGGACAGAATCAGGGATTTAGCTAGCATAAGGGGATCTACAGCTGAAAGCAACCTGAACACCACCACAAGCAGATGCAGAAGTGAACCATGCACGCTCCTATGAAGGAATATTCCACAGCAGTTGAGTACATTTTGTTTAAAGTTAGTAACACTACAAAAATTATGTTTTGAAGAAAACTATATTCAGAAGATGAAAGAATCTCGTTCTAAAGAATCTCTTTAGCTAATCTCGACATTAGCTAAAGAGAAGGTTAGGTTAAGGTCTAGGGAGAGTGTCAGGAAATGACCTAGGGATAGTGTCAAGACCTTAGTTACTTAGCACATCAGGACCTAATTTAGGAGCAGTGAGTGTCAGGGCTTCGGGTAGGAACAGCGTCAGAGCCTGACTTAGGGAGTGGGACAGGGCCTGAGTGAGGCCTAGCGTCAGGGCCTTAGCTAGAGACAGTGTCAGGGCATGACTTAGGAGCAGCATAAGAGCCCCGGTAGGATCAGCCTCAGGGGCTATGTGAAAGATATTATCAGGGCCTCTGTTAGGGACAGCCTCAAGGCCTCACTTGGAGACAGCATCAGGGCTTCCTTAGGGACAGTTTCAGGACCTTGGTAAGAGATGGGTCAAGAAATTAGCTCAGGATAGTGTCAGGACTTTAGATATTGACGGCAGCAGGGCCTTAGTTAGGGACAGTGTCAGGCCCTGAATTAGGACGAACATCGAGGCCTTAGGTACGGACAGGGTCACAGCCTCGAGAGTAATTTTAGGCCCTTAGTTAAGGACAGCAGCAGGGCTGTAGTTAGCATAAGAGGCACGACATTTGCTAGGGACAGGGTCAGGTTATGGTCTAGGGATAGTGTCAGGAAAGGACCTAAGCATAGTGTCAAAACCTTAGTTACTGAGAGTATCAGATCCTTATTTAGAACCAGTGTCAGGGCTTCAGGTAGGGACAGCATCAGAGCCTGACTTAGGGAGAGCGACAGGGCCTGAGTGAGGCCTAGCGTCAGGCCCTTAGCTGAGGACACTGTCAGGGCACGACTTAGGAACAGAATCAGCGCCTCTGTTGGATCAGCCTTAGCGTCTTTGTTACAGATATGATCAGGGCCTGACTTAGTCACAGCTTCTAGGCCTCAGTTAGGGAAAGCTTCAGGGCCTGAGTTAGGGACAGCCTCAGTTCTTAACACAGGGACAGCGACAGGGCTTTCTTAGGGACAGTGTCAGGACCTTGGTTAGAAATATGTCAGGATATTAACTCAGGCTAGTGTCCAGTTTTTAGTTATTGCTGACAGCAGGGCCTATATTAGGGGCAAATTCTGAGCCTTACTTAGAGACAGTGTCAGGGCCTGAGTTAGGACTAGCATCAGAGCCCTTGTAAAGTACAGTGTCAGGGACTGAGTTAGGTGTAGTGTCAGGGCTTTAGTTAGGGACAGTGTCAGCGCCTCAGTTAGGATGAGCCTCCAACCTCAGTTAGGGACAGGTTGACGGCCTCGGGGCTAATTTCAGGCTCTTAGTTAGAGACAGCATCAGGGATTTAGTTAGCATAAGAGGCTCGACAATAGCTAAAGACAAGTTTAGGTTAAGATCTAGGGATAGTGTCAGGAAATGACCTAGGGATAGTGTCAAGACCATAGCTAATTAGAGCATCAGTGCCTAATTTAGGCCCAGTGTCAGGGCTTCAGGTAGGGACAGAGTCTTAGCCTGACGTAGGGAGAGCGACAGGGCCTGAGTGATGCCTAGAGTCAGGGCCTTAGCTACGGACAGCGTCAGGGCATGACATAGGATCAACATAAGGGTCTCTGTAAGATCAGCATTAGAGTTTAGTTAAAGACATTATCAGGACCTCTGTGAGGGACAGCCTCAGGGCCTCACTTAGGGACAGTGTCAGGGCTAACGTTGGGAGAGTTTCAGGACCTTGGTAAGACATGGGTCAGGATATTAGCTCAGGATAATGTCAGGACTTTAGATATTGATGGTAGCAGCGCCTACGTTAGGGAAAGTTTCAAGGCGTTAGTTAGGAGTAGAGGGCCTCTGATAGGTCCAGTGTCAGATCCTCAGTTAGCAATAGTGTTAGGGCCTTAGTTAGGGACAGTGTCAGGGCCGGATGTAGGGTGAGCATCTAGGCCTTAGTTCGGGACAGTTTCATGGTCTTGGGACTAAATTCAGTGCCTGAGGTAGGCACAGCCTAAGGACTTCAGTTAGCATAAGAGGCAGGACATTAGCTAGTGGCCGTGTCAGTTTAACATCTAGGGATAGTGTCAGGAAATGACAAAGTGTGAAGACCTTTGTTATGGAGACTCTCAGGACCTTATTCAGAACCAGTGTTAGGGCTTCAGGTAGGGACAGCATCAGAGCCTGACTTAGGGAGAGCGATAGGGTCTGAGTGAGGCCTAGCATCAGACACTTAGTGGGGGACACTATCGGGGCATGACTTAGGAGCAGCATCAGGGCCTCTGTTGGATCAGCCTTAGGGTCTTAGTTAAAGACATGATCAGGGTCTGAGTTAGTCACAGCATCAAGGCCTGAGTTAGGTAGGGAAAGCTTCAGGGCCTCACTTAGGGACAGCGTCAGGGCTTACTTTGGGACAGTTTCAGGACCTTGGTAAGACATGGGTCAGGTTATTAGCTCCGGATAATGTCAGGACTTTAGATGTTGATGGCAGCAGCCCTTAGTTAGAGACAGTGTCAGGCCCTGAGTTACGACTAGCATCAGAGCCTTTGTTAGACACAATGTTCGGGACTGAATTAGGAGTAGAGTCAGGGCCTTAGTTAGTGACAGTGTCAGGGCCTGACTTAGGGAGAGCGACAGGGCCTGAGTGAGGCGTAGCGTCAGGCCCTTAGCTGGGCACACTGTCAGGGCATGACTTTGGAGCAGCATCAGCGTCTTTGCTGGATCAGCATTAAGGTCTTCGTTAGGTACATGATCAGGGCCTGAATTAGTCACAGCTTCAAGGCTTCAGTTCAGGAAAGCTTCAGGGCCTGAGTTAGGGACAGCCTCAGGTCTTCACTTAGGGACAGCGTCAGGGCTTACTTTGGGACAGTTTCAGGACCTTGGAAAGACATAGGTCAGGATATTAGCTCAGGATAATGTCAGGACTTTTGATAGTGATGGCAGCAGGGCCTTAGTTACAGACGGTTTCAGGGCCTGAGTTAGGCCTAGCATCAGAGACTTTGTTAGGTACAGTGTAAGGGACTGAGTTAGGAGTAGTGTCAGGGCCTTGCTTAGGGACAGTGTCAGGGTCTGATTTAGGTGTACTGTCTGAGACCTAGTTAGGGACAGTGCTAGGGCCTGAGTTAGGATTAGTGTCAAGGCCTTATTTAGGACCAATTTCAGGGCCTTAGTTTGGACTAGCATCAGAGCCATTGTTAGGAATCGTATGAGGGCCTGAGTTAGGCATACTATCAGGGCCTTAGTTAGGGACAGTTTTAGGGCCTGAGTTAGGATTAGTGTCAAGGCCTTATTTAGGACCAATTTTAGGGCTTTAGTTTGGACTAGCAACAAAGCCTTTGTTAGGTATCATGTCGGGGCCTCAGTTAGGTGTAGTGTCAGGGCCATTGTTAGGGACAGTATCAGGGCCTGACTTAGGAGAAGTTCAGGGCCTTAGCCAAGGAAAGTGTCAGGGCCTTAGTTAGGGACATTATCAGGGCCTGAATTAGCAGTAGTGTCCAAAGTCCTTAGTGAGGAGAGTAAGGAGTAAGTCAGGACTCAGGCCCTGACACTGTTCTTAAATAAGGCCCTGACATTACCTGGAACACAGGTCCTGATCTGATTCCTATCATAGGCGCTGATGTTGGACTTAACTAAGGCCCTGACACTGGTCCTAACTAAAGCTGTGACACTACTCTTAACTCAGGCCCTGACACTGTCCCTAACAAAGCCTCTGACACTACTCCTAAATCAGGCTCTGACACTGTCCCTAACTAAGGCCCTGACGTACACCTAACTCAGGCCCTGACACTGTCTCTAACTAAGGCCCTGATACTACTCCAAACTCAGCACTGACACTGTCACTAACTAAGGCCCTGACATTATTCATAGCTCACACCCTAACACAACTCCTAAATCATGCCCTGACAATGTCCCTAACTAAGGCCCTGACACTACTCCTATCTCAAGCAATGACACTGTCCTTAACTTAGGCCCTGACTCTACTCCTGACTCAGGCACTGACACTGGCCCTAACTTAGGCCGTGACGCTACTCCTAACTAAGCAACTGACACTGTCCCTAACTAAGGCCCGGACACTACTCCTTACTCAGGCGCTGATAATATCACTAACTAAGGCCGTGACACTACTCCCAAAATAGGCATTGAGACTGTCCCTAAATACGCCCTGACAGTACTCCCAACTCAGGCACTGACACTGTCCCTAACTAAGGCCCTGACAGTACTCCCAAACTACGCACTGACATTGTCCCTAACTAAGGTCTTGACATTACTCTCAACTCAGGCACTAACACTGTCCCTAACTAAGGACTTGACACTACTCTTAACTCAGGCCCTGGCACAGTCCCTAACAAAGGTCTGACACTACCCCCAACTCTGGCACTGAGAGTGTCCCTAACTATGGCCATCACACTACTCCTAACTCAGGCACTGACGCTGTCCCTAAGTAAGGCCCTGACACTACTCCCAACGCAGGCACTGACGGTGTCCCTAACTAAGGCTCTGACACTACTCCCAACGCAGGCACTGGCGGTGTCCCTTACTAAGTCTCTGACACTACTCCCAACACAGGCATTGACACTGTCCCTAACTAAGGCCCTCACACTACTACTTACTTAGGCATTGACACGCTACCTAACTAAGGCCCTGAGACTACTTCTACCTCAGACCCTGACACTGTCCCTAACGAAGGGCCTGATACTACTCCCAACGCAGGCACTCACGGTGTCCCTAACTAAGGCTCTGACACTACTCCCAACGCAGGCACTGACGGTGTCCCTTACTAAGTCTCTGACACTACTCCCAACACAGGCATTGACACTCTCCCTAACTAAGGCCTTGACACTACTTTTAACTCATGCCCTGATGCTGTCCCCAGAAAAGACCCTGAGACTATTCCCAACACAGGCACTGACACTCTCCCTAACTAAGACCCTGACACTACTCCCATTGCAGCCACTGACACTGTCCCTAATGCCCTGACACTACTTCCTACTCAGGCACTGACACTGTCCCTAACTAGGCCCTGACACTACTCCCAACTCAGGCCCTGACACTGTCCCTAACTAAGGCCCTGACATAACTCCCAACTCTGGCACTGACACTTTCTCTAACTAAGGCCCTGAAACTACTCCCAACTCAGGCACTGACCCTGTCCCTAACTAGGCCCTGACACTACTCCCAACTCAGGCACTGACACTGTCCCTAACTAAGGGCCTGACATAACTCCCAACTCCGGCACTGACACTTTCTCTAACTAAGGCCCTGAAACTACTCCCAACTCAGGCACTGACCCTGTCCCTAACTAGGCCCTGACACTACTCCCAACTCAGGCACTGACACTGTCCCTAACTAAGGCCCTGACATAACTCCCAAACCCGGCACTGACACTTTCTCTAACTAAGGCCCTGAAACTACTCACAACTCAGGCCCTGACACTGTTCCTAACTACCGGTCTCAGACTACTCCTAACTTAGGCGCTGACACTATTCCTAACACAGTCACTGACACTGTCCCTAACTAAGGTCCTGAGACTATTCTTAACTCAGTCCCTGACACTGTCCATAACTTAAGCCACGTCACTACTCCCAACTCAGGCACTGAGGCTGTTCCTAACTAAGGGTCTGACACGACTCCAAACTGAGACACTGACACTCTTCCAAATTAAGGCCTTGACACTACTCTTAACTCAGGCCCTGACACTGTCCATAATAAAGACCCTGACAAAAATCCCAACTTAGGCACTGACAATGTCCGTAACTAAGGCCCTGACACTATTCCCATCTCAGCCACTGACACTGTCCCTAACTATGGCCCTGACACTATTCCCAACGCAAGCACTGGTGCTGTCCCTAACTAAGGCACTGGCACTACTCCCAACTCGCCCTGGCGCTGTCCCTAACTAAGGCTCTGACACTACTCCCAATTCAGGCAATGACAGTGTCCCTAACTGAGGCAATGACACTACTCCCAACTCAAGCACTAAGGCTCTGGATCATTGTGATGACAAGCGCCATGGAGCATTGTGATGACAAGGGCCATGGAGAATTGTGATGACGGGTCCTGGAGCATTGTGGCGACAAGGGCCATGGAGCATTTTGATTACAGGGGTCATGGGGCATTGTGATGAAAGTGGTCATGGAGCACTGTGATTAAAGTGGTCATGGAACATTGTGATAAAAGTGGTCATGGAGCATTGTGATGAAAAGTGCTATGGAGCATTGGGATGACAGGGGTCATGGAGCATTGTGATGACAGATGCGTGGAGATTTGTGATGACGAGGACCATGGAGCATTGAGATTATAAGCATCATGCAGCATTGTGATGACAGGGGCCATGGAGCATTTTAATGACAAGAGACATGGAGCATTGTGATGACAGAAGTCATGGAGCATTGTGGTGACCAGCGGCATGGAGCATTGTGAAGAAAGGGGTACTGTAACATTGTGAAGAAAGGGTCAAGGAGCATTTTGATTACAAGGATCATGGAGCATTGTGATGACAAGGGTCATGGAGCATTGTGATGACAAGAGGCATGGAGACTTGTGATGACAGGGGGCATGGAGCTTTGTGATTTCACAGACATGTAGCATTTGAGACAATGGTCATGGAGCATTGTGATGAAAGGGGTCATGGAGCATTGTGATGATAAGGGCATGGAGCATTGTGATGACAATGGCATGTAGCATTGCGATGACAAAAGTCATGGAGCATTGTGATGACAGGGGTTATGGAGCATTGTGATGACAAGGGCGTGGAGCATTGTGATGACAGTGGTCATGGAACATTGTGACGATAAGGGCATCGAGCCGAGTTAGGGACAGTCTAGCGGCCTTGGGACTAAATTCAGTGCCTGAATTAGGCACAGCATAAGGTCTTCAGTTAGCATAAGAGGTAGGACATTAGCTCGGGACAGGTTTAGGGTAAAGGCTTGGAATCGTGTCAGGAAATGACCTAAGGAGAGTGTGAAGACCTTTGTTACTGAGACTCTCAGGGACTTATTCAGAAGCAGCGTTAGGGCTTCAGGTAGGCACAGCATCAGGGCCTGACTTAGGAAGAGCGACAGGGCCTGAGTGAGGCCTGATGTCAGGCCCTTAGCTGGGGACACTGTCAGGGAATGACTTAGGAGCAGCATCAGTGCCTCTGTTGGATCAGCTTTAGGCTCTTAGTTAAAGACATGACCGGAGCCCAAGTTAGTCACAGCGTCAAGGCCTCAGTTAGGGAAAGCTTCAGGGTCTGAGTTACAGACAGCCTCAGGTCTTCACTTAAAGACAGCGACAGGGCTTTCTTAGGGACAGTGTCAGGACCTTGGTTAGAAATGAGTCAGGATATTAGCTCAGGAGAGTGTCAGGATTTTAGTTATTGCTGGCAGCAGGGCCTATATTAAGGACAGATTCCGGGCCTTTGTTAGATTCAGTGTCATGGCCTTAGTTAGGAGTAGTCAGGGCCTTAGTTAGGGAGAGCATTAGGGTTTCAGTTAGCAGAAGATGCAGGAGATTATCTCGGGACAGAGTCAGGTCCCAGGCCAGAGATAGTGCAAGGAGATGACCAAGGGCTAACGAGAAGACCTTAGTTATTGAGAGCATCAGGGCCTTAGTTAGCAGCAGCGTGAGCGCCTTAATCAGGACCAGCGCCAGGGCTGGATGTACGGACAGCGTCAGAGCCTAACTGAGGTACAGCAACAGGGCCTAAGTGAGGCCTATCTTTAGGGCCTGAGTAAGGGACAGTATCAGGGCATGACTTAGGAGCAGCATAAAGGCCTCTGTAGGATCAGCATTAGGGTCTTCGTTAAAGCTATTATCAGGGCCTCCGTTAGGGATAGCCTCAAGGCCTCACTTAGGGGCAGCGTCAGGGCTTACTTTGGGAAAGTTTCAGGACCTTGGTAAGACATGGGTCAGGCTATTAGCTCAGGATAATATCAGGTGTTCAGATATTGACGGCAGCAGGGCCTTAGTTAGAGGCAGTGTCAGGGCCTAAGTTAGGACTAGCATCAGAGCCTTTGTTAGGTACAGTGTCAGTGACTGAGTTAGGTGTAGTGTCAGAGCCTTAGTTGGGGACAGTGTCAGGGCCTGCATTAGGACGAGCCTCCAGGCCTCAGTTAGGGACAGGTTCACGGCCTCGGACCTAAATTCAGGGCCTCATTTAGGGACAGAATCAGGGATTTAGCTAGCATAAGGGGATCTACAGCTGAAAGCAACCTGAACACCACCACAAGCAGATGCAGAAGTGAACCATGCACGCTCCTATGAAGGAATATTCCACAGCAGTTGAGTACATTTTGTTTAAAGTTAGTAACACTACAAAAATTATGTTTTGAAGAAAACTATATTCAGAAGATGAAAGAATCTCGTTCTAAAGAATCTCTTTAGCTAATCTCGACATTAGCTAAAGAGAAGGTTAGGTTAAGGTCTAGGGAGAGTGTCAGGAAATGACCTAGGGATAGTGTCAAGACCTTAGTTACTTAGCACATCAGGACCTAATTTAGGAGCAGTGAGTGTCAGGGCTTCGGGTAGGAACAGCGTCAGAGCCTGACTTAGGGAGTGGGACAGGGCCTGAGTGAGGCCTAGCGTCAGGGCCTTAGCTAGAGACAGTGTCAGGGCATGACTTAGGAGCAGCATAAGAGCCCCGGTAGGATCAGCCTCAGGGGCTATGTGAAAGATATTATCAGGGCCTCTGTTAGGGACAGCCTCAAGGCCTCACTTGGAGACAGCATCAGGGCTTCCTTAGGGACAGTTTCAGGACCTTGGTAAGAGATGGGTCAAGAAATTAGCTCAGGATAGTGTCAGGACTTTAGATATTGACGGCAGCAGGGCCTTAGTTAGGGACAGTGTCAGGCCCTGAATTAGGACGAACATCGAGGCCTTAGGTACGGACAGGGTCACAGCCTCGAGAGTAATTTTAGGCCCTTAGTTAAGGACAGCAGCAGGGCTGTAGTTAGCATAAGAGGCACGACATTTGCTAGGGACAGGGTCAGGTTATGGTCTAGGGATAGTGTCAGGAAAGGACCTAAGCATAGTGTCAAAACCTTAGTTACTGAGAGTATCAGATCCTTATTTAGAACCAGTGTCAGGGCTTCAGGTAGGGACAGCATCAGAGCCTGACTTAGGGAGAGCGACAGGGCCTGAGTGAGGCCTAGCGTCAGGCCCTTAGCTGAGGACACTGTCAGGGCACGACTTAGGAACAGAATCAGCGCCTCTGTTGGATCAGCCTTAGCGTCTTTGTTACAGATATGATCAGGGCCTGACTTAGTCACAGCTTCTAGGCCTCAGTTAGGGAAAGCTTCAGGGCCTGAGTTAGGGACAGCCTCAGTTCTTAACACAGGGACAGCGACAGGGCTTTCTTAGGGACAGTGTCAGGACCTTGGTTAGAAATATGTCAGGATATTAACTCAGGCTAGTGTCCAGTTTTTAGTTATTGCTGACAGCAGGGCCTATATTAGGGGCAAATTCTGAGCCTTACTTAGAGACAGTGTCAGGGCCTGAGTTAGGACTAGCATCAGAGCCCTTGTAAAGTACAGTGTCAGGGACTGAGTTAGGTGTAGTGTCAGGGCTTTAGTTAGGGACAGTGTCAGCGCCTCAGTTAGGATGAGCCTCCAACCTCAGTTAGGGACAGGTTGACGGCCTCGGGGCTAATTTCAGGCTCTTAGTTAGAGACAGCATCAGGGATTTAGTTAGCATAAGAGGCTCGACAATAGCTAAAGACAAGTTTAGGTTAAGATCTAGGGATAGTGTCAGGAAATGACCTAGGGATAGTGTCAAGACCATAGCTAATTAGAGCATCAGTGCCTAATTTAGGCCCAGTGTCAGGGCTTCAGGTAGGGACAGAGTCTTAGCCTGACGTAGGGAGAGCGACAGGGCCTGAGTGATGCCTAGAGTCAGGGCCTTAGCTACGGACAGCGTCAGGGCATGACATAGGATCAACATAAGGGTCTCTGTAAGATCAGCATTAGAGTTTAGTTAAAGACATTATCAGGACCTCTGTGAGGGACAGCCTCAGGGCCTCACTTAGGGACAGTGTCAGGGCTAACGTTGGGAGAGTTTCAGGACCTTGGTAAGACATGGGTCAGGATATTAGCTCAGGATAATGTCAGGACTTTAGATATTGATGGTAGCAGCGCCTACGTTAGGGAAAGTTTCAAGGCGTTAGTTAGGAGTAGAGGGCCTCTGATAGGTCCAGTGTCAGATCCTCAGTTAGCAATAGTGTTAGGGCCTTAGTTAGGGACAGTGTCAGGGCCGGATGTAGGGCGAGCATCTAGGCCTTAGTTCGGGACAGTTTCATGGTCTTGGGACTAAATTCAGTGCCTGAGGTAGGCACAGCCTAAGGACTTCAGTTAGCATAAGAGGCAGGACATTAGCTAGTGGCCGTGTCAGTTTAACATCTAGGGATAGTGTCAGGAAATGACAAAGTGTGAAGACCTTTGTTATGGAGACTCTCAGGACCTTATTCAGAACCAGTGTTAGGGCTTCAGGTAGGGACAGCATCAGAGCCTGACTTAGGGAGAGCGATAGGGTCTGAGTGAGGCCTAGCATCAGACACTTAGTGGGGGACACTATCGGGGCATGACTTAGGAGCAGCATCAGGGCCTCTGTTGGATCAGCCTTAGGGTCTTAGTTAAAGACATGATCAGGGTCTGAGTTAGTCACAGCATCAAGGCCTGAGTTAGGTAGGGAAAGCTTCAGGGCCTCACTTAGGGACAGCGTCAGGGCTTACTTTGGGACAGTTTCAGGACCTTGGTAAGACATGGGTCAGGTTATTAGCTCCGGATAATGTCAGGACTTTAGATGTTGATGGCAGCAGCCCTTAGTTAGAGACAGTGTCAGGCCCTGAGTTACGACTAGCATCAGAGCCTTTGTTAGACACAATGTTCGGGACTGAATTAGGAGTAGAGTCAGGGCCTTAGTTAGTGACAGTGTCAGGGCCTGACTTAGGGAGAGCGACAGGGCCTGAGTGAGGCGTAGCGTCAGGCCCTTAGCTGGGCACACTGTCAGGGCATGACTTTGGAGCAGCATCAGCGTCTTTGCTGGATCAGCATTAAGGTCTTCGTTAGGTACATGATCAGGGCCTGAATTAGTCACAGCTTCAAGGCTTCAGTTCAGGAAAGCTTCAGGGCCTGAGTTAGGGACAGCCTCAGGTCTTCACTTAGGGACAGCGTCAGGGCTTACTTTGGGACAGTTTCAGGACCTTGGAAAGACATAGGTCAGGATATTAGCTCAGGATAATGTCAGGACTTTTGATAGTGATGGCAGCAGGGCCTTAGTTACAGACGGTTTCAGGGCCTGAGTTAGGCCTAGCATCAGAGACTTTGTTAGGTACAGTGTAAGGGACTGAGTTAGGAGTAGTGTCAGGGCCTTGCTTAGGGACAGTGTCAGGGTCTGATTTAGGTGTACTGTCTGAGACCTAGTTAGGGACAGTGCTAGGGCCTGAGTTAGGATTAGTGTCAAGGCCTTATTTAGGACCAATTTCAGGGCCTTAGTTTGGACTAGCATCAGAGCCATTGTTAGGAATCGTATGAGGGCCTGAGTTAGGCATACTATCAGGGCCTTAGTTAGGGACAGTTTTAGGGCCTGAGTTAGGATTAGTGTCAAGGCCTTATTTAGGACCAATTTTAGGGCTTTAGTTTGGACTAGCAACAAAGCCTTTGTTAGGTATCATGTCGGGGCCTCAGTTAGGTGTAGTGTCAGGGCCATTGTTAGGGACAGTATCAGGGCCTGACTTAGGAGAAGTTCAGGGCCTTAGCCAAGGAAAGTGTCAGGGCCTTAGTTAGGGACATTATCAGGGCCTGAATTAGCAGTAGTGTCCAAAGTCCTTAGTGAGGAGAGTAAGGAGTAAGTCAGGACTCAGGCCCTGACACTGTTCTTAAATAAGGCCCTGACATTACCTGGAACACAGGTCCTGATCTGATTCCTATCATAGGCGCTGATGTTGGACTTAACTAAGGCCCTGACACTGGTCCTAACTAAAGCTGTGACACTACTCTTAACTCAGGCCCTGACACTGTCCCTAACAAAGCCTCTGACACTACTCCTAAATCAGGCTCTGACACTGTCCCTAACTAAGGCCCTGACGTACACCTAACTCAGGCCCTGACACTGTCTCTAACTAAGGCCCTGATACTACTCCAAACTCAGCACTGACACTGTCACTAACTAAGGCCCTGACATTATTCATAGCTCACACCCTAAAACAACTCCTAAATCATGCCCTGACAATGTCCCTAACTAAGGCCCTGACACTACTCCTATCTCAAGCAATGACACTGTCCTTAACTTAGGCCCTGACTCTACTCCTGACTCAGGCACTGACACTGGCCCGAACTTAGGCCGTGACGCTACTCCTAACTAAGCAACTGACACTGTCCCTAACTAAGGCCCGGACACTACTCCTTACTCAGGCACTGATAATATCACTAACTAAGGCCGTGACACTACTCCCAAAATAGGCATTGAGACTGTCCCTAAATACGCCCTGACAGTACTCCCAACTCAGGCACTGACACTGTCCCTAACTAAGGCCCTGACAGTACTCCCAAACTACGCACTGACATTGTCCCTAACTAAGGTCTTGACATTACTCTCAACTCAGGCACTAACACTGTCCCTAACTAAGGACTTGACACTACTCTTAACTCAGGCCCTGGCACAGTCCCTAACAAAGGTCTGACACTACCCCCAACTCTGGCACTGAGAGTGTCCCTAACTATGGCCATCACACTACTCCTAACTCAGGCACTGACGCTGTCCCTAAGTAAGGCCCTGACACTACTCCCAACGCAGGCACTGACGGTGTCCCTAACTAAGGCTCTGACACTACTCCCAACGCAGGCACTGGCGGTGTCCCTTACTAAGTCTCTGACACTACTCCCAACACAGGCATTGACACTGTCCCTAACTAAGGCTCTCACACTACTACTTACTTAGGCATTGACACGCTACCTAACTAAGGCCCTGAGACTACTTCTACCTCAGACCCTGACACTGTCCCTAACGAAGGGCCTGATACTACTCCCAACGCAGGCACTCACGGTGTCCCTAACTAAGGCTCTGACACTACTCCCAACGCAGGCACTGACGGTGTCCCTTACTAAGTCTCTGACACTACTCCCAACACAGGCATTGACACTCTCCCTAACTAAGGCCTTGACACTACTTTTAACTCATGCCCTGATGCTGTCCCCAGAAAAGACCCTGAGACTATTCCCAACACAGGCACTGACACTCTCCCTAACTAAGACCCTGACACTACTCCCATTGCAGCCACTGACACTGTCCCTAATGCCCTGACACTACTTCCTACTCAGGCACTGACACTGTCCCTAACTAGGCCCTGACACTACTCCCAACTCAGGCCCTGACACTGTCCCTAACTAAGGCCCTGACATAACTCCCAACTCTGGCACTGACACTTTCTCTAACTAAGGCCCTGAAACTACTCCCAACTCAGGCACTGACCCTGTCCCTAACTAGGCCCTGACACTACTCCCAACTCAGGCACTGACACTGTCCCTAACTAAGGGCCTGACATAACTCCCAACTCCGGCACTGACACTTTCTCTAACTAAGGCCCTGAAACTACTCCCAACTCAGGCACTGACCCTGTCCCTAACTAGGCCCTGACACTACTCCCAACTCAGGCACTGACACTGTCCCTAACTAAGGCCCTGACATAACTCCCAAACCCGGCACTGACACTTTCTCTAACTAAGGCCCTGAAACTACTCACAACTCAGGCCCTGACACTGTTCCTAACTACCGGTCTCAGACTACTCCTAACTTAGGCGCTGACACTATTCCTAACACAGTCACTGACACTGTCCCTAACTAAGGTCCTGAGACTATTCTTAACTCAGTCCCTGACACTGTCCATAACTTAAGCCACGTCACTACTCCCAACTCAGGCACTGAGGCTGTTCCTAACTAAGGGTCTGACACGACTCCAAACTGAGACACTGACACTCTTCCAAATTAAGGCCTTGACACTACTCTTAACTCAGGCCCTGACACTGTCCATAATAAAGACCCTGACAAAAATCCCAACTTAGGCACTGACAATGTCCGTAACTAAGGCCCTGACACTATTCCCATCTCAGCCACTGACACTGTCCCTAACTATGGCCCTGACACTATTCCCAACGCAAGCACTGGTGCTGTCCCTAACTAAGGCACTGGCACTACTCCCAACTCGCCCTGGCGCTGTCCCTAACTAAGGCTCTGACACTACTCCCAATTCAGGCAATGACAGTGTCCCTAACTGAGGCAATGACACTACTCCCAACTCAAGCACTAAGGCTCTGGATCATTGTGATGACAAGCGCCATGGAGCATTGTGATGACAAGGGCCATGGAGAATTGTGATGACGGGTCCTGGAGCATTGTGGCGACAAGGGCCATGGAGCATTTTGATTACAGGGGTCATGGGGCATTGTGATGAAAGTGGTCATGGAGCACTGTGATTAAAGTGGTCATGGAACATTGTGATAAAAGTGGTCATGGAGCATTGTGATGAAAAGTGCTATGGAGCATTGGGATGACAGGGGTCATGGAGCATTGTGATGACAGATGCGTGGAGATTTGTGATGACGAGGACCATGGAGCATTGAGATTATAAGCATCATGCAGCATTGTGATGACAGGGGCCATGGAGCATTTTAATGACAAGAGACATGGAGCATTGTGATGACAGAAGTCATGGAGCATTGTGGTGACCAGCGGCATGGAGCATTGTGAAGAAAGGGGTACTGTAACATTGTGAAGAAAGGGTCAAGGAGCATTTTGATTACAAGGATCATGGAGCATTGTGATGACAAGGGTCATGGAGCATTGTGATGACAAGAGGCATGGAGACTTGTGATGACAGGGGGCATGGAGCTTTGTGATTTCACAGACATGTAGCATTTGAGACAATGGTCATGGAGCATTGTGATGAAAGGGGTCATGGAGCATTGTGATGATAAGGGCATGGAGCATTGTGATGACAATGGCATGTAGCATTGCGATGACAAAAGTCATGGAGCATTGTGATGACAGGGGTTATGGAGCATTGTGATGACAAGGGCGTGGAGCATTGTGATGACAGTGGTCATGGAACATTGTGACGATAAGGGCATCGAGCCGAGTTAGGGACAGTCTAGCGGCCTTGGGACTAAATTCAGTGCCTGAATTAGGCACAGCATAAGGTCTTCAGTTAGCATAAGAGGTAGGACATTAGCTCGGGACAGGTTTAGGGTAAAGGCTTGGAATCGTGTCAGGAAATGACCTAAGGAGAGTGTGAAGACCTTTGTTACTGAGACTCTCAGGGACTTATTCAGAAGCAGCGTTAGGGCTTCAGGTAGGCACAGCATCAGGGCCTGACTTAGGAAGAGCGACAGGGCCTGAGTGAGGCCTGATGTCAGGCCCTTAGCTGGGGACACTGTCAGGGAATGACTTAGGAGCAGCATCAGTGCCTCTGTTGGATCAGCTTTAGGCTCTTAGTTAAAGACATGACCGGAGCCCAAGTTAGTCACAGCGTCAAGGCCTCAGTTAGGGAAAGCTTCAGGGTCTGAGTTACAGACAGCCTCAGGTCTTCACTTAAAGACAGCGACAGGGCTTTCTTAGGGACAGTGTCAGGACCTTGGTTAGAAATGAGTCAGGATATTAGCTCAGGAGAGTGTCAGGATTTTAGTTATTGCTGGCAGCAGGGCCTATATTAAGGACAGATTCCGGGCCTTTGTTAGATTCAGTGTCATGGCCTTAGTTAGGAGTAGTCAGGGCCTTAGTTAGGGAGAGCATTAGGGTTTCAGTTAGCAGAAGATGCAGGAGATTATCTCGGGACAGAGTCAGGTCCCAGGCCAGAGATAGTGCAAGGAGATGACCAAGGGCTAACGAGAAGACCTTAGTTATTGAGAGCATCAGGGCCTTAGTTAGCAGCAGCGTGAGCGCCTTAATCAGGACCAGCGCCAGGGCTGGATGTACGGACAGCGTCAGAGCCTAACTGAGGTACAGCAACAGGGCCTAAGTGAGGCCTATCTTTAGGGCCTGAGTAAGGGACAGTATCAGGGCATGACTTAGGAGCAGCATAAAGGCCTCTGTAGGATCAGCATTAGGGTCTTCGTTAAAGCTATTATCAGGGCCTCCGTTAGGGATAGCCTCAAGGCCTCACTTAGGGGCAGCGTCAGGGCTTACTTTGGGAAAGTTTCAGGACCTTGGTAAGACATGGGTCAGGCTATTAGCGCAGGATAATATCAGGTGTTCAGATATTGACGGCAGCAGGGCCTTAGTTAGAGGCAGTGTCAGGGCCTAAGTTAGGACTAGCATCAGAGCCTTTGTTAGGTACAGTGTCAGTGACTGAGTTAGGTGTAGTGTCAGAGCCTTAGTTGGGGACAGTGTCAGGGCCTGCATTAGGACGAGCCTCCAGGCCTCAGTTAGGGACAGGTTCACGGCCTCGGACCTAAATTCAGGGCCTCATTTAGGGACAGAATCAGGGATTTAGCTAGCATAAGGGGATCTACAGCTGAAAGCAACCTGAACACCACCACAAGCAGATGCAGAAGTGAACCATGCACGCTCCTATGAAGGAATATTCCACAGCAGTTGAGTACATTTTGTTTAAAGTTAGTAACACTATAAAAATTATGTTTTGAAGAAAACTATATTCAGAAGATGAAAGAATCTCGTTCTAAAGAATCTCTTTAGCTAATCTCGACATTAGCTAAAGAGAAGGTTAGGTTAAGGTCTAGGGAGAGTGTCAGGAAATGACCTAGGGATAGTGTCAAGACCTTAGTTACTTAGCACATCAGGACCTAATTTAGGAGCAGTGAGTGTCAGGGCTTCGGGTAGGAACAGCGTCAGAGCCTGACTTAGGGAGTGGGACAGGGCCTGAGTGAGGCCTAGCGTCAGGGCCTTAGCTAGAGACAGTGTCAGGGCATGACTTAGGAGCAGCATAAGAGCCCCGGTAGGATCAGCCTCAGGGGCTATGTGAAAGATATTATCAGGGCCTCTGTTAGGGACAGCCTCAAGGCCTCACTTGGAGACAGCATCAGGGCTTCCTTAGGGACAGTTTCAGGACCTTGGTAAGAGATGGGTCAAGAAATTAGCTCAGGATAGTGTCAGGACTTTAGATATTGACGGCAGCAGGGCCTTAGTTAGGGACAGTGTCAGGCCCTGAATTAGGACGAACATCGAGGCCTTAGGTACGGACAGGGTCACAGCCTCGAGAGTAATTTTAGGCCCTTAGTTAAGGACAGCAGCAGGGCTGTAGTTAGCATAAGAGGCACGACATTTGCTAGGGACAGGGTCAGGTTATGGTCTAGGGATAGTGTCAGGAAAGGACCTAAGCATAGTGTCAAAACTTTAGTTACTGAGAGTATCAGATCCTTATTTAGAACCAGTGTCAGGGCTTCAGGTAGGGACAGCATCAGAGCCTGACTTAGGGAGAGCGACAGGGCCTGAGTGAGGCCTAGCGTCAGGCCCTTAGCTGAGGACACTGTCAGGGCATGACTTAGGAACAGAATCAGCGCCTCTGTTGGATCAGCCTTAGCGTCTTTGTTACAGATATGATCAGGGCCTGACTTAGTCACAGCTTCTAGGCCTCAGTTAGGGAAAGCTTCAGGGCCTGAGTTAGGGACAGCCTCAGTTCTTAACACAGGGACAGTGACAGGGCTTTCTTAGGGACAGTGTCAGGACCTTGGTTAGAAATATGTCAGGATATTAACTCAGGCTAGTGTCCAGTTTTTAGTTATTGCTGACAGCAGGGCCTATATTAGGGGCAAATTCTGAGCCTTACTTAGAGACAGTGTCAGGGCCTGAGTTAGGACTAGCATCAGAGCCCTTGTAAAGTACAGTGTCAGGGACTGAGTTAGGTGTAGTGTCAGGGCTTTAGTTAGGGACAGTGTCAGCGCCTCAGTTAGGATGAGCCTCCAACCTCAGTTAGGGACAGGTTGACGGCCTCGGGACTAATTTCAGGCTCTTAGTTAGAGACAGCATCAGGGATTTAGTTAGCATAAGAGGCTCGACAATAGCTAAAGACAAGTTTAGGTTAAGATCTAGGGATAGTGTCAGGAAATGACCTAGGGATAGTGTCAAGACCATAGCTAATTAGAGCATCAGTGCCTAATTTAGGCCCAGTGTCAGGGCTTCAGGTAGGGACAGAGTCTTAGCCTGACGTAGGGAGAGCGACAGGGCCTGAGTGATGCCTAGAGTCAGGGCCTTAGCTACGGACAGCGTCAGGGCATGACATAGGATCAACATAAGGGTCTCTGTAAGATCAGCATTAGAGTTTAGTTAAAGACATTATCAGGACCTCTGTGAGGGACAGCCTCAGGGCCTCACTTAGGGACAGTGTCAGGGCTAACGATGGGAGAGTTTCAGGATCTTGGAAAGACATAGGTCAGGATATTAGCTCAGGATAATGTCAGGACTTTTGATAGTGATGGCAGCAGGGCCTTAGTTACAGACGGTTTCAGGGCCTGAGTTAGGCCTAGCATCAGAGACTTTGTTAGGTACAGTGTAAGGGACTGAGTTAGGAGTAGTGTCAGGGCCTTGCTTAGGGACAGTGTCAGGGTCTGATTTAGGTGTACTGTCTGAGACCTAGTTAGGGACAGTGCTAGGGCCTGAGTTAGGATTAGTGTCAAGGCCTTATTTAGGACCAATTTCACGGCCTTAGTTTGGACTAGCATCAGAGCCATTGTTAGGAATCGTATGAGGGCCTGAGTTAGGCATACTATCAGGGCCTTAGTTAGGGACAGTTTTAGGGCCTGAGTTAGGATTAGTGTCAAGGTCTTATTTAGGACCAATTTTAGGGCTTTAGTTTGGACTAGCAACAAAGCCTTTGTTAGGTATCATGTCGGGGCCTCAGTTAGGTGTAGTGTCAGGGCCATTGTTAGGGACAGTATCAGGGCCTGACTTAGGAGAAGTTCAGGGCCTTAGCCAAGGAAAGTGTCAGGGCCTTAGTTAGGGACAATATCAGGGCCTGAATTAGCAGTAGTGTCCAAAGTCCTTAGTGAGGAGAGTAAGGAGTAAGTCAGGACTCAGGCCCTGACACTGTTCTTAAGTAAGGCCCTGACATTACCTGGAACACAGGTCCTGATCTGATTCCTATCATAGGCGCTGATGTTGGACTTAACTAAGGCCCTGACACTGGTCCTAACTAAAGCTGTGACACTACTCTTAACTCAGGCCCTGACACTGTCCCTAACAAAGCCTCTGACACTACTCCTAAATCAGGCACTGACACTGTCCCTAACTAAGGCCCTGACATACACCTAACTCAGGCCCTGACACTGTCTCTAACTAAGGCCCTGATACTACTCCAAACTCAGCACTGACACTGTCACTAACTAAGGCCCTGACACTATTCATAGCTCACGCCCTAACACAACTCCTAAATCATGCCCTGACAATGTCCCTAAGTAAGGCCCTGACACTATTCCTAACTGAGGCGCTGAAACAATACTTAAGGAAGGCCCTGACATTACTCCTAACTCAGGACCCGAGAAGGTCCCTAACTGAGGCCGACACAACTCCTAACTCAGGCACTAACTCTGTCCCTAAGTAAGGCCCTGAAACTATTCCTAACTGTGGCGCTGATACAATACCTAACGAAGGCACTGATGCTACTCCTAACTAAGGCCCTGACACTACTCCTACCTCTAGCAATGACACTGTCCCTAACTTAGGCCCTGACTCTACTCCTGACTCAGGCACTGACACTGGCCCTAACTTAGGCCCTGACACTACTCCTAACTAAGCAACTGACACTGTCCCTAACGAAGGGCCGGACACTACTCCTTACTCAGGCACTGACAATGTCACTAAGGCCGTGACACTACTCCCAAAATAGGCACTGAGACTGTCCCTAAATATGCCCTGACAGTACTCCGAACTCAGGCACTGACACTGTCCTTAACTAAGGCCCTGATACTACTTCCACCTCAGGCACTTACACTTTCCCTAAGTAAGCCCTGACATTACTCCCAATTCCGGCATTTACACTTTCGCTAGCTAAGACCCTGAAACGACTCACAACTCACGCCCTTACACTGTTACTAACTACCGGTCTCAGACTAGTCCTAACTCAGGCCCTTGCACTGTCCGTAACTTAGGCTCTGGCACTATTCCTAACTCAGACACTGACGCTGTCCCTAACTAAGGGTCTGACACTACTACCAACTCAGACACTGACACTCTCCCTAACAAAGGCCTTGACACTACTCTTAACTAATACCCTGACACTGTCCCTAACAAAGACCCTGACACTATTCCCAACTCAGGCGCTGTCACTCTCCCTAACTAAGACCGTGACACTACTCCCATCTCAGCCACTGACACTGTCTCTAAGGCCCTGACACTACCTCCAACTCAGGCACTGACACTATCCCTAACTACAGCCCTGACACTTCTCCTAACTCAGGCACTGACACTGTCCCTTACTAATATCCTGACACAACTCCCAACTCAGGCACTGACATTGTTCCTAACAAAGGCCCTGACACTAATCCTAACATAGGCACTGAGACTGTCTCGAACTACGCCCTGACAGTACTCCCAACTCAGGCACTGACACTGTCCCTAACTAAGGCCCTGACACTACTCTCTAACTAGGCACTGACATTGTCTCTAACTAAGGCCTTGACATTATTCTCAACTCAGGCACTAACACTGTCCCTACCTAAGGACTTGACACTACTCTTAACTCATGCCCTGGCATTGTCCCTAACAAAGGCTTGCCACTACCCCGAACTCGGGCACTGAGAGTGTCCCTAACTATGGCCGTCACACTACTCCTTACTCAGTCACTGACGCTGTCCCTAAGCAAGGCCCTGACCTACTCCCAACTCAGGCACTGACGCTATCCCTAACTAAGTCTCTGACACTACTCCCAACACAGGCATTGATATTGTCCCTAACTAAGGCCCTCACACTACTACTTACTTAGGCACTGATACGCTACCTAAGGCCCTGACACTACTTCTACCTCAGACCCTGACACTGTCCCTAACGAAGGGCCTGATACTACTCCCAACACAGGCACTGACACTCTCCCTAACTAAGGCCTTGACACTATTTTTAACTCATGCCCTGATGCTGTCCCCATAAAAGACCCTGAGACTATTCCCAACTCAGGCACTGACACTCTCCCTAACTAAGACCCTGACAGTACTCCCATCGCAGCCACTGACACTGTCCCTAATGCCCTGACACTACTTCCAACTCAGGCACTGACACTGTCCCTAACTAGGTCCTGACACTACTCCCAACTCAGGCACTGAAACTGTCCCTAACTAAGGCCCCGACATAACTCCCAACTCTGGCACTGACACTTTCTCTAACTAAGGCCCTGAAACTACTCACAACTCAGGCCCTGACACTGTTCCTACCTACCGGTCTCAGACTACTCCTAACTAAGGCCCTGACACTATTCCTAACACAGTCACTGACACTGTCCCTAACTAAGGTCCTGAGACTATTCCTAACTCAGACCCTGACACTGTCCATAACTTAGGCCATGTCACTACTCCCAACTCAGGCACTGACGCTGTTCCTAACTAAGGGTCTGACACTACTCCAAACTGAGACACTGACACTCTTCCAAATTAAGGCCTTGACACTAGTCTTATCTCAGGCCCTGACACTGTCCATAATAAAGACCCTGACAAAAATCCCAACTTAGGCACTGACAATGTCCGTAACTAAGGCCCTGACACTATTCCCATCTCAGCCACTAACACTGTCCCTAACTATGGCCCTGACACTACTCCCAACGCAAGCACTGGTGCTGTCCCTAACTAAGGCACTGGCACTACTCCCAACTCGCCCTGGCACTGTCCCTAACTAAGGCTCTGACACTACTCCCAATTCAGGCAATGACAGTGTCCCTAACTGAGGCAATGACACTACTCCCAACTCAAGCACTAAGGCTCTGGATCATTGTGATGACAAGCACCATGGAGCATTGGGATGACAAGGGCCATGGAGAATTGTGATGACGGGTCCTGGAGCATTGTGGTGACAAGGGCCATGGAGCATTTTGATTACAGTGGTCATGGAGCATTGTGATTAAAGTGGTCATGGAACATTGTGATGAAAGTGGTCATGGAGCATTGTGATTAAAGTGGTCATGGAACATTGTTATAAAAGTGGTCATGTAGCATTGTGATGAAAAGTGCTATGGAGCATTGGGATGACAGGGGTCATGGAGCATTGTGATGACAAATGTGTGGAGATTTGTGATGACGAGGACCATGGAACATTGAGATTATAAGCATCATGCAGCATTGTGATGACAGGGGCCATGGAGCATTTCAATGACAAGAGACATGGAGCATTGTGATGACAGAAGTCATGGAGCATTGTGGTGACCAGTGGCATGGAGCATTGTGAAGAAAGGGGTACTGTAACATTGTGAAGAATGGGTCAAGGAACATTTTGATTACAAGGATCATGGGGCATTGTGATGACAAGGGCCATGGAGCATTGTGATGACAAGAGTCACGGAGACTTGTGATGACAGGGGGCATGGAGCTTTGTGATTTCACAGGCATGTAGCATTTTAGACAAGGGTCATGGAGAAGTGATGAAAGGGGTCATGGAGCATTGTGATGACAAGGGAATGGAGCATTGAGACGACATGAATTCTGGAGCATTTTGATGACAAGGTCATGGAGAATTGTGATTACAAGGACTATGGAGCATTGTGATGACAACTGCTTGATCATTGTGATGACAAGTTGCGTGGAGCTTTGTGAGGAAAGGTGTCATGGATCATTGTGATTACAGCGATCAAGGATCATTGTGATGACAGGGTTCTTGGAGCATTGTGATGGCAAGGGCCATGGAGCATTGTGATTACAGGGGTCCTGGGTCATTGTGATGACAAGTGGCATGGAGCCCTGTGATGAAAGGGGTACTGGAGCATTGTTAGGAAATGGGCCATGGAGCACTGTGATGACAAGTGCATGGAGCATTATGATGACAAGTGGCATGGAGAATTGTGATGAAACGGTTAATGGAGCATTGTGAGGAAAGGTGTTATGGATCACTGTTATGACAGGGGTCATGGAGCTTTGAGATGACAACGGCCATGGAGCATTGTGATGACAGTGGTCACGGGGATTTGTGATGACAGTGGGCATGGAGCATTGTAATGAACGGGTTCATGGAGCAATGTGATTACATACGACATGGAGCATTGTGATGACAAAACCATGGAGTATTCTGATGAAAGGGGTCATGGAGCATTGTGATGAAAAGTTTCATTGGGCCTTGTTATGACAAGAGCCATGGAACATTGTGATTAAGTGGTTTATGGAGCGTTGTGATGAAAGTGGTCATGGAGCATTGTGATTACAGGGGCCATGGAGCATTGTGATGAAAGGTGTCATGGAGCATTGTGATGAAAGGGATCATGGATCATTGTGATTACAAGGGCAAGTAGCATTGTGATGAGCATTGGCATGCAGCCTTGAGATAAATGGGTGACTGGAGCGTTGTGAGGAAACGGGCCATTGAGCATTGCGATGGCAAGGGCATGGAACATTGTGATGACAAGTGGCATGGAGCATTGTGATGAAAGAGGTATTGGAGCATTGTGAGGAAATGGTACATGGATCATTGTGATTACAGGGATCAAAGAGCATTGTGATGACAAGGGTCATGGAGCATTGTGATGACAGGGTCATGGAGCATAGAGATGACAAGGGCCATGGAGAATAGTGATGACAGTGGTCATCTGTACTTGTGATAATAGGGGTCATGGAACACTGTGATTACAGGGGCCATGGAGCATTCTGATGACAAAGGCCATGGAACATTGTGATGACAGGCATCACGGAGCATTGTGATGAAAGGGGTCAGGGATCACTGAGATGACAGGGGTCATGGAGCATTGTGATGATAGGGGCATTGAGCATTGTGATGACAATGGTCATAGACCATTGTGATAAAAGGGGTCATGGAGCATTGAGATAAAATGGGTCATGGGACATTGTGATGACAAGGATCATTGAGCATTGTGATGAAAGGTGTCATGGAGCATTGTGATGACAAGGGCCATGGAACATTGTGATCAAATGGGTTATGGAACGCTGTGATGAAAGTGGTCATGGATCATTGTGATGACAAGTGTCCTGGAGCGTAGTGATGACATTTTCATGGAGCATTGTTATGACACAGGCATGGAGAATTGTGATGAGAAGAGTTCTGGAGCATTGAGATGACAAAGGTATGGAGCATTGTGATTACAGGGGCCATGGAACATTTGATGACAAGTGCATGGAGTATTGTGATGACAAAGGGCATGGAGCATTGTGATGAAAGTGGTACTAGAGAATTGTGAGGACAGGGGTCATGGAGCATTGTGATGACAAGGGCCATGGAGCATTGTGATGACAGGGGTCATGGGGCATTGTGATGAAAGGGGGCATGGGACATTGTGATGACAGTGGGAATGGATCACTGTGATTACAGGGATCATGGAGCATTGTGATGACAGGGGCATGGGACATTGTGATGAAAGTGGTCATGGAGCATTGTGATGAAAGGGGTCAAGGGGAAAATTGATGACAATGGCTATGGGGCATTTTGATGAATGTGGTCATGGAGCACTGTGAGGCAAGTGGTCATGCAGCATTGTGATGAAAAGCACATTGGAGCATTGTGATGACAAGGGCCAAGGAGCATTGTGATCAAATGGGTTATGGAGCATTGTGAGGAAAGTGGTCATGGAACATTGTTAAGAAAGGGGACACGGAACATTGAGATAAAAGGGGTCATAGGACATTGTGATGACAAGGGCCATGGAGCATTGTGATGAAAGGGTTTATGGAACACTGTAATTACAGGAGCCATGGAGAATTGTGAAGATAAAGGCCATGGAACATTGTGATGACAGGCGTCATGGAGCATTGTGATGAAAGGGGTCATGGATCATTTCGATGTCAGGGGTCATGTAGCATTGTGATGACAATGGTCATGGAGCATTGTGAAGAAAGTGGTCATGGAGAATTGTGATGAAAAGTGCTATGGAGCATTGTGATGACAAGAGCCATGGAGCATTGTGATCAAATGGGTTATCGAGGATTGTGATGAATGTGGTCATGGAGGATTGTGATGAAAGGGGACATAGAGCATTGAGATAAAAGGGGTCAAGGGACATTGTGATGACAAGGGCCATGGAGCATTGTGATGAAAGGGGTCATGGAGCATTGTGATGAAAAGCACCATGGAGTATTGTGATGACAAGAGTCTTGGAGCATTGTGATGACATTTTCATGGAGCATTGTGATGACATGGGCATGGAGATTTGTGATTACAGGGGCCATGGAGCATTTGATGACAAGGGCATGGACCATTGTGATGAAAATGGTCATGGAGCATTGTGATGAAAGGGGTCAAGGGGAAAATTGATGACAATGGCTATGGGGCATTTTGATGAATGTGGTCTTGGAGCACTGTGAGGCAAGTGTTCATGCAGCATTGTGATGAAAAGCGCATTGGAGCATTGTGATGACAAGGGCCAAGGAGCATTGTGATCAAATGGGTTATGGAGCATTGTGATGAAAGTGGTCATGGAACATTGTTAAGAAAGGGGACACGGAACATTGAGATAAAAGGGGTCATAGGACATTGTGATGACAAGGGCCATGGAGCATTGTGATGAAAGGGTTTATGGAACACTGTAATTACAGGAGCCATGGAGAATTGTGAAGATAAAGGCCATGGAACATTGTGATGACAGGCATCATGGAGCATTGTGATAAAAGGAGTCATGGATCATTGCGATGTCAGGGGTCATGTAGCATTGTGATGATAGAGGCATAGAGCATTGTGATGACAATGGTCATGGAGCATTGTGATGAAAGGGGACATGGAGCATTGAGATAAAAGGGGTCATGGGACATTGTGATGACAGGGGCCATGGAGCATTGTGATGAAAGGAATTATGGAGCACTGTAATTACAGTAGCCATGGAGAAATGTGAAGACAAAGGCCATGGAACATTGTGATGACAGGCATCATTGAGCATTGTGATGAAAGGGGTCATGGATCATTGCGATGTCAGGGGTTATGTAGCATTGTGATGACAAGGGCCATGGAGCATTGTGATCAAATGGGTTATGGAGCATTGTGATGAAAGTGGTCATGGAGCACTGAGATAAATGGGGTCATGGGACATTGTAATGACAAGGGCCATGGAGCATTGTGATGAAAGAGTTCATGGAGCGTTGTGATGAAAGTGGTCATAGATAATTGTGATGAAATGCGCCATGGAGTATTGTGATGACAAGAGTCCTGGAGCATTGTGATGACATTTTCATGGAGCATTGTGATGACACGGGCATGGAGAATTGTGATGAGAAGAGTTCTGGAGCATTGTGATGACAAGGGCATGGAGCATTGTGATTACAAGGATCATGGAGCTTGTGATGACAAGGTTCATGGAGCATTGTGATGACAGAAGTCACATAGCATTATGATGACAAGGGCCATGGAGCATTGTGATGACAGGGGTGATGGGGCATTGTGATGAAAAGCACCATGGAGCATTGTGATTAGAGGGGTCCTGGGGCATTGTGATGACAAGTGGCATGGAGCCCTGTGATGAAAGGGGTACTGGAGCATTGTTAGGAAATGGGCCATGGAGCACTGTGATGACAAGTGCATGGAGCATTGTGATGACAAGTGGCATGGAGAATTGTGATGAAACGGTTAATGGAGCATTGTGAGGAAAGGTGTTATGGATCACTGTTATGACAGGGGTCATGGAGCTTTGAGATGACAACGGCCATGGAGCATTGTGATGACAGTGGTCACGGGGATTTGTGATGACAGTGGGCATGGAGCATTGTAATGAACGGGTTCATGGAGCAATGTGATTACATACGACATGGAGCATTGTGATGACAAAACCATGGAGTATTCTGATGAAAGGGGTCATGGAGCATTGTGATGAAAAGTTTCATTGGGCCTTGTTATGACAAGAGCCATGGAACATTGTGATTAAGTGGTTTATGGAGCGTTGTGATGAAAGTGGTCATGGAGCATTGTGATTACAGGGGCCATGGAGCATTGTGATGAAAGGTGTCATGGAGCATTGTGATGAAAGGGATCATGGATCATTGTGATTACAAGGGCAAGTAGCATTGTGATGAGCATTGGCATGCAGCCTTGAGATAAATGGGTGACTGGAGCGTTGTGAGGAAACGGGCCATTGAGCATTGCGATGGCAAGGGCATGGAACATTGTGATGACAAGTGGCATGGAGCATTGTGATGAAAGAGGTATTGGAGCATTGTGAGGAAATGGTACATGGATCATTGTGATTACAGGGATCAAAGAGCATTGTGATGACAAGGGTCATGGAGCATTGTGATGACAGGGTCATGGAGCATAGAGATGACAAGGGCCATGGAGAATAGTGATGACAGTGGTCATCTGTACTTGTGATAATAGGGGTCATGGAACACTGTGATTACAGGGGCCATGGAGCATTCTGATGACAAAGGCCATGGAACATTGTGATGACAGGCATCACGGAGCATTGTGATGAAAGGGGTCAGGGATCACTGAGATGACAGGGGTCATGGAGCATTGTGATGATAGGGGCATTGAGCATTGTGATGACAATGGTCATAGACCATTGTGATAAAAGGGGTCATGGAGCATTGAGATAAAATGGGTCATGGGACATTGTGATGACAAGGATCGTTGAGCATTGTGATGAAAGGTGTCATGGAGCATTGTGATGACAAGGGCCATGGAACATTGTGATCAAATGGTTTATGGAACGGTGTGATGAAAGTGGTCATGGATCATTGTGATGACAAGTGTCCTGGAGCGTAGTGATGACATTTTCATGGAGCATTGTTATGACACAGGCATGGAGAATTGTGATGAGAAGAGTTCTGGAGCATTGAGATGACAAAGGTATGGAGCATTGTGATTACAGGGGCCATGGAACATTTGATGACAAGTGCATGGAGTATTGTGATGACAAAGGGCATGGAGCATTGTGATGAAAGCGGTACTAGAGAATTGTGATGACAGGGGTCATGGAGCATTGTGATGACAAGGGCCATGGAGCATTGTGATGACAGGGGTCATGGGGCATTGTGATGAAAGGGGGCATGGGACATTGTGATGACAGTGGGAATGGATCATTGTGATTACAGGGATCATGGAGCATTGTGATGACAGGGGCATGGGACATTGTGATGAAAGTGGTCATGGAGCATTGTGATGAAAGGGGTCAAGGGGAAAATTGATGACAATGGCTATGGGGCATTTTGATGAATGTGGTCATGGAGCACTGTGAGGCAAGTGGTCATGCAGCATTGTGATGAAAAGCACATTGGAGCATTGTGATGACAAGGGCCAAGGAGCATTGTGATCAAATGGGTTATGGAGCATTGTGAGGAAAGTGGTCATGGAACATTGTTAAGAAAGGGGACACGGAACATTGAGATAAAAGGGGTCATAGGACATTGTGATGACAAGGGCCATGGAGCATTGTGATGAAAGGGTTTATGGAACACTGTAATTACAGGAGCCATGGAGAATTGTGAAGATAAAGGCCATGGAACATTGTGATGACAGGCGTCATGGAGCATTGTGATGAAAGGGGTCATGGATCATTTCGATGTCAGGGGTCATGTAGCATTGTGATGACAATGGTCATGGAGCATTGTGAAGAAAGTGGTCATGGAGAATTGTGATGAAAAGTGCTATGGAGCATTGTGATGACAAGAGCCATGGAGCATTGTGATCAAATGGGTTATCGAGGATTGTGATGAATGTGGTCATGGAGGATTGTGATGAAAGGGGACATAGAGCATTGAGATAAAAGGGGTCAAGGGACATTGTGATGACAAGGGCCATGGAGCATTGTGATGAAAGGGGTCATGGAGCATTGTGATGAAAAGCACCATGGAGTATTGCGATGACAAGAGTCTTGGAGCATTGTGATGACATTTTCATGGAGCATTGTGATGACATGGGCATGGAGATTTGTGATTACAGGGGCCATGGAGCATTTGATGACAAGGGCATGGACCATTGTGATGAAAATGGTCATGGAGCATTGTGATGAAAGGGGTCAAGGGGAAAATTGATGACAATGGCTATGGGGCATTTTGATGAATGTGGTCTTGGAGCACTGTGAGGCAAGTGTTCATGCAGCATTGTGATGAAAAGCGCATTGGAGCATTGT
Source organism: Balaenoptera borealis (assembly GCF_965194805.1). Lineage (NCBI taxonomy): Eukaryota > Metazoa > Chordata > Mammalia > Artiodactyla > Balaenopteridae > Balaenoptera > Balaenoptera borealis. The sequence goes on along the minus strand of NC_138874.1, from coordinate 15,936,268 downwards.
GATGACAAGGGCCAAGGAGCACTGTGATCAAATGGGTTATGGAGCATTGTGATGAAAGTGGTCATGGAACATTGTTAAGAAAGGGGACACGGAACATTTAGATAAAAGGGGTCATAGGACATTGTGATGACAAGGGCCATGGAGCATTGTGATGAAAGGGTTTATGGAACACTGTAATTACAGGAGCCATGGAGAACTGTGAAGATAAAGGCCATGGAACATTGTGATGACAGGCATCATGGAGCATTGTGATAAAAGGAGTCATGGATCATTGCGATGTCAGGGGTCATGTAGCATTGTGATGATAGAGGCATAGAGCATTGTGATGACAATGGTCATGGAGCATTGTGATGAAAGGGGACATGGAGCAATGAGATAAAAGGGGTCATGGGACATTGTGATGACAGGGGCCATGGAGCATTGTGATGAAAGGAATTATGGAGCACTGTAATTACAGTAGCCATGGAGAAATGTGAAGACAAAGGCCATGGAACATTGTGATGACAGGCATCATTGAGCATTGTGATGAAAGGGGTCATGGATCATTGCGATGTCAGGGGTTATGTAGCATTGTGATGACAATGGTCATGGAGCTTTGTGAAGAAAGTGGTCATGGAGCATTGTGATGAAAAGCACCATGGAGTATTGTGATGACAAGAGTCTTGGAGCATTGTGATGGCATTTTCATGGAGCATTGTGATGACATGGGCATGGAGATTTGTGATTACAGGGGCCATGGAGCATTTGATGACAAGGGCATGGACCATTGTGATGACAAGGGACACGGAGAAGTGTGATGAAAGTGGTCATGGAGCATTGTGATGAAAGGGGTCATGGATCATTGAGATTATAGGGTTCATGGAGCATTGTGATGGCAAGGGTCATGAGCACTGTGATGACAGGGTTCATGGAGCATTGCGATGACAAGGGGCATGTAACATTGTGATAACCGGAGTCATGCGGCATTGTGATGACAGGGGTCATGGATCATTGTGATTACAGGGATCATGGAGCATTGTGATGACAAAGGCATGGTGCATTGTGATGACCAAGCCATGGAGCATTGTGATGAAAGGGGTAATGGAGCATTGTGCGGAAAACTGTCATGGATCATTGTGATTACAGGGTTCATGGAGCATTGTGATGACAAGTGTCATGGAACTTTGAGATAAAGGGGGTCATCGGAAATTGTGATGACAAGGGCCAGGGAGCTTTGTGATGACAAGGGTCATGGAGCATTGTGATGACAGGAGTCATGGGGCACTGTGATGACAGTGGGCATGGAGCATTTTAATGAACGGGTTCATGAAGCACTGTGATTAGAGGCGACATGGAGCATTGTGATGACCAAGCCATGGAGCATTGTGATGAAAGGTGTCATGGAGCATTGTGATGACAAGAGTCCTGGAGCATTGTGATGACATTTTCATGGAGCATTGGGATGACACGGGCATGGAGAATTGTGTTGAGAAGTGTGCTGGAGTATTGTGATGACAAGGGCATGGAGCCTTGTGATTACAGGGGCCATAGAGCATTGTGATGACAAGGATATGGAACATTGTGATGAAAAGGGGCATGGAGCAATTTGATGAATGTGATACTGGAGCATTTTGATGAAAGGGGTCATGGATGTTTGTGATTACAGGGATCATGGAGCATTGTGATGGCAGGGGTCATGGGGCATTGTGAAGACAAGGGTCATGGAGCATTGTGATGGCAAGGGCCATGAGGCATTGTGATGACAGGAATCATGGGGCATAGTGATGACAGGGTGCGTGGAGCATTGTGATGAAAGTGGTCATGGAGCATTGTGATGACAGTGCTCATTGAGCATTGTGAGGACACGGTCATGGAGCCTTGTGATGAGATAACTTCTGGAGCATTTTGATGACAAGGGCCATGGAGCATTGGTGATGACATGACTTCTGGAGCATCGTGATGACAAGGGCATGGTGCATTGTGATGAGAAGTGGCATGGAGCACTGTGAAGAAAAGGGTAATGGAGCATTGTGCGGAAAGGTGTTATGGATCATTGTGATGACAGAGGTCATGGAGCATTGTGATGAAAGGGTCATTGTGCCTTGTTATGACAAGAGCCATGGAGTATTGTTATTAAATGGGTTATGGAGCGTTGTGATGCAAGTGGTCATGGAGCATTGTGATGAAAAGCGCCATGGAGCATTGTGATGACAAGAGTCCGCGAGCATTCTGATGACACTGTCATGGAGAACTGGGATGACACGGGCATGGAGAATTGTGATGAGAAGAGTTCTGGAGCATTGTGATGACAGAGGCATGGAGCATTGTGATTACAGGGGCCATGGAGCATTGTGATGACAGGGGTCATGGGGCATTGTGATGAAAGGGGGCATGGGACATTGTGATGACAGTGGGAATTGATCATTGTGATTACAGGGATCATGGAGCATTGTGATGACAGGGGCCATGGAACATTGTGATCAAATGGGTTATGGAACGGTGTGATGAAAGTGGTCATGGATCATTGTGATGACAAGTGTCCTGGAGCGTAGTGATGACATTTTCATGGAGCATTGTTATGACACAGGCATGGAGAATTGTGATGAGAAGAGTTCTGGAGCATTGAGATGACAAAGGTATGGAGCATTGTGATTACAGGGGCCATGGAACATTTGATGACAAGTGCATGGAGTATTGTGATGACAAAGGGCATGGAGCATTGTGATGAAAGTGGTACTAGAGAATTGTGAGGACAGGGGTCATGGAGCATTGTGATGACAAGGGCCATGGAGCATTGTGATGACAGGGGTCATGGGGCATTGTGATGAAAGGGGGCATGGGACATTGTGATAACAGTGGGAATGGATCACTGTGATTACAGGGATCATGGAGCATTGTGATGACAGGGGCATGGGACATTGTGATGAAAGTGGTCATGGAGCATTGTGATGAAAGGGGTCAAGGGGAAAATTGATGACAATGGCTATGGGGCATTTTGATGAATGTGGTCATGGAGCACTGTGAGGCAAGTGGTCATGCAGCATTGTGATGAAAAGCACATTGGAGCATTGTGATGATAAGGGCCAAGGAGCATTGTGATCAAATGGGTTATGGAGCATTGTGAGGAAAGTGGTCATGGAACATTGTTAAGAAAGGGGACACGGAACATTGAGATAAAAGGGGTCATAGGACATTGTGATGACAAGGGCCATGGAGCATTGTGATGAAAGGGTTTATGGAACACTGTAATTACAGGAGCCATGGAGAATTGTGAAGATAAAGGCCATGGAACATTGTGATGACAGGCGTCATGGAGCATTGTGATGAAAGGGGTCATGGATCATTTCGATGTCAGGGGTCATGTAGCATTGTGATGACAATGGTCATGGAGCATTGTGAAGAAAGTGGTCATGGAGAATTGTGATGAAAAGTGCTATGGAGCATTGTGATGACAAGAGCCATGGAGCATTGTGATCAAATGGGTTATCGAGGATTGTGATGAATGTGGTCATGGAGGATTGTGATGAAAGGGGACATAGAGCATTGAGATAAAAGGGGTCAAGGGACATTGTGATGACAAGGGCCATGGAGCATTGTGATGAAAGGGGTCATGGAGCATTGTGATGAAAAGCACCATGGAGTATTGTGATGACAAGAGTCTTGGAGCATTGTGATGACATTTTCATGGAGCATTGTGATGACATGGGCATGGAGATTTGTGATTACAGGGGCCATGGAGCATTTGATGACAAGGGCATGGACCATTGTGATGAAAATGGTCATGGAGCATTGTGATGAAAGGGGTCAAGGGGAAAATTGATGACAATGGCTATGGGGCATTTTGATGAATGTGGTCTTGGAGCACTGTGAGGCAAGTGTTCATGCAGCATTGTGATGAAAAGCGCATTGGAGCATTGTGATGACAAGGGCCAAGGAGCATTGTGATCAAATGGGTTATGGAGCATTGTGATGAAAGTGGTCATGGAACATTGTTAAGAAAGGGGACACGGAACATTGAGATAAAAGGGGTCATAGGACATTGTGATGACAAGGGCCATGGAGCATTGTGATGAAAGGGTTTATGGAACACTGTAATTACAGGAGCCATGGAGAATTGTGAAGATAAAGGCCATGGAACATTGTGATGACAGGCATCATGGAGCATTGTGATAAAAGGAGTCATGGATCATTGCGATGTCAGGGGTCATGTAGCATTGTGATGATAGAGGCATAGAGCATTGTGATGACAATGGTCATGGAGCATTGTGATGAAAGGGGACATGGAGCATTGAGATAAAAGGGGTCATGGGACATTGTGATGACAGGGGCCATGGAGCATTGTGATGAAAGGAATTATGGAGCACTGTAATTACAGTAGCCATGGAGAAATGTGAAGACAAAGGCCATGGAACATTGTGATGACAGGCATCATTGAGCATTGTGATGAAAGGGGTCATGGATCATTGCGATGTCAGGGGTTATGTAGCATTGTGATGACAATGGTCATGGAGCTTTGTGAAGAAAGTGGTCATGGAGCATTGTGATGAAAAGCACCATGGAGTATTGTGATGACAAGAGTCTTGGAGCATTGTGATGGCATTTTCATGGAGCATTGTGATGACATGGGCATGGAGATTTGTGATTACAGGGGCCATGGAGCATTTGATGACAAGGGCATGGACCATTGTGATGACAAGGGACACGGAGAAGTGTGATGAAAGTGGTCATCGAGCATTGTGATGAAAGGGGTCATGGATCATTGAGATTATAGGGTTCATGGAGCATTGTGATGGCAAGGGTCATGAAGCACTGTGATGACAGGGTTCATGGAGCATTGCGATGACAAGGGGCATGTAACATTGTGATAACCGGAGTCATGCGGCATTGTGATGACAGGGGGCATGGAGCATTGTGATGAAAAGCGGCATGGATCATTGTGATGAAAGGCGTCCTGGAGCATTGTGAGGAAAGGGGTCATGGATCATTGTGATTACAGGGATCATGGAGCATTGTGATGACAAAGGCATGGTGCATTGTGATGACCAAGCCATGGAGCATTGTGACGAAAGGGGTAATGGAGCATTGTGAGGAAAACTGTCATGGATCATTGTGATTACAGGGTTCATGGAGCATTGTGATGACAAGTGTCATGGAACTTTGAGATAAAGGGGGTCATCGGAAATTGTGATGACAAGGGCCAGGGAGCTTTGTGATGACAAGGGTCATGGAGCATTGTGATGACAGGAGTCATGGGGCACTGTGATGACAGTGGGCATGGAGCATTTTAATGAACGGGTTCATGAAGCACTGTGATTAGAGGCGACATGGAGCATTGTGATGACCAAGCCATGGAGCATTGTGATGAAAGGTGTCATGGAGCATTGTGATGACAAGAGTCCTGGAGCATTGTGATGACATTTTCATGGAGCATTGGGATGACACGGGCATGGAGAATTGTGTTGAGAAGTGTGCTGGAGTATTGTGATGACAAGGGCATGGAGCCTTGTGATTGATTACAGGGGCCATAGAGCATTGTGATGACAAGGATATGGAACATTGTGATGAAAAGGGGCATGGAGCAATTTGATGAATGTGATACTGGAGCATTTTGATGAAAGGGGTCATGGATGTTTGTGATTACAGGGATCATGGAGCATTGTGATGGCAGGGGTCATGGGGCATTGTGAAGACAAGGGTCATGGAGCATTGTGATGGCAAGGGCCATGAGGCATTGTGATGACAGGAATCATGGGGCATAGTGATGACAGGGTGCGTGGAGCATTGTGATGAAAGTGGTCATGGAGCATTGTGATGACAGTGCTCATTGAGCATTGTGAGGACACGGTCATGGAGCCTTGTGATGAGATAACTTCTGGAGCATTTTGATGACAAGGGCCATGGAGCATTGGTGATGACATGACTTCTGGAGCATCGTGATGACAAGGGCATGGTGCATTGTGATGAGAAGTGGCATGGAGCACTGTGAAGAAAAGGGTAATGGAGCATTGTGCGGAAAGGTGTTATGGATCATTGTGATGACAGAGGTCATGGAGCATTGTGATGAAAGGGTCATTGTGCCTTGTTATGACAAGAGCCATGGAGTATTGTTATTAAATGGGTTATGGAGCGTTGTGATGCAAGTGGTCATGGAGCATTGTGATGAAAAGCGCCATGGAGCATTGTGATGACAAGAGTCCGCGAGCATTCTGATGACACTGTCATGGAGAACTGGGATGACACGGGCATGGAGAATTGTGATGAGAAGAGTTCTGGAGCATTGTGATGACAGAGGCATGGAGCATTGTGATTACAGGGGCCATGGAGCATTGTGATGACAGGGGTCATGGGGCATTGTGATGAAAGGGGGCATGGGACATTGTGATGACAGTGGGAATTGATCATTGTGATTACAGGGATCATGGAGCATTGTGATGACAGGGGCCATGGAACATTGTGATCAAATGGGTTATGGAACGGTGTGATGAAAGTGGTCATGGATCATTGTGATGACAAGTGTCCTGGAGCGTAGTGATGACATTTTCATGGAGCATTGTTATGACACAGGCATGGAGAATTGTGATGAGAAGAGTTCTGGAGCATTGAGATGACAAAGGTATGGAGCATTGTGATTACAGGGGCCATGGAACATTTGATGACAAGTGCATGGAGTATTGTGATGACAAAGGGCATGGAGCATTGTGATGAAAGTGGTACTAGAGAATTGTGAGGACAGGGGTCATGGAGCATTGTGATGACAAGGGCCATGGAGCATTGTGATGACAGGGGTCATGGGGCATTGTGATGAAAGGGGGCATGGGACATTGTGATGACAGTGGGAATGGATCACTGTGATTACAGGGATCATGGAGCATTGTGATGACAGGGGCATGGGACATTGTGATGAAAGTGGTCATGGAGCATTGTGATGAAAGGGGTCAAGGGGAAAATTGATGACAATGGCTATGGGGCATTTTGATGAATGTGGTCATGGAGCACTGTGAGGCAAGTGGTCATGCAGCATTGTGATGAAAAGCACATTGGAGCATTGTGATGATAAGGGCCAAGGAGCATTGTGATCAAATGGGTTATGGAGCATTGTGAGGAAAGTGGTCATGGAACATTGTTAAGAAAGGGGACACGGAACATTGAGATAAAAGGGGTCATAGGACATTGTGATGACAAGGGCCATGGAGCATTGTGATGAAAGGGTTTATGGAACACTGTAATTACAGGAGCCATGGAGAATTGTGAAGATAAAGGCCATGGAACATTGTGATGACAGGCGTCATGGAGCATTGTGATGAAAGGGGTCATGGATCATTTCGATGTCAGGGGTCATGTAGCATTGTGATGACAATGGTCATGGAGCATTGTGAAGAAAGTGGTCATGGAGAATTGTGATGAAAAGTGCTATGGAGCATTGTGATGACAAGAGCCATGGAGCATTGTGATCAAATGGGTTATCGAGGATTGTGATGAATGTGGTCATGGAGGATTGTGATGAAAGGGGACATAGAGCATTGAGATAAAAGGGGTCAAGGGACATTGTGATGACAAGGGCCATGGAGCATTGTGATGAAAGGGGTAATGGAGCATTGTGATGAAAAGCACCATGGAGTATTGTGATGACAAGAGTCTTGGAGCATTGTGATGACATTTTCATGGAGCATTGTGATGACATGGGCATGGAGATTTGTGATTACAGGGGCCATGGAGCATTTGATGACAAGGGCATGGACCATTGTGATGAAAATGGTCATGGAGCATTGTGATGAAAGGGGTCAAGGGGAAAATTGATGACAATGGCTATGGGGCATTTTGATGAATGTGGTCTTGGAGCACTGTGAGGCAAGTGTTCATGCAGCATTGTGATGAAAAGCGCATTGGAGCATTGTGATGACAAGGGCCAAGGAGCATTGTGATCAAATGGGTTATGGAGCATTGTGATGAAAGTGGTCATGGAACATTGTTAAGAAAGGGGACACGGAACATTGAGATAAAAGGGGTCATAGGACATTGTGATGACAGGCATCATGGAGCATTGTGATAAAAGGAGTCATGGATCATTGCGATGTCAGGGGTCATGTAGCATTGTGATGATAGAGGCATAGAGCATTGTGATGACAATGGTCATGGAGCATTGTGATGAAAGGGGACATGGAGCAATGAGATAAAAGGGGTCATGGGACATTGTGATGACAGGGGCCATGGAGCATTGTGATGAAAGGAATTATGGAGCACTGTAATTACAGTAGCCATGGAGAAATGTGAAGACAGAGGCCATGGAACATTGTGATGACAGGCATCATTGAGCATTGTGATGAAAGGGGTCATGGATCATTGCGATGTCAGGGGTTATGTAGCATTGTGATGACAAGGGCCATGGAGCATTGTGATCAAATGGGTTATGGAGCATTGTGATGAAAGTGGTCATGGAGCACTGAGATAAATGGGGTCATGGGACATTGTAATGACAAGGGCCATGGAGCATTGTGATGAAAGAGTTCATGGAGCGTTGTGATGAAAGTGGTCATAGATAATTGTGATGAAATGCGCCATGGAGTATTGTGATGACAAGAGTCCTGGAGCATTGTGATGACATTTTTTCATGGAGCATTGTGATGACACGGGCATGGAGAATTGTGATGAGAAGAGTTCTGGAGCATTGTGATGACAAGGGCATCTAGCATTGTGATTACAAGGATCATGGAGCTTGTGATGACAAGGTTCATGGAGCATTGTGATGACAGAAGTCACATAGCATTATGAGGACAAGGGCCATGAAGCATTGTGATGACAGGGGTGATGGGGCATTGTGATGAAAAGCACCATGGAGCATTGTGATTAGAGGGGTCCTGGGGCATTGTGATGACAAGTGGCATGGAGCCCTGTGATGAAAGGGGTACTGGAGCATTGTTAGGAAATGGGCCATGGAGCACTGTGATGACAAGTGCATGGAGCATTGTGATGACAAGTGGCATGGAGAATTGTGATGAAACGGTTAATGGAGCATTGTGAGGAAAGGTGTTATGGATCACTGTTATGACAGGGGTCATGGAGCTTTGAGATGACAACGGCCATGGAGCATTGTGATGACAGTGGTCACGGGGATTTGTGATGACAGTGGGCATGGAGCATTGTAATGAACGGGTTCATGGAGCAATGTGATTACATACGACATGGAGCATTGTGATGACAAAACCATGGAGTATTCTGATGAAAGGGGTCATGGAGCATTGTGATGAAAAGTTTCATTGGGCCTTGTTATGACAAGAGCCATGGAACATTGTGATTAAGTGGTTTATGGAGCGTTGTGATGAAAGTGGTCATGGAGCATTGTGATTACAGGGGCCATGGAGCATTGTGATGAAAGGTGTCATGGAGCATTGTGATGAAAGGGATCATGGATCATTGTGATTACAAGGGCAAGTAGCATTGTGATGAGCATTGGCATGCAGCCTTGAGATAAATGGGTGACTGGAGCGTTGTGAGGAAACGGGCCATTGAGCATTGCGATGGCAAGGGCATGGAACATTGTGATGACAAGTGGCATGGAGCATTGTGATGAAAGAGGTATTGGAGCATTGTGAGGAAATGGTACATGGATCATTGTGATTACAGGGATCAAAGAGCATTGTGATGACAAGGGTCATGGAGCATTGTGATGACAGGGTCATGGAGCATAGAGATGACAAGGGCCATGGAGAATAGTGATGACAGTGGTCATCTGTACTTGTGATAATAGGGGTCATGGAACACTGTGATTACAGGGGCCATGGAGCATTCTGATGACAAAGGCCATGGAACATTGTGATGACAGGCATCACGGAGCATTGTGATGAAAGGGGTCAGGGATCACTGAGATGACAGGGGTCATGGAGCATTGTGATGATAGGGGCATTGAGCATTGTGATGACAATGGTCATAGACCATTGTGATAAAAGGGGTCATGGAGCATTGAGATAAAATGGGTCATGGGACATTGTGATGACAAGGATCGTTGAGCATTGTGATGAAAGGTGTCATGGAGCATTGTGATGACAAGGGCCATGGAACATTGTGATCAAATGGTTTATGGAACGGTGTGATGAAAGTGGTCATGGATCATTGTGATGACAAGTGTCCTGGAGCGTAGTGATGACATTTTCATGGAGCATTGTTATGACACAGGCATGGAGAATTGTGATGAGAAGAGTTCTGGAGCATTGAGATGACAAAGGTATGGAGCATTGTGATTACAGGGGCCATGGAACATTTGATGACAAGTGCATGGAGTATTGTGATGACAAAGGGCATGGAGCATTGTGATGAAAGTGGTACTAGAGAATTGGGATGACAGGGGTCATGGAGCATTGTGATGACAAGGGCCATGGAGCATTGTGATGACAGGGGTCATGGGGCATTGTGATGAAAGGGGGCATGGGACATTGTGATGACAGTGGGAATGGATCATTGTGATTACAGGGATCATGGAGCATTGTGATGACAGGGGCATGGGACATTGTGATGAAAGTGGTCATGGAGCATTGTGATGAAAGGGGTCAAGGGGAAAATTGATGACAATGGCTATGGGGCATTTTGATGAATGTGGTCATGGAGCACTGTGAGGCAAGTGGTCATGCAGCATTGTGATGAAAAGCACATTGGAGCATTGTGATGACAAGGGCCAAGGAGCATTGTGATCAAATGGGTTATGGAGCATTGTGAGGAAAGTGGTCATGGAACATTGTTAAGAAAGGGGACACGGAACATTGAGATAAAAGGGGTCATAGGACATTGTGATGACAAGGGCCATGGAGCATTGTGATGAAAGGGTTTATGGAACACTGTAATTACAGGAGCCATGGAGAATTGTGAAGATAAAGGCCATGGAACATTGTGATGACAGGCGTCATGGAGCATTGTGATGAAAGGGGTCATGGATCATTTCGATGTCAGGGGTCATGTAGCATTGTGATGACAATGGTCATGGAGCATTGTGAAGAAAGTGGTCATGGAGAATTGTGATGAAAAGTGCTATGGAGCATTGTGATGACAAGAGCCATGGAGCATTGTGATCAAATGGGTTATCGAGGATTGTGATGAATGTGGTCATGGAGGATTGTGATGAAAGGGGACATAGAGCATTGAGATAAAAGGGGTCAAGGGACATTGTGATGACAAGGGCCATGGAGCATTGTGATGAAAGGGGTCATGGAGCATTGTGATGAAAAGCACCATGGAGTATTGCGATGACAAGAGTCTTGGAGCATTGTGATGACATTTTCATGGAGCATTGTGATGACATGGGCATGGAGATTTGTGATTACAGGGGCCATGGAGCATTTGATGACAAGGGCATGGACCATTGTGATGAAAATGGTCATGGAGCATTGTGATGAAAGGGGTCAAGGGGAAAATTGATGACAATGGCTATGGGGCATTTTGATGAATGTGGTCTTGGAGCACTGTGAGGCAAGTGTTCATGCAGCATTGTGATGAAAAGCGCATTGGAGCATTGTGATGACAAGGGCCAAGGAGCACTGTGATCAAATGGGTTATGGAGCATTGTGATGAAAGTGGTCATGGAACATTGTTAAGAAAGGGGACACGGAACATTGAGATAAAAGGGGTCATAGGACATTGTGATGACAAGGGCCATGGAGCATTGTGATGAAAGGGTTTATGGAACACTGTAATTACAGGAGCCATGGAGAATTGTGAAGATAAAGGCCATGGAACATTGTGATGACAGGCATCATGGAGCATTGTGATAAAAGGAGTCATGGATCATTGCGATGTCAGGGGTCATGTAGCATTGTGATGATAGAGGCATAGAGCATTGTGATGACAATGGTCATGGAGCATTGTGATGAAAGGGGACATGGAGCAATGAGATAAAAGGGGTCATGGGACATTGTGATGACAGGGGCCATGGAGCATTGTGATGAAAGGAATTATGGAGCACTGTAATTACAGTAGCCATGGAGAAATGTGAAGACAAAGGCCATGGAACATTGTGATGACAGGCATCATTGAGCATTGTGATGAAAGGGGTCATGGATCATTGCGATGTCAGGGGTTATGTAGCATTGTGATGACAATGGTCATGGAGCTTTGTGAAGAAAGTGGTCATGGAGCATTGTGATGAAAAGCACCATGGAGTATTGTGATGACAAGAGTCTTGGAGCATTGTGATGGCATTTTCATGGAGCATTGTGATGACATGGGCATGGAGATTTGTGATTACAGGGGCCATGGAGCATTTGATGACAAGGGCATGGACCATTGTGATGACAAGGGACACGGAGAAGTGTGATGAAAGTGGTCATGGAGCATTGTGATGAAAGGGGTCATGGATCATTGAGATTATAGGGTTCATGGAGCATTGTGATGGCAAGGGTCATGAAGCACTGTGATGACAGGGTTCATGGAGCATTGCGATGACAAGGGGCATGTAACATTGTGATAACCGGAGTCATGCGGCATTGTGATGACAGGGGGCATGGAGCATTGTGATTACAGGGATCATGGAGCATTGTGATGACAAAGGCATGGTGCATTGTGATGACCAAGCCATGGAGCATTGTGACGAAAGGGGTAATGGAGCATTGTGAGGAAAACTGTCATGGATCATTGTGATTACAGGGTTCATGGAGCATTGTGATGACAAGTGTCATGGAACTTTGAGATAAAGGGGGTCATCGGAAATTGTGATGACAAGGGCCAGGGAGCTTTGTGATGACAAGGGTCATGGAGCATTGTGATGACAGGAGTCATGGGGCACTGTGATGACAGTGGGCATGGAGCATTTTAATGAACGGGTTCATGAAGCACTGTGATTAGAGGCGACATGGAGCATTGTGATGACCAAGCTATGGAGCATTGTGATGAAAGGTGTCATGGAGCATTGTGATGACAAGAGTCCTGGAGCATTGTGATGACATTTTCATGGAGCATTGGGATGACACGGGCATGGAGAATTGTGTTGAGAAGTGTGCTGGAGTATTGTGATGACAAGGGCATGGAGCCTTGTGATTGATTACAGGGGCCATAGAGCATTGTGATGACAAGGATATGGAACATTGTGATGAAAAGGGGCATGGAGCAATTTGATGAATGTGATACTGGAGCATTTTGATGAAAGGGGTCATGGATGTTTGTGATTACAGGGATCATGGAGCATTGTGATGGCAGGGGTCATGGGGCATTGTGAAGACAAGGGTCATGGAGCATTGTGATGGCAAGGGCCATGAGGCATTGTGATGACAGGAATCATGGGGCATAGTGATGACAGGGTGCGTGGAGCATTGTGATGAAAGTGGTCATGGAGCATTGTGATGACAGTGCTCATTGAGCATTGTGAGGACACGGTCATGGAGCCTTGTGATGAGATAACTTCTGGAGCATTTTGATGACAAGGGCCATGGAGCATTGGTGATGACATGACTTCTGGAGCATCGTGATGACAAGGGCATGGTGCATTGTGATGAGAAGTGGCATGGAGCACTGTGAAGAAAAGGGTAATGGAGCATTGTGCGGAAAGGTGTTATGGATCATTGTGATGACAGAGGTCATGGAGCATTGTGATGAAAGGGTCATTGTGCCTTGTTATGACAAGAGCCATGGAGTATTGTTATTAAATGGGTTATGGAGCGTTGTGAGGCAAGTGGTCATGGAGCATTGTGATGAAAAGCGCCATGGAGCATTGTGATGACAAGAGTCCGCGAGCATTCTGATGACACTGTCATGGAGAACTGGGATGACACGGGCATGGAGAATTGTGATGAGAAGAGTTCTGGAGCATTGTGATGACAGAGGCATGGAGCATTGTGATTACAGGGGCCATGGAGCATTGTGATGACAGGGGTCATGGGGCATTGTGATGAAAGGGGGCATGGGACATTGTGATGACAGTGGGAATTGATCATTGTGATTACAGGGATCATGGAGCATTGTGATGACAGGGGCCATGGAACATTGTGATCAAATGGGTTATGGAACGGTGTGATGAAAGTGGTCATGGATCATTGTGATGACAAGTGTCCTGGAGCGTAGTGATGACATTTTCATGGAGCATTGTTATGACACAGGCATGGAGAATTGTGATGAGAAGAGTTCTGGAGCATTGAGATGACAAAGGTATGGAGCATTGTGATTACAGGGGCCATGGAACATTTGATGACAAGTGCATGGAGTATTGTGATGACAAAGGGCATGGAGCATTGTGATGAAAGTGGTACTAGAGAATTGTGAGGACAGGGGTCATGGAGCATTGTGATGACAAGGGCCATGGAGCATTGTGATGACAGGGGTCATGGGGCATTGTGATGAAAGGGGGCATGGGACATTGTGATGACAGTGGGAATGGATCACTGTGATTACAGGGATCATGGAGCATTGTGATGACAGGGGCATGGGACATTGTGATGAAAGTGGTCATGGAGCATTGTGATGAAAGGGGTCAAGGGGAAAATTGATGACAATGGCTATGGGGCATTTTGATGAATGTGGTCATGGAGCACTGTGAGGCAAGTGGTCATGCAGCATTGTGATGAAAAGCACATTGGAGCATTGTGATGATAAGGGCCAAGGAGCATTGTGATCAAATGGGTTATGGAGCATTGTGAGGAAAGTGGTCATGGAACATTGTTAAGAAAGGGGACACGGAACATTGAGATAAAAGGGGTCATAGGACATTGTGATGACAAGGGCCATGGAGCATTGTGATGAAAGGGTTTATGGAACACTGTAATTACAGGAGCCATGGAGAATTGTGAAGATAAAGGCCATGGAACATTGTGATGACAGGCGTCATGGAGCATTGTGATGAAAGGGGTCATGGATCATTTCAATGTCAGGGGTCATGTAGCATTGTGATGACAATGGTCATGGAGCATTGTGAAGAAAGTGGTCATGGAGAATTGTGATGAAAAGTGCTATGGAGCATTGTGATGACAAGAGCCATGGAGCATTGTGATCAAATGGGTTATCGAGGATTGTGATGAATGTGGTCATGGAGGATTGTGATGAAAGGGGACATAGAGCATTGAGATAAAAGGGGTCAAGGGACATTGTGATGACAGGCATCATGGAGCATTGTGATAAAAGGAGTCATGGATCATTGCGATGTCAGGGGTCATGTAGCATTGTGATGATAGAGGCATAGAGCATTGTGATGACAATGGTCATGGAGCATTGTGATGAAAGGGGACATGGAGCAATGAGATAAAAGGGGTCATGGGACATTGTGATGACAGGGGCCATGGAGCATTGTGATGAAAGGAATTATGGAGCACTGTAATTACAGTAGCCATGGAGAAATGTGAAGACAAAGGCCATGGAACATTGTGATGACAGGCATCATTGAGCATTGTGATGAAAGGGGTCATGGATCATTGCGATGTCAGGGGTTATGTAGCATTGTGATGACAATGGTCATGGAGCTTTGTGAAGAAAGTGGTCATGGAGCATTGTGATGAAAAGCACCATGGAGTATTGTGATGACAAGAGTCTTGGAGCATTGTGATGGCATTTTCATGGAGCATTGTGATGACATGGGCATGGAGATTTGTGATTACAGGGGCCATGGAGCATTTGATGACAAGGGCATGGACCATTGTGATGACAAGGGACACGGAGAAGTGTGATGAAAGTGGTCATGGAGCATTGTGATGAAAGGAGTCATGGATCATTGAGATTATAGGGTTCATGGAGCATTGTGATGGCAAGGGTCATGAGCACTGTGATGACAGGGTTCATGGAGCATTGCGATGACAAGGGGCATGTAACATTGTGATAACCGGAGTCATGCGGCATTGTGATGACAGGGGTCATGGATCATTGTGATTACAGGGATCATGGAGCATTGTGATGACAAAGGCATGGTGCATTGTGATGACCAAGCCATGGAGCATTGTGATGAAAGGGGTAATGGAGCATTGTGCGGAAAACTGTCATGGATCATTGTGATTACAGGGTTCATGGAGCATTGTGATGACAAGTGTCATGGAACTTTGAGATAAAGGGGGTCATCGGAAATTGTGATGACAAGGGCCAGGGAGCTTTGTGATGACAAGGGTCATGGAGCATTGTGATGACAGGAGTCATGGGGCACTGTGATGACAGTGGGCATGGAGCATTTTAATGAACGGGTTCATGAAGCACTGTGATTAGAGGCGACATGGAGCATTGTGATGACCAAGCCATGGAGCATTGTGATGAAAGGTGTCATGGAGCATTGTGATGACAAGAGTCCTGGAGCATTGTGATGACATTTTCATGGAGCATTGGGATGACACGGGCATGGAGAATTGTGTTGAGAAGTGTGCTGGAGTATTGTGATGACAAGGGCATGGAGCCTTGTGATTGATTACAGGGGCCATAGAGCATTGTGATGACAAGGATATGGAACATTGTGATGAAAAGGGGCATGGAGCAATTTGATGAATGTGATACTGGAGCATTTTGATGAAAGGGGTCATGGATGTTTGTGATTACAGGGATCATGGAGCATTGTGATGGCAGGGGTCATGGGGCATTGTGAAGACAAGGGTCATGGAGCATTGTGATGGCAAGGGCCATGAGGCATTGTGATGACAGGAATCATGGGGCATAGTGATGACAGGGTGCGTGGAGCATTGTGATGAAAGTGGTCATGGAGCATTGTGATGACAGTGCTCATTGAGCATTGTGAGGACACGGTCATGGAGCCTTGTGATGAGATAACTTCTGGAGCATTTTGATGACAAGGGCCATGGAGCATTGGTGATGACATGACTTCTGGAGCATCGTGATGACAAGGGCATGGTGCATTGTGATGAGAAGTGGCATGGAGCACTGTGAAGAAAAGGGTAATGGAGCATTGTGCGGAAAGGTGTTATGGATCATTGTGATGACAGAGGTCATGGAGCATTGTGATGAAAGGGTCATTGTGCCTTGTTATGACAAGAGCCATGGAGTATTGTTATTAAATGGGTTATGGAGCGTTGTGATGCAAGTGGTCATGGAGCATTGTGATGAAAAGCGCCATGGAGCATTGTGATGACAAGAGTCCGCGAGCATTCTGATGACACTGTCATGGAGAACTGGGATGACACGGGCATGGAGAATTGTGATGAGAAGAGTTCTGGAGCATTGTGATGACAGAGGCATGGAGCATTGTGATTACAGGGGCCATGGAGCATTGTGATGAAAGGTGTCATGGAGCATTGTGATTAAAGGGATCATGGGTCATTGTGATGACCAGGGCATGTAGCATTGTGATGACCATTGGCATGGAGCCTTGTGATGAATGGGATACTGGAGCATTGTGAGGAAACAGGCCATTGAGCATTGTGATGACAAGTGGCATGGAGCATTGTGATGAAAGTAGTATTGGAGCATTGTGAGGAAATGGTACATGGATCGTTGTGATTACAGGGATCATGGAGCATTGTGATGACAAGGGTCATGGTGCATTGTGATGACAGGTATCATGGAGCATTGTGATGAGAGGTTATTGGGCATTGTGATGACAGTGGTCATGGAGCATTGCGATGATAGGGGCAGGGAACATTGTGATGACAAAAGCCATGGAGCATTGCGATTACAGGGGTCATGGAACATTTTGATGATAGGGGCATGGAGCATTGTGATGACACTGCTCATAGACCATTGTGATGAAAGGGGTCATGGAGCTTTGAGATAAAATGGGTCATGGGACATTGTGACAACAAGGGTCATGGAGCATTTGATGACAAGGGAATGTAGCATTGTGATGACATGACTTCTGGAGCTTTTGGATGACAAGGGCATGGAGAATTGTGATTACAGGGGCCATGGAGCATTGTGATGACAACTGCATTCAGCATTGTGATGAAAAGAGGAGTGGAGCATTGTGACGAGAGGCGTACTGGAGAATTGTGAGGAAAGATGTCATGGATCATTGTGATTACAGCGATCATGGAGCATTGTGATGACAGGGTTCATGGAGCATTGTGATGAAAAGGGCCATGGAGCATTGTGATGATAGGGCCATGGAGAATTGTGATGACAATGGTCATGGAGCATAGTGATGAAAGGGGTCATGGAGCATTGAGGTAAAGTGGGTCATGGGACATTGTGATGACAAGGGCCATGGAGCATTGTGATCAAATGGGTTATGGAGCATTGTGATGAAAGTGGTCATGGAGCACTGAGATAAAAGGGGTCATGGGACATTGTAATGACAAGGGCCATGGAGCATTGTGATGAAAGAGTTCATGGAGCGTTGTGATGAAAGTGGTCATAGATAATTGTGATGAAATGCGCCATGGAGTATTGTGATGACAAGAGTCCTGGAGCATTGTGATGACATTTTCATGGAGCATTGTGATGACACGGGCATGGAGAATTGTGATGAGAAGAGTTCTGGAGCATTGTGATGACAAGGGCATGGAGCATTGTGATTACAAGGATCATGGAGCTTGTGATGACAAGGTTCATGGAGCATTGTGATGACAGAAGTCACATAGCATTATGATGACAAGGGCCATGGAGCATTGTGATGACAGGGGTGATGGGGCATTGTGATGAAAAGCACCATGGAGCATTGTGATTAGAGGGGTCCTGGGGCATTGTGATGACAAGTGGCATGGAGCCCTGTGATGAAAGGGGTACTGGAGCATTGTTAGGAAATGGGCCATGGAGCACTGTGATGACAAGTGCATGGATCATTGTGATGACAAGTGGCATGGAGAATTGTGATGAAACGGTTAATGGAGCATTGTGAGGAAAGGTGTTATGGATCACTGTTATGACAGGGGTCATGGAGCTTTGAGATGACAACGGCCATGGAGCATTGTGATGACAGTGGTCACGGGGATTTGTGATGACAGTGGGCATGGAGCATTGTAATGAACGGGTTCATGGAGCAATGTGATTACATACGACATGGAGCATTGTGATGACAAAACCATGGAGTATTCTGATGAAAGGGGTCATGGAGCATTGTGATGAAAAGTTTCATTGGGCCTTGTTATGACAAGAGCCATGGAACATTGTGATTAAGTGGTTTATGGAGCGTTGTGATGAAAGTGGTCATGGAGCATTGTGATTACAGGGGCCATGGAGCATTGTGATGAAAGGTGTCATGGAGCATTGTGATGAAAGGGATCATGGATCATTGTGATTACAAGGGCAAGTAGCATTGTGATGAGCATTGGCATGCAGCCTTGAGATAAATGGGTGACTGGAGCGTTGTGAGGAAACGGGCCATTGAGCATTGCGATGGCAAGGGCATGGAACATTGTGATGACAAGTGGCATGGAGCATTGTGATGAAAGAGGTATTGGAGCATTGTGAGGAAATGGTACATGGATCATTGTGATTACAGGGATCAAAGAGCATTGTGATGACAAGGGTCATGGAGCATTGTGATGACAGGGTCATGGAGCATAGAGATGACAAGGGCCATGGAGAATAGTGATGACAGTGGTCATCTGTACTTGTGATAATAGGGGTCATGGAACACTGTGATTACAGGGGCCATGGAGCATTCTGATGACAAAGGCCATGGAACATTGTGATGACAGGCATCACGGAGCATTGTGATGAAAGGGGTCAGGGATCACTGAGATGACAGGGGTCATGGAGCATTGTGATGATAGGGGCATTGAGCATTGTGATGACAATGGTCATAGACCATTGTGATAAAAGGGGTCATGGAGCATTGAGATAAAATGGGTCATGGGACATTGTGATGACAAGGATCGTTGAGCATTGTGATGAAAGGTGTCATGGAGCATTGTGATGACAAGGGCCATGGAACATTGTGATCAAATGGTTTATGGAACGGTGTGATGAAAGTGGTCATGGATCATTGTGATGACAAGTGTCCTGGAGCGTAGTGATGACATTTTCATGGAGCATTGTTATGACACAGGCATGGAGAATTGTGATGAGAAGAGTTCTGGAGCATTGAGATGACAAAGGTATGGAGCATTGTGATTACAGGGGCCATGGAACATTTGATGACAAGTGCATGGAGTATTGTGATGACAAAGGGCATGGAGCATTGTGATGAAAGCGGTACTAGAGAATTGTGATGACAGGGGTCATGGAGCATTGTGATGACAAGGGCCATGGAGCATTGTGATGACAGGGGTCATGGGGCATTGTGATGAAAGGGGGCATGGGACATTGTGATGACAGTGGGAATGGATCATTGTGATTACAGGGATCATGGAGCATTGTGATGACAGGGGCATGGGACATTGTGATGAAAGTGGTCATGGAGCATTGTGATGAAAGGGGTCAAGGGGAAAATTGATGACAATGGCTATGGGGCATTTTGATGAATGTGGTCATGGAGCACTGTGAGGCAAGTGGTCATGCAGCATTGTGATGAAAAGCACATTGGAGCATTGTGATGACAAGGGCCAAGGAGCATTGTGATCAAATGGGTTATGGAGCATTGTGAGGAAAGTGGTCATGGAACATTGTTAAGAAAGGGGACACGGAACATTGAGATAAAAGGGGTCATAGGACATTGTGATGACAAGGGCCATGGAGCATTGTGATGAAAGGGTTTATGGAACACTGTAATTACAGGAGCCATGGAGAATTGTGAAGATAAAGGCCATGGAACATTGTGATGACAGGCGTCATGGAGCATTGTGATGAAAGGGGTCATGGATCATTTCGATGTCAGGGGTCATGTAGCATTGTGATGACAATGGTCATGGAGCATTGTGAAGAAAGTGGTCATAGAGAATTGTGATGAAAAGTGCTATGGAGCATTGTGATGACAAGAGCCATGGAGCATTGTGATCAAATGGGTTATCGAGGATTGTGATGAATGTGGTCATGGAGGATTGTGATGAAAGGGGACATAGAGCATTGAGATAAAAGGGGTCAAGGGACATTGTGATGACAAGGGCCATGGAGCATTGTGATGAAAGGGGTCATGGAGCATTGTGATGAAAAGCACCATGGAGTATTGCGATGACAAGAGTCTTGGAGCATTGTGATGACATTTTCATGGAGCATTGTGATGACATGGGCATGGAGATTTGTGATTACAGGGGCCATGGAGCATTTGATGACAAGGGCATGGACCATTGTGATGAAAATGGTCATGGAGCATTGTGATGAAAGGGGTCAAGGGGAAAATTGATGACAATGGCTATGGGGCATTTTGATGAATGTGGTCTTGGAGCACTGTGAGGCAAGTGTTCATGCAGCATTGTGATGAAAAGCGCATTGGAGCATTGTGATGACAAGGGCCAAGGAGCATTGTGATCAAATGGGTTATGGAGCATTGTGATGAAAGTGGTCATGGAACATTGTTAAGAAAGGGGACACGGAACATTGAGATAAAAGGGGTCATAGGACATTGTGATGACAAGGGCCATGGAGCATTGTGATGAAAGGGTTTATGGAACACTGTAATTACAGGAGCCATGGAGAATTGTGAAGATAAAGGCCATGGAACATTGTGATGACAGGCATCATGGAGCATTGTGATAAAAGGAGTCATGGATCATTGCGATGTCAGGGGTCATGTAGCATTGTGATGATAGAGGCATAGAGCATTGTGATGACAATGGTCATGGAGCATTGTGATGAAAGGGGACATGGAGCATTGAGATAAAAGGGGTCATGGGACATTGTGATGACAGGGGCCATGGAGCATTGTGATGAAAGGAATTATGGAGCACTGTAATTACAGTAGCCATGGAGAAATGTGAAGACAAAGGCCATGGAACATTGTGATGACAGGCATCATTGAGCATTGTGATGAAAGGGGTCATGGATCATTGCGATGTCAGGGGTTATGTAGCATTGTGATGACAATGGTCATGGAGCTTTGTGAAGAAAGTGGTCATGGAGCATTGTGATGAAAAGCACCATGGAGTATTGTGATGACAAGAGTCTTGGAGCATTGTGATGGCATTTTCATGGAGCATTGTGATGACATGGGCATGGAGATTTGTGATTACAGGGGCCATGGAGCATTTGATGACAAGGGCATGGACCATTGTGATGACAAGGGACACGGAGAAGTGTGATGAAAGTGGTCATGGAGCATTGTGATGAAAGGGGTCATGGATCATTGAGATTATAGGGTTCATGGAGCATTGTGATGGCAAGGGTCATGAAGCACTGTGATGACAGGGTTCATGGAGCATTGCGATGACAAGGGGCATGTAACATTGTGATAACCGGAGTCATGCGGCATTGTGATGACAGGGGGCATGGAGCATTGTGATGAAAAGCGGCATGGATCATTGTGATGAAAGGCGTCCTGGAGCATTGTGAGGAAAGGGGTCATGGATCATTGTGATTACAGGGATCATGGAGCATTGTGATGACAAAGGCATGGTGCATTGTGATGACCAAGCCATGGAGCATTGTGACGAAAGGGGTAATGGAGCATTGTGAGGAAAACTGTCATGGATCATTGTGATTACAGGGTTCATGGAGCATTGTGATGACAAGTGTCATGGAACTTTGAGATAAAGGGGGTCATCGGAAATTGTGATGACAAGGGCCAGGGAGCTTTGTGATGACAAGGGTCATGGAGCATTGTGATGACAGGAGTCATGGGGCACTGTGATGACAGTGGGCATGGAGCATTTTAATGAACGGGTTCATGAAGCACTGTGATTAGAGGCGACATGGAGCATTGTGATGACCAAGCCATGGAGCATTGTGATGAAAGGTGTCATGGAGCATTGTGATGACAAGAGTCCTGGAGCATTGTGATGACATTTTCATGGAGCATTGGGATGACACGGGCATGGAGAATTGTGTTGAGAAGTGTGCTGGAGTATTGTGATGACAAGGGCATGGAGCCTTGTGATTACAGGGGCCATAGAGCATTGTGATGACAAGGATATGGAACATTGTGATGAAAAGGGGCATGGAGCAATTTGATGAATGTGATACTGGAGCATTTTGATGAAAGGGGTCATGGATGTTTGTGATTACAGGGATCATGGAGCATTGTGATGGCAGGGGTCATGGGGCATTGTGAAGACAAGGGTCATGGAGCATTGTGATGGCAAGGGCCATGAGGCATTGTGATGACAGGAATCATGGGGCATAGTGATGACAGGGTGCGTGGAGCATTGTGATGAAAGTGGTCATGGAGCATTGTGATGACAGTGCTCATTGAGCATTGTGAGGACACGGTCATGGAGCCTTGTGATGAGATAACTTCTGGAGCATTTTGATGACAAGGGCCATGGAGCATTGGTGATGACATGACTTCTGGAGCATCGTGATGACAAGGGCATGGTGCATTGTGATGAGAAGTGGCATGGAGCACTGTGAAGAAAAGGGTAATGGAGCATTGTGCGGAAAGGTGTTATGGATCATTGTGATGACAGAGGTCATGGAGCATTGTGATGAAAGGGTCATTGTGCCTTGTTATGACAAGAGCCATGGAGTATTGTTATTAAATGGGTTATGGAGCGTTGTGATGCAAGTGGTCATGGAGCATTGTGATGAAAAGCGCCATGGAGCATTGTGATGACAAGAGTCCGGGAGCATTGTGATGACACTGTCATGGAGAACTGGGATGACACGGGCATGGAGAATTGTGATGAGAAGAGTTCTGGAGCATTGTGATGACAGAGGCATGGAGCATTGTGATTACAGGGGCCATGGAGCATTGTGATGAAAGGTGTCATGGAGCATTGTGATTAAAGGGATCATGGGTCATTGTGATGACCAGGGCATGTAGCATTGTGATGACCATTGGCATGGAGCCTTGTGATGAATGGGATACTGGAGCATTGTGAGGAAACAGGCCATTGAGCATTGTGATGACAAGTGGCATGGAGCATTGTGATGAAAGTAGTATTGGAGCATTGTGAGGAAATGGTACATGGATCGTTGTGATTACAGGGATCATGGAGCATTGTGATGACAA
Source organism: Balaenoptera borealis (assembly GCF_965194805.1). Taxonomy (NCBI): domain Eukaryota; kingdom Metazoa; phylum Chordata; class Mammalia; order Artiodactyla; family Balaenopteridae; genus Balaenoptera; species Balaenoptera borealis. The sequence goes on along the minus strand of NC_138874.1, from coordinate 15,912,411 downwards.
GGGTCATGGTGCATTGTGATGACAGGTATCATGGAGCATTGTGATGAGAGGTTATTGGGCATTGTGATGACAGTGGTCATGGAGCATTGCGATGATAGGGGCAGGGAACATTGTGATGACAAAAGCCATGGAGCATTGCGATTACAGGGGTCATGGAACATTTTGATGATAGGGGCATGGAGCATTGTGATGACACTGCTCATAGACCATTGTGATGAAAGGGGTCATGGAGCTTTGAGATAAAATGGGTCATGGGACATTGTGACAACAAGGGTCATGGAGCATTTGATGACAAGGGAATGTAGCATTGTGATGACATGACTTCTGGAGCTTTTGGATGACAAGGGCATGGAGAATTGTGATTACAGGGGCCATGGAGCATTGTGATGACAACTGCATTCAGCATTGTGATGAAAAGAGGAGTGGAGCATTGTGACGAGAGGCGTACTGGAGAATTGTGAGGAAAGATGTCATGGATCATTGTGATTACAGCGATCATGGAGCATTGTGATGACAGGGTTCATGGAGCATTGTGATGAAAAGGGCCATGGAGCATTGTGATGATAGGGCCATGGAGAATTGTGATGACAATGGTCATGGAGCATAGTGATGAAAGGGGTCATGGAGCATTGAGGTAAAGTGGGTCATGGGACATTGTGATGACAAGGGCCATGGAGCATTGTGATCAAATGGGTTATGGAGCATTGTGATGAAAGTGGTCATGGAGCACTGAGATAAAAGGGGTCATGGGACATTGTAATGACAAGGGCCATGGAGCATTGTGATGAAAGAGTTCATGGAGCGTTGTGATGAAAGTGGTCATAGATAATTGTGATGAAATGCGCCATGGAGTATTGTGATGACAAGAGTCCTGGAGCATTGTGATGACATTTTTTCATGGAGCATTGTGATGACACGGGCATGGAGAATTGTGATGAGAAGAGTTCTGGAGCATTGTGATGACAAGGGCATGGAGCATTGTGATTACAAGGATCATGGAGCTTGTGATGACAAGGTTCATGGAGCATTGTGATGACAGAAGTCACATAGCATTATGATGACAAGGGCCATGGAGCATTGTGATGACAGGGGTGATGGGGCATTGTGATGAAAAGCACCATGGAGCATTGTGATTAGAGGGGTCCTGGGGCATTGTGATGACAAGTGGCATGGAGCCCTGTGATGAAAGGGGTACTGGAGCATTGTTAGGAAATGGGCCATGGAGCACTGTGATGACAAGTGCATGGAGCATTGTGATGACAAGTGGCATGGAGAATTGTGATGAAACGGTTAATGGAGCATTGTGAGGAAAGGTGTTATGGATCACTGTTATGACAGGGGTCATGGAGCTTTGAGATGACAACGGCCATGGAGCATTGTGATGACAGTGGTCACGGGGATTTGTGATGACAGTGGGCATGGAGCATTGTAATGAACGGGTTCATGGAGCAATGTGATTACATACGACATGGAGCATTGTGATGACAAAACCATGGAGTATTCTGATGAAAGGGGTCATGGAGCATTGTGATGAAAAGTTTCATTGGGCCTTGTTATGACAAGAGCCATGGAACATTGTGATTAAGTGGTTTATGGAGCGTTGTGATGAAAGTGGTCATGGAGCATTGCGATGACAAGGGGCATGTAACATTGTGATAACCGGAGTCATGCGGCATTGTGATGACAGGGGGCATGGAGCATTGTGATGAAAAGCGGCATGGATCATTGTGATGAAAGGCGTCCTGGAGCATTGTGAGGAAAGGGGTCATGGATCATTGTGATTACAGGGATCATGGAGCATTGTGATGACAAAGGCATGGTGCATTGTGATGACCAAGCCATGGAGCATTGTGACGAAAGGGGTAATGGAGCATTGTGAGGAAAACTGTCATGGATCATTGTGATTACAGGGTTCATGGAGCATTGTGATGACAAGTGTCATGGAACTTTGAGATAAAGGGGGTCATCGGAAATTGTGATGACAAGGGCCAGGGAGCTTTGTGATGACAAGGGTCATGGAGCATTGTGATGACAGGAGTCATGGGGCACTGTGATGACAGTGGGCATGGAGCATTTTAATGAACGGGTTCATGAAGCACTGTGATTAGAGGCGACATGGAGCATTGTGATGACCAAGCCATGGAGCATTGTGATGAAAGGTGTCATGGAGCATTGTGATGACAAGAGTCCTGGAGCATTGTGATGGCATTTTCATGGAGCATTGGGATGACACGGGCATGGAGAATTGTGTTGAGAAGTGTGCTGGAGTATTGTGATGACAAGGGCATGGAGCCTTGTGATTGATTACAGGGGCCATAGAGCATTGTGATGACAAGGATATGGAACATTGTGATGAAAAGGGGCATGGAGCAATTTGATGAATGTGATACTGGAGCATTTTGATGAAAGGGGTCATGGATGTTTGTGATTACAGGGATCATGGAGCATTGTGATGGCAGGGGTCATGGGGCATTGTGAAGACAAGGGTCATGGAGCATTGTGATGGCAAGGGCCATGAGGCATTATGATGACAGGAATCATGGGGCATAGTGATGACAGGGTGCGTGGAGCATTGTGATGAAAGTGGTCATGGAGCATTGTGATGACAGTGCTCATTGAGCATTGTGAGGACACGGTCATGGAGCCTTGTGATGAGATAACTTCTGGAGCATTTTGATGACAAGGGCCATGGAGCATTGGTGATGACATGACTTCTGGAGCATCGTGATGACAAGGGCATGGTGCATTGTGATGAGAAGTGGCATGGAGCACTGTGAAGAAAAGGGTAATGGAGCATTGTGCGGAAAGGTGTTATGGATCATTGTGATGACAGAGGTCATGGAGCATTGTGATGAAAGGGTCATTGTGCCTTGTTATGACAAGAGCCATGGAGTATTGTTTTTAAATGGGTTATGGAGCGTTGTGATGCAAGTGGTCATGGAGCATTGTGATGAAAAGCGCCATGGAGCATTGTGATGACACTGTCATGGAGAACTGGGATGACACGGGCATGGAGAATTGTGATGAGAAGAGTTCTGGAGCATTGTGATGACAGAGGCATGGAGCATTGTGATTACAGGGGCCATGGAGCATTGTGATGAAAGGTGTCATGGAGCATTGTGATTAAAGGGATCATGGGTCATTGTGATGACCAGGGCATGTAGCATTGTGATGACCATTGGCATGGAGCCTTGTGATGAATGGGATACTGGAGCATTGTGAGGAAACAGGCCATTGAGCATTGTGATGACAAGTGGCATGGAGCATTGTGATGAAAGTAGTATTGGAGCATTGTGAGGAAATGGTACATGGATCGTTATGATTACAGGGATCATGGAGCATTGTGATGACAAGGGTCATGGTGCATTGTGATGACAGGTATCATGGAGCATTGTGATGAGAGGTTATTGGGCATTGTGATGACAGTGGTCATGGAGCATTGCGATGATAGGGGCAGGGAACATTGTGATGACAAAAGCCATGGAGCATTGCGATTACAGGGGTCATGGAACATTTTGATGATAGGGGCATGGAGCATTGTGATGACACTGCTCATAGACCATTGTGATGAAAGGGGTCATGGAGCTTTGAGATAAAATGGGTCATGGGACATTGTGACAACAAGGGTCATGGAGCATTTGATGACAAGGGAATGTAGCATTGTGATGACATGACTTCTGGAGCTTTTGGATGACAAGGGCATGGAGAATTGTGATTACAGGGGCCATGGAGCATTGTGATGACAACTGCATTCAGCATTGTGATGAAAAGAGGAGTGGAGCATTGTGACGAGAGGCGTACTGGAGAATTGTGAGGAAAGATGTCATGGATCATTGTGATTACAGCGATCATGGAGCATTGTGATGACAGGGTTCATGGAGCATTGTGATGAAAAGGGCCATGGAGCATTGTGATGATAGGGCCATGGAGAATTGTGATGACAATGGTCATGGAGCATAGTGATGAAAGGGGTCATGGAGCATTGAGGTAAAGTGGGTCATGGGACATTGTGATGACAAGGGCCATGGAGCATTGTGATCAAATGGGTTATGGAGCATTGTGATGAAAGTGGTCATGGAGCACTGAGATAAAAGGGGTCATGGGACATTGTAATGACAAGGGCCATGGAGCATTGTGATGAAAGAGTTCATGGAGCGTTGTGATGAAAGTGGTCATAGATAATTGTGATGAAATGCGCCATGGAGTATTGTGATGACAAGAGTCCTGGAGCATTGTGATGACATTTTTTCATGGAGCATTGTGATGACACGGGCATGGAGAATTGTGATGAGAAGAGTTCTGGAGCATTGTGATGACAAGGGCATGGAGCATTGTGATTACAAGGATCATGGAGCTTGTGATGACAAGGTTCATGGAGCATTGTGATGACAGAAGTCACATAGCATTATGATGACAAGGGCCATGGAGCATTGTGATGACAGGCATCATTGAGCATTGTGATGAAAGGGGTCATGGATCATTGCGATGTCAGGGGTTATGTAGCATTGTGATGACAATGGTCATGGAGCTTTGTGAAGAAAGTGGTCATGGAGCATTGTGATGAAAAGCACCATGGAGTATTGTGATGACAAGAGTCTTGGAGCATTGTGATGGCATTTTCATGGAGCATTGTGATGACATGGGCATGGAGATTTGTGATTACAGGGGCCATGGAGCATTTGATGACAAGGGCATGGACCATTGTGATGACAAGGGACACGGAGAAGTGTGATGAAAGTGGTCATGGAGCATTGTGATGAAAGGGGTCATGGATCATTGAGATTATAGGGTTCATGGAGCATTGTGATGGCAAGGGTCATGAAGCACTGTGATGACAGGGTTCATGGAGCATTGCGATGACAAGGGGCATGTAACATTGTGATAACCGGAGTCATGCGGCATTGTGATGACAGGGGGCATGGAGCATTGTGATTACAGGGATCATGGAGCATTGTGATGACAAAGGCATGGTGCATTGTGATGACCAAGCCATGGAGCATTGTGACGAAAGGGGTAATGGAGCATTGTGAGGAAAACTGTCATGGATCATTGTGATTACAGGGTTCATGGAGCATTGTGATGACAAGTGTCATGGAACTTTGAGATAAAGGGGGTCATCGGAAATTGTGATGACAAGGGCCAGGGAGCTTTGTGATGACAAGGGTCATGGAGCATTGTGATGACAGGAGTCATGGGGCACTGTGATGACAGTGGGCATGGAGCATTTTAATGAACGGGTTCATGAAGCACTGTGATTAGAGGCGACATGGAGCATTGTGATGACCAAGCTATGGAGCATTGTGATGAAAGGTGTCATGGAGCATTGTGATGACAAGAGTCCTGGAGCATTGTGATGGCATTTTCATGGAGCATTGGGATGACACGGGCATGGAGAATTGTGTTGAGAAGTGTGCTGGAGTATTGTGATGACAAGGGCATGGAGCCTTGTGATTGATTACAGGGGCCATAGAGCATTGTGATGACAAGGATATGGAACATTGTGATGAAAAGGGGCATGGAGCAATTTGATGAATGTGATACTGGAGCATTTTGATGAAAGGGGTCATGGATGTTTGTGATTACAGGGATCATGGAGCATTGTGATGGCAGGGGTCATGGGGCATTGTGAAGACAAGGGTCATGGAGCATTGTGATGGCAAGGGCCATGAGGCATTGTGATGACAGGAATCATGGGGCATAGTGATGACAGGGTGCGTGGAGCATTGTGATGAAAGTGGTCATGGAGCATTGTGATGACAGTGCTCATTGAGCATTGTGAGGACACGGTCATGGAGCCTTGTGATGAGATAACTTCTGGAGCATTTTGATGACAAGGGCCATGGAGCATTGGTGATGACATGACTTCTGGAGCATCGTGATGACAAGGGCATGGTGCATTGTGATGAGAAGTGGCATGGAGCACTGTGAAGAAAAGGGTAATGGAGCATTGTGCGGAAAGGTGTTATGGATCATTGTGATGACAGAGGTCATGGAGCATTGTGATGAAAGGGTCATTGTGCCTTGTTATGACAAGAGCCATGGAGTATTGTTATTAAATGGGTTATGGAGCGTTGTGATGCAAGTGGTCATGGAGCATTGTGATGAAAAGCGCCATGGAGCATTGTGATGACAAGAGTCCGCGAGCATTCTGATGACACTGTCATGGAGAACTGGGATGACACGGGCATGGAGAATTGTGATGAGAAGAGTTCTGGAGCATTGTGATGACAGAGGCATGGAGCATTGTGATTACAGGGGCCATGGAGCATTGTGATGACAGGGGTCATGGGGCATTGTGATGAAAGGGGGCATGGGACATTGTGATGACAGTGGGAATTGATCATTGTGATTACAGGGATCATGGAGCATTGTGATGACAGGGGCCATGGAACATTGTGATCAAATGGGTTATGGAACGGTGTGATGAAAGTGGTCATGGATCATTGTGATGACAAGTGTCCTGGAGCGTAGTGATGACATTTTCATGGAGCTTTGTTATGACACAGGCATGGAGAATTGTGATGAGAAGAGTTCTGGAGCATTGAGATGACAAAGGTATGGAGCATTGTGATTACAGGGGCCATGGAACATTTGATGACAAGTGCATGGAGTATTGTGATGACAAAGGGCATGGAGCATTGTGATGAAAGTGGTACTAGAGAATTGTGAGGACAGGGGTCATGGAGCATTGTGATGACAAGGGCCATGGAGCATTGTGATGACAGGGGTCATGGGGCATTGTGATGAAAGGGGGCATGGGACATTGTGATGACAGTGGGAATGGATCACTGTGATTACAGGGATCATGGAGCATTGTGATGACAGGGGCATGGGACATTGTGATGAAAGTGGTCATGGAGCATTGTGATGAAAGGGGTCAAGGGGAAAATTGATGACAATGGCTATGGGGCATTTTGATGAATGTGGTCATGGAGCACTGTGAGGCAAGTGGTCATGCAGCATTGTGATGAAAAGCACATTGGAGCATTGTGATGACAAGGGCCAAGGAGCATTGTGATCAAATGGGTTATGGAGCATTGTGAGGAAAGTGGTCATGGAACATTGTTAAGAAAGGGGACACGGAACATTGAGATAAAAGGGGTCATAGGACATTGTGATGACAAGGGCCATGGAGCATTGTGATGAAAGGGTTTATGGAACACTGTAATTACAGGAGCCATGGAGAATTGTGAAGATAAAGGCCATGGAACATTGTGATGACAGGCGTCATGGAGCATTGTGATGAAAGGGGTCATGGATCATTTCAATGTCAGGGGTCATGTAGCATTGTGATGACAATGGTCATGGAGCATTGTGAAGAAAGTGGTCATGGAGAATTGTGATGAAAAGTGCTATGGAGCATTGTGATGACAAGAGCCATGGAGCATTGTGATCAAATGGGTTATCGAGGATTGTGATGAATGTGGTCATGGAGGATTGTGATGAAAGGGGACATAGAGCATTGAGATAAAAGGGGTCAAGGGACATTGTGATGACAAGGGCCATGGAGCATTGTGATGAAAGGGGTCATGGAGCATTGTGATGAAAAGCACCATGGAGTATTGTGATGACAAGAGTCTTGGAGCATTGTGATGACATTTTCATGGAGCATTGTGATGACATGGGCATGGAGATTTGTGATTACAGGGGCCATGGAGCATTTGATGACAAGGGCATGGACCATTGTGATGAAAATGGTCATGGAGCATTGTGATGAAAGGGGTCAAGGGGAAAATTGATGACAATGGCTATGGGGCATTTTGATGAATGTGGTCTTGGAGCACTGTGAGGCAAGTGTTCATGCAGCATTGTGATGAAAAGCGCATTGGAGCATTGTGATGACAAGGGCCAAGGAGCATTGTGATCAAATGGGTTATGGAGCATTGTGATGAAAGTGGTCATGGAACATTGTTAAGAAAGGGGACACGGAACATTGAGATAAAAGGGGTCATAGGACATTGTGATGACAGGCATCATGGAGCATTGTGATAAAAGGAGTCATGGATCATTGCGATGTCAGGGGTCATGTAGCATTGTGATGATAGAGGCATAGAGCATTGTGATGACAATGGTCATGGAGCATTGTGATGAAAGGGGACATGGAGCAATGAGATAAAAGGGGTCATGGGACATTGTGATGACAGGGGCCATGGAGCATTGTGATGAAAGGAATTATGGAGCACTGTAATTACAGTACCCATGGAGAAATGTGAAGACAAAGGCCATGGAACATTGTGATGACAGGCCTCATTGAGCATTGTGATGAAAGGGGTCATGGATCATTGCGATGTCAGGGGTTATGTAGCATTGTGATGACAATGGTCATGGAGCTTTGTGAAGAAAGTGGTCATGGAGCATTGTGATGAAAAGCACCATGGAGTATTGTGATGACAAGAGTCTTGGAGCATTGTGATGGCATTTTCATGGAGCATTGTGATGACATGGGCATGGAGATTTGTGATTACAGGGGCCATGGAGCATTTGATGACAAGGGCATGGACCATTGTGATGACAAGGGACACGGAGAAGTGTGATGAAAGTGGTCATGGAGCATTGTGATGAAAGGGGTCATGGATCATTGAGATTATAGGGTTCATGGAGCATTGTGATGGCAAGGGTCATGAGCACTGTGATGACAGGGTTCATGGAGCATTGCGATGACAAGGGGCATGTAACATTGTGATAACCGGAGTCATGCGGCATTGTGATGACAGGGGTCATGGATCATTGTGATTACAGGGATCATGGAGCATTGTGATGACAAAGGCATGGTGCATTGTGATGACCAAGCCATGGAGCATTGTGATGAAAGGGGTAATGGAGCATTGTGCGGAAAACTGTCATGGATCATTGTGATTACAGGGTTCATGGAGCATTGTGATGACAAGTGTCATGGAACTTTGAGATAAAGGGGGTCATCGGAAATTGTGATGACAAGGGCCAGGGAGCTTTGTGATGACAAGGGTCATGGAGCATTGTGATGACAGGAGTCATGGGGCACTGTGATGACAGTGGGCATGGAGCATTTTAATGAACGGGTTCATGAAGCACTGTGATTAGAGGCGACATGGAGCATTGTGATGACCAAGCCATGGAGCATTGTGATGAAAGGTGTCATGGAGCATTGTGATGACAAGAGTCCTGGAGCATTGTGATGACATTTTCATGGAGCATTGGGATGACACGGGCATGGAGAATTGTGTTGAGAAGTGTGCTGGAGTATTGTGATGACAAGGGCATGGAGCCTTGTGATTACAGGGGCCATAGAGCATTGTGATGACAAGGATATGGAACATTGTGATGAAAAGGGGCATGGAGCAATTTGATGAATGTGATACTGGAGCATTTTGATGAAAGGGGTCATGGATGTTTGTGATTACAGGGATCATGGAGCATTGTGATGGCAGGGGTCATGGGGCATTGTGAAGACAAGGGTCATGGAGCATTGTGATGGCAAGGGCCATGAGGCATTGTGATGACAGGAATCATGGGGCATAGTGATGACAGGGTGCGTGGAGCATTGTGATGAAAGTGGTCATGGAGCATTGTGATGACAGTGCTCATTGAGCATTGTGAGGACACGGTCATGGAGCCTTGTGATGAGATAACTTCTGGAGCATTTTGATGACAAGGGCCATGGAGCATTGGTGATGACATGACTTCTGGAGCATCGTGATGACAAGGGCATGGTGCATTGTGATGAGAAGTGGCATGGAGCACTGTGAAGAAAAGGGTAATGGAGCATTGTGCGGAAAGGTGTTATGGATCATTGTGATGACAGAGGTCATGGAGCATTGTGATGAAAGGGTCATTGTGCCTTGTTATGACAAGAGCCATGGAGTATTGTTATTAAATGGGTTATGGAGCGTTGTGATGCAAGTGGTCATGGAGCATTGTGATGAAAAGCGCCATGGAGCATTGTGATGACAAGAGTCCGCGAGCATTCTGATGACACTGTCATGGAGAACTGGGATGACACGGGCATGGAGAATTGTGATGAGAAGAGTTCTGGAGCATTGTGATGACAGAGGCATGGAGCATTGTGATTACAGGGGCCATGGAGCATTGTGATGAAAGGTGTCATGGAGCATTGTGATTAAAGGGATCATGGGTCATTGTGATGACCAGGGCATGTAGCATTGTGATGACCATTGGCATGGAGCCTTGTGATGAATGGGATACTGGAGCATTGTGAGGAAACAGGCCATTGAGCATTGTGATGACAAGTGGCATGGAGCATTGTGATGAAAGTAGTATTGGAGCATTGTGAGGAAATGGTACATGGATCGTTGTGATTACAGGGATCATGGAGCATTGTGATGACAAGGGTCATGGTGCATTGTGATGACAGGTATCATGGAGCATTGTGATGAGAGGTTATTGGGCATTGTGATGACAGTGGTCATGGAGCATTGCGATGATAGGGGCAGGGAACATTGTGATGACAAAAGCCATGGAGCATTGCGATTACAGGGGTCATGGAACATTTTGATGATAGGGGCATGGAGCATTGTGATGACACTGCTCATAGACCATTGTGATGAAAGGGGTCATGGAGCTTTGAGATAAAATGGGTCATGGGACATTGTGACAACAAGGGTCATGGAGCATTTGATGACAAGGGAATGTAGCATTGTGATGACATGACTTCTGGAGCTTTTGGATGACAAGGGCATGGAGAATTGTGATTACAGGGGCCATGGAGCATTGTGATGACAACTGCATTCAGCATTGTGATGAAAAGAGGAGTGGAGCATTGTGACGAGAGGCGTACTGGAGAATTGTGAGGAAAGATGTCATGGATCATTGTGATTACAGCGATCATGGAGCATTGTGATGACAGGGTTCATGGAGCATTGTGATGAAAAGGGCCATGGAGCATTGTGATGATAGGGCCATGGAGAATTGTGATGACAATGGTCATGGAGCATAGTGATGAAAGGGGTCATGGAGCATTGAGGTAAAGTGGGTCATGGGACATTGTGATGACAAGGGCCATGGAGCATTGTGATCAAATGGGTTATGGAGCATTGTGATGAAAGTGGTCATGGAGCACTGAGATAAAAGGGGTCATGGGACATTGTAATGACAAGGGCCATGGAGCATTGTGATGAAAGAGTTCATGGAGCGTTGTGATGAAAGTGGTCATAGATAATTGTGATGAAATGCGCCATGGAGTATTGTGATGACAAGAGTCCTGGAGCATTGTGATGACATTTTCATGGAGCATTGTGATGACACGGGCATGGAGAATTGTGATGAGAAGAGTTCTGGAGCATTGTGATGACAAGGGCATGGAGCATTGTGATTACAAGGATCATGGAGCTTGTGATGACAAGGTTCATGGAGCATTGTGATGACAGAAGTCACATAGCATTATGATGACAAGGGCCATGGAGCATTGTGATGACAGGGGTGATGGGGCATTGTGATGAAAAGCACCATGGAGCATTGTGATTAGAGGGGTCCTGGGGCATTGTGATGACAAGTGGCATGGAGCCCTGTGATGAAAGGGGTACTGGAGCATTGTTAGGAAATGGGCCATGGAGCACTGTGATGACAAGTGCATGGAGCATTGTGATGACAAGTGGCATGGAGAATTGTGATGAAACGGTTAATGGAGCATTGTGAGGAAAGGTGTTATGGATCACTGTTATGACAGGGGTCATGGAGCTTTGAGATGACAACGGCCATGGAGCATTGTGATGACAGTGGTCACGGGGATTTGTGATGACAGTGGGCATGGAGCATTGTAATGAACGGGTTCATGGAGCAATGTGATTACATACGACATGGAGCATTGTGATGACAAAACCATGGAGTATTCTGATGAAAGGGGTCATGGAGCATTGTGATGAAAAGTTTCATTGGGCCTTGTTATGACAAGAGCCATGGAACATTGTGATTAAGTGGTTTATGGAGCGTTGTGATGAAAGTGGTCATGGAGCATTGTGATTACAGGGGCCATGGAGCATTGTGATGAAAGGTGTCATGGAGCATTGTGATGAAAGGGATCATGGATCATTGTGATTACAAGGGCAAGTAGCATTGTGATGAGCATTGGCATGCAGCCTTGAGATAAATGGGTGACTGGAGCGTTGTGAGGAAACGGGCCATTGAGCATTGCGATGGCAAGGGCATGGAACATTGTGATGACAAGTGGCATGGAGCATTGTGATGAAAGAGGTATTGGAGCATTGTGAGGAAATGGTACATGGATCATTGTGATTACAGGGATCAAAGAGCATTGTGATGACAAGGGTCATGGAGCATTGTGATGACAGGGTCATGGAGCATAGAGATGACAAGGGCCATGGAGAATAGTGATGACAGTGGTCATCTGTACTTGTGATAATAGGGGTCATGGAACACTGTGATTACAGGGGCCATGGAGCATTCTGATGACAAAGGCCATGGAACATTGTGATGACAGGCATCACGGAGCATTGTGATGAAAGGGGTCAGGGATCACTGAGATGACAGGGGTCATGGAGCATTGTGATGATAGGGGCATTGAGCATTGTGATGACAATGGTCATAGACCATTGTGATAAAAGGGGTCATGGAGCATTGAGATAAAATGGGTCATGGGACATTGTGATGACAAGGATCGTTGAGCATTGTGATGAAAGGTGTCATGGAGCATTGTGATGACAAGGGCCATGGAACATTGTGATCAAATGGTTTATGGAACGGTGTGATGAAAGTGGTCATGGATCATTGTGATGACAAGTGTCCTGGAGCGTAGTGATGACATTTTCATGGAGCATTGTTATGACACAGGCATGGAGAATTGTGATGAGAAGAGTTCTGGAGCATTGAGATGACAAAGGTATGGAGCATTGTGATTACAGGGGCCATGGAACATTTGATGACAAGTGCATGGAGTATTGTGATGACAAAGGGCATGGAGCATTGTGATGAAAGCGGTACTAGAGAATTGTGATGACAGGGGTCATGGAGCATTGTGATGACAAGGGCCATGGAGCATTGTGATGACAGGGGTCATGGGGCATTGTGATGAAAGGGGGCATGGGACATTGTGATGACAGTGGGAATGGATCATTGTGATTACAGGGATCATGGAGCATTGTGATGACAGGGGCATGGGACATTGTGATGAAAGTGGTCATGGAGCATTGTGATGAAAGGGGTCAAGGGGAAAATTGATGACAATGGCTATGGGGCATTTTGATGAATGTGGTCATGGAGCACTGTGAGGCAAGTGGTCATGCAGCATTGTGATGAAAAGCACATTGGAGCATTGTGATGACAAGGGCCAAGGAGCATTGTGATCAAATGGGTTATGGAGCATTGTGAGGAAAGTGGTCATGGAACATTGTTAAGAAAGGGGACACGGAACATTGAGATAAAAGGGGTCATAGGACATTGTGATGACAAGGGCCATGGAGCATTGTGATGAAAGGGTTTATGGAACACTGTAATTACAGGAGCCATGGAGAATTGTGAAGATAAAGGCCATGGAACATTGTGATGACAGGCGTCATGGAGCATTGTGATGAAAGGGGTCATGGATCATTTCGATGTCAGGGGTCATGTAGCATTGTGATGACAATGGTCATGGAGCATTGTGAAGAAAGTGGTCATGGAGAATTGTGATGAAAAGTGCTATGGAGCATTGTGATGACAAGAGCCATGGAGCATTGTGATCAAATGGGTTATCGAGGATTGTGATGAATGTGGTCATGGAGGATTGTGATGAAAGGGGACATAGAGCATTGAGATAAAAGGGGTCAAGGGACATTGTGATGACAAGGGCCATGGAGCATTGTGATGAAAGGGGTCATGGAGCATTGTGATGAAAAGCACCATGGAGTATTGCGATGACAAGAGTCTTGGAGCATTGTGATGACATTTTCATGGAGCATTGTGATGACATGGGCATGGAGATTTGTGATTACAGGGGCCATGGAGCATTTGATGACAAGGGCATGGACCATTGTGATGAAAATGGTCATGGAGCATTGTGATGAAAGGGGTCAAGGGGAAAATTGATGACAATGGCTATGGGGCATTTTGATGAATGTGGTCTTGGAGCACTGTGAGGCAAGTGTTCATGCAGCATTGTGATGAAAAGCGCATTGGAGCATTGTGATGACAAGGGCCAAGGAGCATTGTGATCAAATGGGTTATGGAGCATTGTGATGAAAGTGGTCATGGAACATTGTTAAGAAAGGGGACACGGAACATTGAGATAAAAGGGGTCATAGGACATTGTGATGACAAGGGCCATGGAGCATTGTGATGAAAGGGTTTATGGAACACTGTAATTACAGGAGCCATGGAGAATTGTGAAGATAAAGGCCATGGAACATTGTGATGACAGGCATCATGGAGCATTGTGATAAAAGGAGTCATGGATCATTGCGATGTCAGGGGTCATGTAGCATTGTGATGATAGAGGCATAGAGCATTGTGATGACAATGGTCATGGAGCATTGTGATGAAAGGGGACATGGAGCATTGAGATAAAAGGGGTCATGGGACATTGTGATGACAGGGGCCATGGAGCATTGTGATGAAAGGAATTATGGAGCACTGTAATTACAGTAGCCATGGAGAAATGTGAAGACAAAGGCCATGGAACATTGTGATGACAGGCATCATTGAGCATTGTGATGAAAGGGGTCATGGATCATTGCGATGTCAGGGGTTATGTAGCATTGTGATGACAATGGTCATGGAGCTTTGTGAAGAAAGTGGTCATGGAGCATTGTGATGAAAAGCACCATGGAGTATTGTGATGACAAGAGTCTTGGAGCATTGTGATGGCATTTTCATGGAGCATTGTGATGACATGGGCATGGAGATTTGTGATTACAGGGGCCATGGAGCATTTGATGACAAGGGCATGGACCATTGTGATGACAAGGGACACGGAGAAGTGTGATGAAAGTGGTCATCGAGCATTGTGATGAAAGGGGTCATGGATCATTGAGATTATAGGGTTCATGGAGCATTGTGATGGCAAGGGTCATGAAGCACTGTGATGACAGGGTTCATGGAGCATTGCGATGACAAGGGGCATGTAACATTGTGATAACCGGAGTCATGCGGCATTGTGATGACAGGGGGCATGGAGCATTGTGATGAAAAGCGGCATGGATCATTGTGATGAAAGGCGTCCTGGAGCATTGTGAGGAAAGGGGTCATGGATCATTGTGATTACAGGGATCATGGAGCATTGTGATGACAAAGGCATGGTGCATTGTGATGACCAAGCCATGGAGCATTGTGACGAAAGGGGTAATGGAGCATTGTGAGGAAAACTGTCATGGATCATTGTGATTACAGGGTTCATGGAGCATTGTGATGACAAGTGTCATGGAACTTTGAGATAAAGGGGGTCATCGGAAATTGTGATGACAAGGGCCAGGGAGCTTTGTGATGACAAGGGTCATGGAGCATTGTGATGACAGGAGTCATGGGGCACTGTGATGACAGTGGGCATGGAGCATTTTAATGAACGGGTTCATGAAGCACTGTGATTAGAGGCGACATGGAGCATTGTGATGACCAAGCCATGGAGCATTGTGATGAAAGGTGTCATGGAGCATTGTGATGACAAGAGTCCTGGAGCATTGTGATGACATTTTCATGGAGCATTGGGATGACACGGGCATGGAGAATTGTGTTGAGAAGTGTGCTGGAGTATTGTGATGACAAGGGCATGGAGCCTTGTGATTACAGGGGCCATAGAGCATTGTGATGACAAGGATATGGAACATTGTGATGAAAAGGGGCATGGAGCAATTTGATGAATGTGATACTGGAGCATTTTGATGAAAGGGGTCATGGATGTTTGTGATTACAGGGATCATGGAGCATTGTGATGGCAGGGGTCATGGGGCATTGTGAAGACAAGGGTCATGGAGCATTGTGATGGCAAGGGCCATGAGGCATTGTGATGACAGGAATCATGGGGCATAGTGATGACAGGGTGCGTGGAGCATTGCGATGAAAGTGGTCATGGAGCATTGTGATGACAGTGCTCATTGAGCATTGTGAGGACACGGTCATGGAGCCTTGTGATGAGATAACTTCTGGAGCATTTTGATGACAAGGGCCATGGAGCATTGGTGATGACATGACTTCTGGAGCATCGTGATGACAAGGGCATGGTGCATTGTGATGAGAAGTGGCATGGAGCACTGTGAAGAAAAGGGTAATGGAGCATTGTGCGGAAAGGTGTTATGGATCATTGTGATGACAGAGGTCATGGAGCATTGTGATGAAAGGGTCATTGTGCCTTGTTATGACAAGAGCCATGGAGTATTGTTATTAAATGGGTTATGGAGCGTTGTGATGCAAGTGGTCATGGAGCATTGTGATGAAAAGCGCCATGGAGCATTGTGATGACAAGAGTCCGGGAGCATTGTGATGACACTGTCATGGAGAACTGGGATGACACGGGCATGGAGAATTGTGATGAGAAGAGTTCTGGAGCATTGTGATGACAGAGGCATGGAGCATTGTGATTACAGGGGCCATGGAGCATTGTGATGAAAGGTGTCATGGAGCATTGTGATTAAAGGGATCATGGGTCATTGTGATGACCAGGGCATGTAGCATTGTGATGACCATTGGCATGGAGCCTTGTGATGAATGGGATACTGGAGCATTGTGAGGAAACAGGCCATTGAGCATTGTGATGACAAGTGGCATGGAGCATTGTGATGAAAGTAGTATTGGAGCATTGTGAGGAAATGGTACATGGATCGTTGTGATTACAGGGATCATGGAGCATTGTGATGACAAGGGTCATGGTGCATTGTGATGACAGGTATCATGGAGCATTGTGATGAGAGGTTATTGGGCATTGTGATGACAGTGGTCATGGAGCATTGCGATGATAGGGGCAGGGAACATTGTGATGACAAAAGCCATGGAGCATTGCGATTACAGGGGTCATGGAACATTTTGATGATAGGGGCATGGAGCATTGTGATGACACTGCTCATAGACCATTGTGATGAAAGGGGTCATGGAGCTTTGAGATAAAATGGGTCATGGGACATTGTGACAACAAGGGTCATGGAGCATTTGATGACAAGGGAATGTAGCATTGTGATGACATGACTTCTGGAGCTTTTGGATGACAAGGGCATGGAGAATTGTGATTACAGGGGCCATGGAGCACTGTGATGACAACTGCATTCAGCATTGTGATGAAAAGAGGAGTGGAGCATTGTGACGAGAGGCGTACT
Organism: Balaenoptera borealis; assembly: GCF_965194805.1. NCBI lineage: Eukaryota > Metazoa > Chordata > Mammalia > Artiodactyla > Balaenopteridae > Balaenoptera > Balaenoptera borealis. The sequence goes on along the minus strand of NC_138874.1, from coordinate 15,895,183 downwards.
GGAGAATTGTGAGGAAAGATGTCATGGATCATTGTGATTACAGCGATCATGGAGCATTGTGATGACAGGGTTCATGGAGCATTGTGATGAAAAGGGCCATGGAGCATTGTGATGATAGGGCCATGGAGAATTGTGATGACAATGGTCATGGAGCATAGTGATGAAAGGGGTCATGGAGCATTGAGGTAAAGTGGGTCATGGGACATTGTGATGACAAGGGCCATGGAGCATTGTGATCAAATGGGTTATGGAGCATTGTGATGAAAGTGGTCATGGAGCACTGAGATAAAAGGGGTCATGGGACATTGTAATGACAAGGGCCATGGAGCATTGTGATGAAAGAGTTCATGGAGCGTTGTGATGAAAGTGGTCATAGATAATTGTGATGAAATGCGCCATGGAGTATTGTGATGACAAGAGTCCTGGAGCATTGTGATGACATTTTTTCATGGAGCATTGTGATGACACGGGCATGGAGAATTGTGATGAGAAGAGTTCTGGAGCATTGTGATGACAAGGGCATGGAGCATTGTGATTACAAGGATCATGGAGCTTGTGATGACAAGGTTCATGGAGCATTGTGATGACAGAAGTCACATAGCATTATGATGACAAGGGCCATGGAGCATTGTGATGACAGGGGTGATGGGGCATTGTGATGAAAAGCACCATGGAGCATTGTGATTAGAGGGGTCCTGGGGCATTGTGATGACAAGTGGCATGGAGCCCTGTGATGAAAGGGGTACTGGAGCATTGTTAGGAAATGGGCCATGGAGCACTGTGATGACAAGTGCATGGAGCATTGTGATGACAAGTGGCATGGAGAATTGTGATGAAACGGTTAATGGAGCATTGTGAGGAAAGGTGTTATGGATCACTGTTATGACAGGGGTCATGGAGCTTTGAGATGACAACGGCCATGGAGCATTGTGATGACAGTGGTCACGGGGATTTGTGATGACAGTGGGCATGGAGCATTGTAATGAACGGGTTCATGGAGCAATGTGATTACATACGACATGGAGCATTGTGATGACAAAACCATGGAGTATTCTGATGAAAGGGGTCATGGAGCATTGTGATGAAAAGTTTCATTGGGCCTTGTTATGACAAGAGCCATGGAACATTGTGATTAAGTGGTTTATGGAGCGTTGTGATGAAAGTGGTCATGGAGCATTGTGATTACAGGGGCCATGGAGCATTGTGATGAAAGGTGTCATGGAGCATTGTGATGAAAGGGATCATGGATCATTGTGATTACAAGGGCAAGTAGCATTGTGATGAGCATTGGCATGCAGCCTTGAGATAAATGGGTGACTGGAGCGTTGTGAGGAAACGGGCCATTGAGCATTGCGATGGCAAGGGCATGGAACATTGTGATGACAAGTGGCATGGAGCATTGTGATGAAAGAGGTATTGGAGCATTGTGAGGAAATGGTACATGGATCATTGTGATTACAGGGATCAAAGAGCATTGTGATGACAAGGGTCATGGAGCATTGTGATGACAGGGTCATGGAGCATAGAGATGACAAGGGCCATGGAGAATAGTGATGACAGTGGTCATCTGTACTTGTGATAATAGGGGTCATGGAACACTGTGATTACAGGGGCCATGGAGCATTCTGATGACAAAGGCCATGGAACATTGTGATGACAGGCATCACGGAGCATTGTGATGAAAGGGGTCAGGGATCACTGAGATGACAGGGGTCATGGAGCATTGTGATGATAGGGGCATTGAGCATTGTGATGACAATGGTCATAGACCATTGTGATAAAAGGGGTCATGGAGCATTGAGATAAAATGGGTCATGGGACATTGTGATGACAAGGATCGTTGAGCATTGTGATGAAAGGTGTCATGGAGCATTGTGATGACAAGGGCCATGGAACATTGTGATCAAATGGTTTATGGAACGGTGTGATGAAAGTGGTCATGGATCATTGTGATGACAAGTGTCCTGGAGCGTAGTGATGACATTTTCATGGAGCATTGTTATGACACAGGCATGGAGAATTGTGATGAGAAGAGTTCTGGAGCATTGAGATGACAAAGGTATGGAGCATTGTGATTACAGGGGCCATGGAACATTTGATGACAAGTGCATGGAGTATTGTGATGACAAAGGGCATGGAGCATTGTGATGAAAGCGGTACTAGAGAATTGTGATGACAGGGGTCATGGAGCATTGTGATGACAAGGGCCATGGAGCATTGTGATGACAGGGGTCATGGGGCATTGTGATGAAAGGGGGCATGGGACATTGTGATGACAGTGGGAATGGATCATTGTGATTACAGGGATCATGGAGCATTGTGATGACAGGGGCATGGGACATTGTGATGAAAGTGGTCATGGAGCATTGTGATGAAAGGGGTCAAGGGGAAAATTGATGACAATGGCTATGGGGCATTTTGATGAATGTGGTCATGGAGCACTGTGAGGCAAGTGGTCATGCAGCATTGTGATGAAAAGCACATTGGAGCATTGTGATGACAAGGGCCAAGGAGCATTGTGATCAAATGGGTTATGGAGCATTGTGAGGAAAGTGGTCATGGAACATTGTTAAGAAAGGGGACACGGAACATTGAGATAAAAGGGGTCATAGGACATTGTGATGACAAGGGCCATGGAGCATTGTGATGAAAGGGTTTATGGAACACTGTAATTACAGGAGCCATGGAGAATTGTGAAGATAAAGGCCATGGAACATTGTGATGACAGGCGTCATGGAGCATTGTGATGAAAGGGGTCATGGATCATTTCGATGTCAGGGGTCATGTAGCATTGTGATGACAATGGTCATGGAGCATTGTGAAGAAAGTGGTCATGGAGAATTGTGATGAAAAGTGCTATGGAGCATTGTGATGACAAGAGCCATGGAGCATTGTGATCAAATGGGTTATCGAGGATTGTGATGAATGTGGTCATGGAGGATTGTGATGAAAGGGGACATAGAGCATTGAGATAAAAGGGGTCAAGGGACATTGTGATGACAAGGGCCATGGAGCATTGTGATGAAAGGGGTCATGGAGCATTGTGATGAAAAGCACCATGGAGTATTGCGATGACAAGAGTCTTGGAGCATTGTGATGACATTTTCATGGAGCATTGTGATGACATGGGCATGGAGATTTGTGATTACAGGGGCCATGGAGCATTTGATGACAAGGGCATGGACCATTGTGATGAAAATGGTCATGGAGCATTGTGATGAAAGGGGTCAAGGGGAAAATTGATGACAATGGCTATGGGGCATTTTGATGAATGTGGTCTTGGAGCACTGTGAGGCAAGTGTTCATGCAGCATTGTGATGAAAAGCGCATTGGAGCATTGTGATGACAAGGGCCAAGGAGCATTGTGATCAAATGGGTTATGGAGCATTGTGATGAAAGTGGTCATGGAACATTGTTAAGAAAGGGGACACGGAACATTGAGATAAAAGGGGTCATAGGACATTGTGATGACAAGGGCCATGGAGCATTGTGATGAAAGGGTTTATGGAACACTGTAATTACAGGAGCCATGGAGAATTGTGAAGATAAAGGCCATGGAACATTGTGATGACAGGCATCATGGAGCATTGTGATAAAAGGAGTCATGGATCATTGCGATGTCAGGGGTCATGTAGCATTGTGATGATAGAGGCATAGAGCATTGTGATGACAATGGTCATGGAGCATTGTGATGAAAGGGGACATGGAGCATTGAGATAAAAGGGGTCATGGGACATTGTGATGACAGGGGCCATGGAGCATTGTGATGAAAGGAATTATGGAGCACTGTAATTACAGTAGCCATGGAGAAATGTGAAGACAAAGGCCATGGAACATTGTGATGACAGGCATCATTGAGCATTGTGATGAAAGGGGTCATGGATCATTGCGATGTCAGGGGTTATGTAGCATTGTGATGACAATGGTCATGGAGCTTTGTGAAGAAAGTGGTCATGGAGCATTGTGATGAAAAGCACCATGGAGTATTGTGATGACAAGAGTCTTGGAGCATTGTGATGGCATTTTCATGGAGCATTGTGATGACATGGGCATGGAGATTTGTGATTACAGGGGCCATGGAGCATTTGATGACAAGGGCATGGACCATTGTGATGACAAGGGACACGGAGAAGTGTGATGAAAGTGGTCATCGAGCATTGTGATGAAAGGGGTCATGGATCATTGAGATTATAGGGTTCATGGAGCATTGTGATGGCAAGGGTCATGAAGCACTGTGATGACAGGGTTCATGGAGCATTGCGATGACAAGGGGCATGTAACATTGTGATAACCGGAGTCATGCGGCATTGTGATGACAGGGGGCATGGAGCATTGTGATGAAAAGCGGCATGGATCATTGTGATGAAAGGCGTCCTGGAGCATTGTGAGGAAAGGGGTCATGGATCATTGTGATTACAGGGATCATGGAGCATTGTGATGACAAAGGCATGGTGCATTGTGATGACCAAGCCATGGAGCATTGTGACGAAAGGGGTAATGGAGCATTGTGAGGAAAACTGTCATGGATCATTGTGATTACAGGGTTCATGGAGCATTGTGATGACAAGTGTCATGGAACTTTGAGATAAAGGGGGTCATCGGAAATTGTGATGACAAGGGCCAGGGAGCTTTGTGATGACAAGGGTCATGGAGCATTGTGATGACAGGAGTCATGGGGCACTGTGATGACAGTGGGCATGGAGCATTTTAATGAACGGGTTCATGAAGCACTGTGATTAGAGGCGACATGGAGCATTGTGATGACCAAGCCATGGAGCATTGTGATGAAAGGTGTCATGGAGCATTGTGATGACAAGAGTCCTGGAGCATTGTGATGACATTTTCATGGAGCATTGGGATGACACGGGCATGGAGAATTGTGTTGAGAAGTGTGCTGGAGTATTGTGATGACAAGGGCATGGAGCCTTGTGATTACAGGGGCCATAGAGCATTGTGATGACAAGGATATGGAACATTGTGATGAAAAGGGGCATGGAGCAATTTGATGAATGTGATACTGGAGCATTTTGATGAAAGGGGTCATGGATGTTTGTGATTACAGGGATCATGGAGCATTGTGATGGCAGGGGTCATGGGGCATTGTGAAGACAAGGGTCATGGAGCATTGTGATGGCAAGGGCCATGAGGCATTGTGATGACAGGAATCATGGGGCATAGTGATGACAGGGTGCGTGGAGCATTGCGATGAAAGTGGTCATGGAGCATTGTGATGACAGTGCTCATTGAGCATTGTGAGGACACGGTCATGGAGCCTTGTGATGAGATAACTTCTGGAGCATTTTGATGACAAGGGCCATGGAGCATTGGTGATGACATGACTTCTGGAGCATCGTGATGACAAGGGCATGGTGCATTGTGATGAGAAGTGGCATGGAGCACTGTGAAGAAAAGGGTAATGGAGCATTGTGCGGAAAGGTGTTATGGATCATTGTGATGACAGAGGTCATGGAGCATTGTGATGAAAGGGTCATTGTGCCTTGTTATGACAAGAGCCATGGAGTATTGTTATTAAATGGGTTATGGAGCGTTGTGATGCAAGTGGTCATGGAGCATTGTGATGAAAAGCGCCATGGAGCATTGTGATGACAAGAGTCCGGGAGCATTGTGATGACACTGTCATGGAGAACTGGGATGACACGGGCATGGAGAATTGTGATGAGAAGAGTTCTGGAGCATTGTGATGACAGAGGCATGGAGCATTGTGATTACAGGGGCCATGGAGCATTGTGATGAAAGGTGTCATGGAGCATTGTGATTAAAGGGATCATGGGTCATTGTGATGACCAGGGCATGTAGCATTGTGATGACCATTGGCATGGAGCCTTGTGATGAATGGGATACTGGAGCATTGTGAGGAAACAGGCCATTGAGCATTGTGATGACAAGTGGCATGGAGCATTGTGATGAAAGTAGTATTGGAGCATTGTGAGGAAATGGTACATGGATCGTTGTGATTACAGGGATCATGGAGCATTGTGATGACAAGGGTCATGGTGCATTGTGATGACAGGTATCATGGAGCATTGTGATGAGAGGTTATTGGGCATTGTGATGACAGTGGTCATGGAGCATTGCGATGATAGGGGCAGGGAACATTGTGATGACAAAAGCCATGGAGCATTGCGATTACAGGGGTCATGGAACATTTTGATGATAGGGGCATGGAGCATTGTGATGACACTGCTCATAGACCATTGTGATGAAAGGGGTCATGGAGCTTTGAGATAAAATGGGTCATGGGACATTGTGACAACAAGGGTCATGGAGCATTTGATGACAAGGGAATGTAGCATTGTGATGACATGACTTCTGGAGCTTTTGGATGACAAGGGCATGGAGAATTGTGATTACAGGGGCCATGGAGCATTGTGATGACAACTGCATTCAGCATTGTGATGAAAAGAGGAGTGGAGCATTGTGACGAGAGGCGTACTGGAGAATTGTGAGGAAAGATGTCATGGATCATTGTGATTACAGCGATCATGGAGCATTGTGATGACAGGGTTCATGGAGCATTGTGATGAAAAGGGCCATGGAGCATTGTGATGATAGGGCCATGGAGAATTGTGATGACAATGGTCATGGAGCATAGTGATGAAAGGGGTCATGGAGCATTGAGGTAAAGTGGGTCATGGGACATTGTGATGACAAGGGCCATGGAGCATTGTGATCAAATGGGTTATGGAGCATTGTGATGAAAGTGGTCATGGAGCACTGAGATAAAAGGGGTCATGGGACATTGTAATGACAAGGGCCATGGAGCATTGTGATGAAAGAGTTCATGGAGCGTTGTGATGAAAGTGGTCATAGATAATTGTGATGAAATGCGCCATGGAGTATTGTGATGACAAGAGTCCTGGAGCATTGTGATGACATTTTTTCATGGAGCATTGTGATGACACGGGCATGGAGAATTGTGATGAGAAGAGTTCTGGAGCATTGTGATGACAAGGGCATGGAGCATTGTGATTACAAGGATCATGGAGCTTGTGATGACAAGGTTCATGGAGCATTGTGATGACAGAAGTCACATAGCATTATGATGACAAGGGCCATGGAGCATTGTGATGACAGGGGTGATGGGGCATTGTGATGAAAAGCACCATGGAGCATTGTGATTAGAGGGGTCCTGGGGCATTGTGATGACAAGTGGCATGGAGCCCTGTGATGAAAGGGGTACTGGAGCATTGTTAGGAAATGGGCCATGGAGCACTGTGATGACAAGTGCATGGAGCATTGTGATGACAAGTGGCATGGAGAATTGTGATGAAACGGTTAATGGAGCATTGTGAGGAAAGGTGTTATGGATCACTGTTATGACAGGGGTCATGGAGCTTTGAGATGACAACGGCCATGGAGCATTGTGATGACAGTGGTCACGGGGATTTGTGATGACAGTGGGCATGGAGCATTGTAATGAACGGGTTCATGGAGCAATGTGATTACATACGACATGGAGCATTGTGATGACAAAACCATGGAGTATTCTGATGAAAGGGGTCATGGAGCATTGTGATGAAAAGTTTCATTGGGCCTTGTTATGACAAGAGCCATGGAACATTGTGATTAAGTGGTTTATGGAGCGTTGTGATGAAAGTGGTCATGGAGCATTGTGATTACAGGGGCCATGGAGCATTGTGATGAAAGGTGTCATGGAGCATTGTGATGAAAGGGATCATGGATCATTGTGATTACAAGGGCAAGTAGCATTGTGATGAGCATTGGCATGCAGCCTTGAGATAAATGGGTGACTGGAGCGTTGTGAGGAAACGGGCCATTGAGCATTGCGATGGCAAGGGCATGGAACATTGTGATGACAAGTGGCATGGAGCATTGTGATGAAAGAGGTATTGGAGCATTGTGAGGAAATGGTACATGGATCATTGTGATTACAGGGATCAAAGAGCATTGTGATGACAAGGGTCATGGAGCATTGTGATGACAGGGTCATGGAGCATAGAGATGACAAGGGCCATGGAGAATAGTGATGACCGTGGTCATCTGTACTTGTGATAATAGGGGTCATGGAACACTGTGATTACAGGGGCCATGGAGCATTCTGATGACAAAGGCCATGGAACATTGTGATGACAGGCATCACGGAGCATTGTGATGAAAGGGGTCAGGGATCACTGAGATGACAGGGGTCATGGAGCATTGTGATGATAGGGGCATTGAGCATTGTGATGACAATGGTCATAGACCATTGTGATAAAAGGGGTCATGGAGCATTGAGATAAAATGGGTCATGGGACATTGTGATGACAAGGATCGTTGAGCATTGTGATGAAAGGTGTCATGGAGCATTGTGATGACAAGGGCCATGGAACATTGTGATCAAATGGTTTATGGAACGGTGTGATGAAAGTGGTCATGGATCATTGTGATGACAAGTGTCCTGGAGCGTAGTGATGACATTTTCATGGAGCATTGTTATGACACAGGCATGGAGAATTGTGATGAGAAGAGTTCTGGAGCATTGAGATGACAAAGGTATGGAGCATTGTGATTACAGGGGCCATGGAACATTTGATGACAAGTGCATGGAGTATTGTGATGACAAAGGGCATGGAGCATTGTGATGAAAGCGGTACTAGAGAATTGTGATGACAGGGGTCATGGAGCATTGTGATGACAAGGGCCATGGAGCATTGTGATGACAGGGGTCATGGGGCATTGTGATGAAAGGGGGCATGGGACATTGTGATGACAGTGGGAATGGATCATTGTGATTACAGGGATCATGGAGCATTGTGATGACAGGGGCATGGGACATTGTGATGAAAGTGGTCATGGAGCATTGTGATGAAAGGGGTCAAGGGGAAAATTGATGACAATGGCTATGGGGCATTTTGATGAATGTGGTCATGGAGCACTGTGAGGCAAGTGGTCATGCAGCATTGTGATGAAAAGCACATTGGAGCATTGTGATGACAAGGGCCAAGGAGCATTGTGATCAAATGGGTTATGGAGCATTGTGAGGAAAGTGGTCATGGAACATTGTTAAGAAAGGGGACACGGAACATTGAGATAAAAGGGGTCATAGGACATTGTGATGACAAGGGCCATGGAGCATTGTGATGAAAGGGTTTATGGAACACTGTAATTACAGGAGCCATGGAGAATTGTGAAGATAAAGGCCATGGAACATTGTGATGACAGGCGTCATGGAGCATTGTGATGAAAGGGGTCATGGATCATTTCGATGTCAGGGGTCATGTAGCATTGTGATGACAATGGTCATGGAGCATTGTGAAGAAAGTGGTCATGGAGAATTGTGATGAAAAGTGCTATGGAGCATTGTGATGACAAGAGCCATGGAGCATTGTGATCAAATGGGTTATCGAGGATTGTGATGAATGTGGTCATGGAGGATTGTGATGAAAGGGGACATAGAGCATTGAGATAAAAGGGGTCAAGGGACATTGTGATGACAAGGGCCATGGAGCATTGTGATGAAAGGGGTCATGGAGCATTGTGATGAAAAGCACCATGGAGTATTGCGATGACAAGAGTCTTGGAGCATTGTGATGACATTTTCATGGAGCATTGTGATGACATGGGCATGGAGATTTGTGATTACAGGGGCCATGGAGCATTTGATGACAAGGGCATGGACCATTGTGATGAAAATGGTCATGGAGCATTGTGATGAAAGGGGTCAAGGGGAAAATTGATGACAATGGCTATGGGGCATTTTGATGAATGTGGTCTTGGAGCACTGTGAGGCAAGTGTTCATGCAGCATTGTGATGAAAAGCGCATTGGAGCATTGTGATGACAAGGGCCAAGGAGCACTGTGATCAAATGGGTTATGGAGCATTGTGATGAAAGTGGTCATGGAACATTGTTAAGAAAGGGGACACGGAACATTGAGATAAAAGGGGTCATAGGACATTGTGATGACAAGGGCCATGGAGCATTGTGATGAAAGGGTTTATGGAACACTGTAATTACAGGAGCCATGGAGAATTGTGAAGATAAAGGCCATGGAACATTGTGATGACAGGCATCATGGAGCATTGTGATAAAAGGAGTCATGGATCATTGCGATGTCAGGGGTCATGTAGCATTGTGATGATAGAGGCATAGAGCATTGTGATGACAATGGTCATGGAGCATTGTGATGAAAGGGGACATGGAGCATTGAGATAAAAGGGGTCATGGGACATTGTGATGACAGGGGCCATGGAGCATTGTGATGAAAGGAATTATGGAGCACTGTAATTACAGTAGCCATGGAGAAATGTGAAGACAAAGGCCATGGAACATTGTGATGACAGGCATCATTGAGCATTGTGATGAAAGGGGTCATGGATCATTGCGATGTCAGGGGTTATGTAGCATTGTGATGACAATGGTCATGGAGCTTTGTGAAGAAAGTGGTCATGGAGCATTGTGATGAAAAGCACCATGGAGTATTGTGATGACAAGAGTCTTGGAGCATTGTGATGGCATTTTCATGGAGCATTGTGATGACATGGGCATGGAGATTTGTGATTACAGGGGCCATGGAGCATTTGATGACAAGGGCATGGACCATTGTGATGACAAGGGACACGGAGAAGTGTGATGAAAGTGGTCATGGAGCATTGTGATGAAAGGGGTCATGGATCATTGAGATTATAGGGTTCATGGAGCATTGTGATGGCAAGGGTCATGAAGCACTGTGATGACAGGGTTCATGGAGCATTGCGATGACAAGGGGCATGTAACATTGTGATAACCGGAGTCATGCGGCATTGTGATGACAGGGGGCATGGAGCATTGTGATTACAGGGATCATGGAGCATTGTGATGACAAAGGCATGGTGCATTGTGATGACCAAGCCATGGAGCATTGTGACGAAAGGGGTAATGGAGCATTGTGAGGAAAACTGTCATGGATCATTGTGATTACAGGGTTCATGGAGCATTGTGATGACAAGTGTCATGGAACTTTGAGATAAAGGGGGTCATCGGAAATTGTGATGACAAGGGCCAGGGAGCTTTGTGATGACAAGGGTCATGGAGCATTGTGATGACAGGAGTCATGGGGCACTGTGATGACAGTGGGCATGGAGCATTTTAATGAACGGGTTCATGAAGCACTGTGATTAGAGGCGACATGGAGCATTGTGATGACCAAGCCATGGAGCATTGTGATGAAAGGTGTCATGGAGCATTGTGATGACAAGAGTCCTGGAGCATTGTGATGGCATTTTCATGGAGCATTGGGATGACACGGGCATGGAGAATTGTGTTGAGAAGTGTGCTGGAGTATTGTGATGACAAGGGCATGGAGCCTTGTGATTGATTACAGGGGCCATAGAGCATTGTGATGACAAGGATATGGAACATTGTGATGAAAAGGGGCATGGAGCAATTTGATGAATGTGATACTGGAGCATTTTGATGAAAGGGGTCATGGATGTTTGTGATTACAGGGATTATGGAGCATTGTGATGGCAGGGGTCATGGGGCATTGTGAAGACAAGGGTCATGGAGCATTGTGATGGCAAGGGCCATGAGGCATTGTGATGACAGGAATCATGGGGCATAGTGATGACAGGGTGCGTGGAGCATTGTGATGAAAGTGGTCATGGAGCATTGTGATGACAGTGCTCATTGAGCATTGTGAGGACACGGTCATGGAGCCTTGTGATGAGATAACTTCTGGAGCATTTTGATGACAAGGGCCATGGAGCATTGGTGATGACATGACTTCTGGAGCATCGTGATGACAAGGGCATGGTGCATTGTGATGAGAAGTGGCATGGAGCACTGTGAAGAAAAGGGTAATGGAGCATTGTGCGGAAAGGTGTTATGGATCATTGTGATGACAGAGGTCATGGAGCATTGTGATGAAAGGGTCATTGTGCCTTGTTATGACAAGAGCCATGGAGTATTGTTTTTAAATGGGTTATGGAGCGTTGTGATGCAAGTGGTCATGGAGCATTGTGATGAAAAGCGCCATGGAGCATTGTGATGACACTGTCATGGAGAACTGGGATGACACGGGCATGGAGAATTGTGATGAGAAGAGTTCTGGAGCATTGTGATGACAGAGGCATGGAGCATTGTGATTACAGGGGCCATGGAGCATTGTGATGAAAGGTGTCATGGAGCATTGTGATTAAAGGGATCATGGGTCATTGTGATGACCAGGGCATGTAGCATTGTGATGACCATTGGCATGGAGCCTTGTGATGAATGGGATACTGGAGCATTGTGAGGAAACAGGCCATTGAGCATTGTGATGACAAGTGGCATGGAGCATTGTGATGAAAGTAGTATTGGAGCATTGTGAGGAAATGGTACATGGATCGTTGTGATTACAGGGATCATGGAGCATTGTGATGACAAGGGTCATGGTGCATTGTGATGACAGGTATCATGGAGCATTGTGATGAGAGGTTATTGGGCATTGTGATGACAGTGGTCATGGAACATTGCGATGATAGGGGCAGGGAACATTGTGATGACAAAAGCCATGGAGCATTGCGATTACAGGGGTCATGGAACATTTTGATGATAGGGGCATGGAGCATTGTGATGACACTGCTCATAGACCATTGTGATGAAAGGGGTCATGGAGCTTTGAGATAAAATGGGTCATGGGACATTGTGACAACAAGGGTCATGGAGCATTTGATGACAAGGGAATGTAGCATTGTGATGACATGACTTCTGGAGCTTTTGGATGACAAGGGCATGGAGAATTGTGATTACAGGGGCCATGGAGCACTGTGATGACAACTGCATTCAGCATTGTGATGAAAAGAGGAGTGGAGCATTGTGACGAGAGGCGTACTGGAGAATTGTGAGGAAAGATGTCATGGATCATTGTGATTACAGCGATCATGGAGCATTGTGATGACAGGGTTCATGGAGCATTGTGATGAAAAGGGCCATGGAGCATTGTGATGATAGGGCCATGGAGAATTGTGATGACAATGGTCATGGAGCATAGTGATGAAAGGGGTCATGGAGCATTGAGGTAAAGTGGGTCATGGGACATTGTGATGACAAGGGCCATGGAGCATTGTGATCAAATGGGTTATGGAGCATTGTGATGAAAGTGGTCATGGAGCACTGAGATAAAAGGGGTCATGGGACATTGTAATGACAAGGGCCATGGAGCATTGTGATGAAAGAGTTCATGGAGCGTTGTGATGAAAGTGGTCATAGATAATTGTGATGAAATGCGCCATGGAGTATTGTGATGACAAGAGTCCTGGAGCATTGTGATGACATTTTTTCATGGAGCATTGTGATGACACGGGCATGGAGAATTGTGATGAGAAGAGTTCTGGAGCATTGTGATGACAAGGGCATGGAGCATTGTGATTACAAGGATCATGGAGCTTGTGATGACAAGGTTCATGGAGCATTGTGATGACAGAAGTCACATAGCATTATGATGACAAGGGCCATGGAGCATTGTGATGACAGGGGTGATGGGGCATTGTGATGAAAAGCACCATGGAGCATTGTGATTAGAGGGGTCCTGGGGCATTGTGATGACAAGTGGCATGGAGCCCTGTGATGAAAGGGGTACTGGAGCATTGTTAGGAAATGGGCCATGGAGCACTGTGATGACAAGTGCATGGAGCATTGTGATGACAAGTGGCATGGAGAATTGTGATGAAACGGTTAATGGAGCATTGTGAGGAAAGGTGTTATGGATCACTGTTATGACAGGGGTCATGGAGCTTTGAGATGACAACGGCCATGGAGCATTGTGATGACAGTGGTCACGGGGATTTGTGATGACAGTGGGCATGGAGCATTGTAATGAACGGGTTCATGGAGCAATGTGATTACATACGACATGGAGCATTGTGATGACAAAACCATGGAGTATTCTGATGAAAGGGGTCATGGAGCATTGTGATGAAAAGTTTCATTGGGCCTTGTTATGACAAGAGCCATGGAACATTGTGATTAAGTGGTTTATGGAGCGTTGTGATGAAAGTGGTCATGGAGCATTGTGATTACAGGGGCCATGGAGCATTGTGATGAAAGGTGTCATGGAGCATTGTGATGAAAGGGATCATGGATCATTGTGATTACAAGGGCAAGTAGCATTGTGATGAGCATTGGCATGCAGCCTTGAGATAAATGGGTGACTGGAGCGTTGTGAGGAAACGGGCCATTGAGCATTGCGATGGCAAGGGCATGGAACATTGTGATGACAAGTGGCATGGAGCATTGTGATGAAAGAGGTATTGGAGCATTGTGAGGAAATGGTACATGGATCATTGTGATTACAGGGATCAAAGAGCATTGTGATGACAAGGGTCATGGAGCATTGTGATGACAGGGTCATGGAGCATAGAGATGACAAGGGCCATGGAGAATAGTGATGACCGTGGTCATCTGTACTTGTGATAATAGGGGTCATGGAACACTGTGATTACAGGGGCCATGGAGCATTCTGATGACAAAGGCCATGGAACATTGTGATGACAGGCATCACGGAGCATTGTGATGAAAGGGGTCAGGGATCACTGAGATGACAGGGGTCATGGAGCATTGTGATGATAGGGGCATTGAGCATTGTGATGACAATGGTCATAGACCATTGTGATAAAAGGGGTCATGGAGCATTGAGATAAAATGGGTCATGGGACATTGTGATGACAAGGATCGTTGAGCATTGTGATGAAAGGTGTCATGGAGCATTGTGATGACAAGGGCCATGGAACATTGTGATCAAATGGTTTATGGAACGGTGTGATGAAAGTGGTCATGGATCATTGTGATGACAAGTGTCCTGGAGCGTAGTGATGACATTTTCATGGAGCATTGTTATGACACAGGCATGGAGAATTGTGATGAGAAGAGTTCTGGAGCATTGAGATGACAAAGGTATGGAGCATTGTGATTACAGGGGCCATGGAACATTTGATGACAAGTGCATGGAGTATTGTGATGACAAAGGGCATGGAGCATTGTGATGAAAGCGGTACTAGAGAATTGTGATGACAGGGGTCATGGAGCATTGTGATGACAAGGGCCATGGAGCATTGTGATGACAGGGGTCATGGGGCATTGTGATGAAAGGGGGCATGGGACATTGTGATGACAGTGGGAATGGATCATTGTGATTACAGGGATCATGGAGCATTGTGATGACAGGGGCATGGGACATTGTGATGAAAGTGGTCATGGAGCATTGTGATGAAAGGGGTCAAGGGGAAAATTGATGACAATGGCTATGGGGCATTTTGATGAATGTGGTCATGGAGCACTGTGAGGCAAGTGGTCATGCAGCATTGTGATGAAAAGCACATTGGAGCATTGTGATGACAAGGGCCAAGGAGCATTGTGATCAAATGGGTTATGGAGCATTGTGAGGAAAGTGGTCATGGAACATTGTTAAGAAAGGGGACACGGAACATTGAGATAAAAGGGGTCATAGGACATTGTGATGACAAGGGCCATGGAGCATTGTGATGAAAGGGTTTATGGAACACTGTAATTACAGGAGCCATGGAGAATTGTGAAGATAAAGGCCATGGAACATTGTGATGACAGGCGTCATGGAGCATTGTGATGAAAGGGGTCATGGATCATTTCGATGTCAGGGGTCATGTAGCATTGTGATGACAATGGTCATGGAGCATTGTGAAGAAAGTGGTCATGGAGAATTGTGATGAAAAGTGCTATGGAGCATTGTGATGACAAGAGCCATGGAGCATTGTGATCAAATGGGTTATCGAGGATTGTGATGAATGTGGTCATGGAGGATTGTGATGAAAGGGGACATAGAGCATTGAGATAAAAGGGGTCAAGGGACATTGTGATGACAAGGGCCATGGAGCATTGTGATGAAAGGGGTCATGGAGCATTGTGATGAAAAGCACCATGGAGTATTGCGATGACAAGAGTCTTGGAGCATTGTGATGACATTTTCATGGAGCATTGTGATGACATGGGCATGGAGATTTGTGATTACAGGGGCCATGGAGCATTTGATGACAAGGGCATGGACCATTGTGATGAAAATGGTCATGGAGCATTGTGATGAAAGGGGTCAAGGGGAAAATTGATGACAATGGCTATGGGGCATTTTGATGAATGTGGTCTTGGAGCACTGTGAGGCAAGTGTTCATGCAGCATTGTGATGAAAAGCGCATTGGAGCATTGTGATGACAAGGGCCAAGGAGCATTGTGATCAAATGGGTTATGGAGCATTGTGATGAAAGTGGTCATGGAACATTGTTAAGAAAGGGGACACGGAACATTGAGATAAAAGGGGTCATAGGACATTGTGATGACAAGGGCCATGGAGCATTGTGATGAAAGGGTTTATGGAACACTGTAATTACAGGAGCCATGGAGAATTGTGAAGATAAAGGCCATGGAACATTGTGATGACAGGCATCATGGAGCATTGTGATAAAAGGAGTCATGGATCATTGCGATGTCAGGGGTCATGTAGCATTGTGATGATAGAGGCATAGAGCATTGTGATGACAATGGTCATGGAGCATTGTGATGAAAGGGGACATGGAGCATTGAGATAAAAGGGGTCATGGGACATTGTGATGACAGGGGCCATGGAGCATTGTGATGAAAGGAATTATGGAGCACTGTAATTACAGTAGCCATGGAGAAATGTGAAGACAAAGGCCATGGAACATTGTGATGACAGGCATCATTGAGCATTGTGATGAAAGGGGTCATGGATCATTGCGATGTCAGGGGTTATGTAGCATTGTGATGACAATGGTCATGGAGCTTTGTGAAGAAAGTGGTCATGGAGCATTGTGATGAAAAGCACCATGGAGTATTGTGATGACAAGAGTCTTGGAGCATTGTGATGGCATTTTCATGGAGCATTGTGATGACATGGGCATGGAGATTTGTGATTACAGGGGCCATGGAGCATTTGATGACAAGGGCATGGACCATTGTGATGACAAGGGACACGGAGAAGTGTGATGAAAGTGGTCATCGAGCATTGTGATGAAAGGGGTCATGGATCATTGAGATTATAGGGTTCATGGAGCATTGTGATGGCAAGGGTCATGAAGCACTGTGATGACAGGGTTCATGGAGCATTGCGATGACAAGGGGCATGTAACATTGTGATAACCGGAGTCATGCGGCATTGTGATGACAGGGGGCATGGAGCATTGTGATGAAAAGCGGCATGGATCATTGTGATGAAAGGCGTCCTGGAGCATTGTGAGGAAAGGGGTCATGGATCATTGTGATTACAGGGATCATGGAGCATTGTGATGACAAAGGCATGGTGCATTGTGATGACCAAGCCATGGAGCATTGTGACGAAAGGGGTAATGGAGCATTGTGAGGAAAACTGTCATGGATCATTGTGATTACAGGGTTCATGGAGCATTGTGATGACAAGTGTCATGGAACTTTGAGATAAAGGGGGTCATCGGAAATTGTGATGACAAGGGCCAGGGAGCTTTGTGATGACAAGGGTCATGGAGCATTGTGATGACAGGAGTCATGGGGCACTGTGATGACAGTGGGCATGGAGCATTTTAATGAACGGGTTCATGAAGCACTGTGATTAGAGGCGACATGGAGCATTGTGATGACCAAGCCATGGAGCATTGTGATGAAAGGTGTCATGGAGCATTGTGATGACAAGAGTCCTGGAGCATTGTGATGACATTTTCATGGAGCATTGGGATGACACGGGCATGGAGAATTGTGTTGAGAAGTGTGCTGGAGTATTGTGATGACAAGGGCATGGAGCCTTGTGATTACAGGGGCCATAGAGCATTGTGATGACAAGGATATGGAACATTGTGATGAAAAGGGGCATGGAGCAATTTGATGAATGTGATACTGGAGCATTTTGATGAAAGGGGTCATGGATGTTTGTGATTACAGGGATCATGGAGCATTGTGATGGCAGGGGTCATGGGGCATTGTGAAGACAAGGGTCATGGAGCATTGTGATGGCAAGGGCCATGAGGCATTGTGATGACAGGAATCATGGGGCATAGTGATGACAGGGTGCGTGGAGCATTGCGATGAAAGTGGTCATGGAGCATTGTGATGACAGTGCTCATTGAGCATTGTGAGGACACGGTCATGGAGCCTTGTGATGAGATAACTTCTGGAGCATTTTGATGACAAGGGCCATGGAGCATTGGTGATGACATGACTTCTGGAGCATCGTGATGACAAGGGCATGGTGCATTGTGATGAGAAGTGGCATGGAGCACTGTGAAGAAAAGGGTAATGGAGCATTGTGCGGAAAGGTGTTATGGATCATTGTGATGACAGAGGTCATGGAGCATTGTGATGAAAGGGTCATTGTGCCTTGTTATGACAAGAGCCATGGAGTATTGTTATTAAATGGGTTATGGAGCGTTGTGATGCAAGTGGTCATG
This sequence comes from Balaenoptera borealis, assembly GCF_965194805.1. Taxonomy (NCBI): domain Eukaryota; kingdom Metazoa; phylum Chordata; class Mammalia; order Artiodactyla; family Balaenopteridae; genus Balaenoptera; species Balaenoptera borealis. The sequence continues at coordinate 15,876,801 of NC_138874.1, read as the reverse complement.
GAGCATTGTGATGAAAAGCGCCATGGAGCATTGTGATGACAAGAGTCCGGGAGCATTGTGATGACACTGTCATGGAGAACTGGGATGACACGGGCATGGAGAATTGTGATGAGAAGAGTTCTGGAGCATTGTGATGACAGAGGCATGGAGCATTGTGATTACAGGGGCCATGGAGCATTGTGATGAAAGGTGTCATGGAGCATTGTGATTAAAGGGATCATGGGTCATTGTGATGACCAGGGCATGTAGCATTGTGATGACCATTGGCATGGAGCCTTGTGATGAATGGGATACTGGAGCATTGTGAGGAAACAGGCCATTGAGCATTGTGATGACAAGTGGCATGGAGCATTGTGATGAAAGTAGTATTGGAGCATTGTGAGGAAATGGTACATGGATCGTTGTGATTACAGGGATCATGGAGCATTGTGATGACAAGGGTCATGGTGCATTGTGATGACAGGTATCATGGAGCATTGTGATGAGAGGTTATTGGGCATTGTGATGACAGTGGTCATGGAGCATTGCGATGATAGGGGCAGGGAACATTGTGATGACAAAAGCCATGGAGCATTGCGATTACAGGGGTCATGGAACATTTTGATGATAGGGGCATGGAGCATTGTGATGACACTGCTCATAGACCATTGTGATGAAAGGGGTCATGGAGCTTTGAGATAAAATGGGTCATGGGACATTGTGACAACAAGGGTCATGGAGCATTTGATGACAAGGGAATGTAGCATTGTGATGACATGACTTCTGGAGCTTTTGGATGACAAGGGCATGGAGAATTGTGATTACAGGGGCCATGGAGCATTGTGATGACAACTGCATTCAGCATTGTGATGAAAAGAGGAGTGGAGCATTGTGACGAGAGGCGTACTGGAGAATTGTGAGGAAAGATGTCATGGATCATTGTGATTACAGCGATCATGGAGCATTGTGATGACAGGGTTCATGGAGCATTGTGATGAAAAGGGCCATGGAGCATTGTGATGATAGGGCCATGGAGAATTGTGATGACAATGGTCATGGAGCATAGTGATGAAAGGGGTCATGGAGCATTGAGGTAAAGTGGGTCATGGGACATTGTGATGACAAGGGCCATGGAGCATTGTGATCAAATGGGTTATGGAGCATTGTGATGAAAGTGGTCATGGAGCACTGAGATAAAAGGGGTCATGGGACATTGTAATGACAAGGGCCATGGAGCATTGTGATGAAAGAGTTCATGGAGCGTTGTGATGAAAGTGGTCATAGATAATTGTGATGAAATGCGCCATGGAGTATTGTGATGACAAGAGTCCTGGAGCATTGTGATGACATTTTTTCATGGAGCATTGTGATGACACGGGCATGGAGAATTGTGATGAGAAGAGTTCTGGAGCATTGTGATGACAAGGGCATGGAGCATTGTGATTACAAGGATCATGGAGCTTGTGATGACAAGGTTCATGGAGCATTGTGATGACAGAAGTCACATAGCATTATGATGACAAGGGCCATGGAGCATTGTGATGACAGGGGTGATGGGGCATTGTGATGAAAAGCACCATGGAGCATTGTGATTAGAGGGGTCCTGGGGCATTGTGATGACAAGTGGCATGGAGCCCTGTGATGAAAGGGGTACTGGAGCATTGTTAGGAAATGGGCCATGGAGCACTGTGATGACAAGTGCATGGAGCATTGTGATGACAAGTGGCATGGAGAATTGTGATGAAACGGTTAATGGAGCATTGTGAGGAAAGGTGTTATGGATCACTGTTATGACAGGGGTCATGGAGCTTTGAGATGACAACGGCCATGGAGCATTGTGATGACAGTGGTCACGGGGATTTGTGATGACAGTGGGCATGGAGCATTGTAATGAACGGGTTCATGGAGCAATGTGATTACATACGACATGGAGCATTGTGATGACAAAACCATGGAGTATTCTGATGAAAGGGGTCATGGAGCATTGTGATGAAAAGTTTCATTGGGCCTTGTTATGACAAGAGCCATGGAACATTGTGATTAAGTGGTTTATGGAGCGTTGTGATGAAAGTGGTCATGGAGCATTGTGATTACAGGGGCCATGGAGCATTGTGATGAAAGGTGTCATGGAGCATTGTGATGAAAGGGATCATGGATCATTGTGATTACAAGGGCAAGTAGCATTGTGATGAGCATTGGCATGCAGCCTTGAGATAAATGGGTGACTGGAGCGTTGTGAGGAAACGGGCCATTGAGCATTGCGATGGCAAGGGCATGGAACATTGTGATGACAAGTGGCATGGAGCATTGTGATGAAAGAGGTATTGGAGCATTGTGAGGAAATGGTACATGGATCATTGTGATTACAGGGATCAAAGAGCATTGTGATGACAAGGGTCATGGAGCATTGTGATGACAGGGTCATGGAGCATAGAGATGACAAGGGCCATGGAGAATAGTGATGACCGTGGTCATCTGTACTTGTGATAATAGGGGTCATGGAACACTGTGATTACAGGGGCCATGGAGCATTCTGATGACAAAGGCCATGGAACATTGTGATGACAGGCATCACGGAGCATTGTGATGAAAGGGGTCAGGGATCACTGAGATGACAGGGGTCATGGAGCATTGTGATGATAGGGGCATTGAGCATTGTGATGACAATGGTCATAGACCATTGTGATAAAAGGGGTCATGGAGCATTGAGATAAAATGGGTCATGGGACATTGTGATGACAAGGATCGTTGAGCATTGTGATGAAAGGTGTCATGGAGCATTGTGATGACAAGGGCCATGGAACATTGTGATCAAATGGTTTATGGAACGGTGTGATGAAAGTGGTCATGGATCATTGTGATGACAAGTGTCCTGGAGCGTAGTGATGACATTTTCATGGAGCATTGTTATGACACAGGCATGGAGAATTGTGATGAGAAGAGTTCTGGAGCATTGAGATGACAAAGGTATGGAGCATTGTGATTACAGGGGCCATGGAACATTTGATGACAAGTGCATGGAGTATTGTGATGACAAAGGGCATGGAGCATTGTGATGAAAGCGGTACTAGAGAATTGTGATGACAGGGGTCATGGAGCATTGTGATGACAAGGGCCATGGAGCATTGTGATGACAGGGGTCATGGGGCATTGTGATGAAAGGGGGCATGGGACATTGTGATGACAGTGGGAATGGATCATTGTGATTACAGGGATCATGGAGCATTGTGATGACAGGGGCATGGGACATTGTGATGAAAGTGGTCATGGAGCATTGTGATGAAAGGGGTCAAGGGGAAAATTGATGACAATGGCTATGGGGCATTTTGATGAATGTGGTCATGGAGCACTGTGAGGCAAGTGGTCATGCAGCATTGTGATGAAAAGCACATTGGAGCATTGTGATGACAAGGGCCAAGGAGCATTGTGATCAAATGGGTTATGGAGCATTGTGAGGAAAGTGGTCATGGAACATTGTTAAGAAAGGGGACACGGAACATTGAGATAAAAGGGGTCATAGGACATTGTGATGACAAGGGCCATGGAGCATTGTGATGAAAGGGTTTATGGAACACTGTAATTACAGGAGCCATGGAGAATTGTGAAGATAAAGGCCATGGAACATTGTGATGACAGGCGTCATGGAGCATTGTGATGAAAGGGGTCATGGATCATTTCGATGTCAGGGGTCATGTAGCATTGTGATGACAATGGTCATGGAGCATTGTGAAGAAAGTGGTCATGGAGAATTGTGATGAAAAGTGCTATGGAGCATTGTGATGACAAGAGCCATGGAGCATTGTGATCAAATGGGTTATCGAGGATTGTGATGAATGTGGTCATGGAGGATTGTGATGAAAGGGGACATAGAGCATTGAGATAAAAGGGGTCAAGGGACATTGTGATGACAAGGGCCATGGAGCATTGTGATGAAAGGGGTCATGGAGCATTGTGATGAAAAGCACCATGGAGTATTGCGATGACAAGAGTCTTGGAGCATTGTGATGACATTTTCATGGAGCATTGTGATGACATGGGCATGGAGATTTGTGATTACAGGGGCCATGGAGCATTTGATGACAAGGGCATGGACCATTGTGATGAAAATGGTCATGGAGCATTGTGATGAAAGGGGTCAAGGGGAAAATTGATGACAATGGCTATGGGGCATTTTGATGAATGTGGTCTTGGAGCACTGTGAGGCAAGTGTTCATGCAGCATTGTGATGAAAAGCGCATTGGAGCATTGTGATGACAAGGGCCAAGGAGCACTGTGATCAAATGGGTTATGGAGCATTGTGATGAAAGTGGTCATGGAACATTGTTAAGAAAGGGGACACGGAACATTGAGATAAAAGGGGTCATAGGACATTGTGATGACAAGGGCCATGGAGCATTGTGATGAAAGGGTTTATGGAACACTGTAATTACAGGAGCCATGGAGAATTGTGAAGATAAAGGCCATGGAACATTGTGATGACAGGCATCATGGAGCATTGTGATAAAAGGAGTCATGGATCATTGCGATGTCAGGGGTCATGTAGCATTGTGATGATAGAGGCATAGAGCATTGTGATGACAATGGTCATGGAGCATTGTGATGAAAGGGGACATGGAGCATTGAGATAAAAGGGGTCATGGGACATTGTGATGACAGGGGCCATGGAGCATTGTGATGAAAGGAATTATGGAGCACTGTAATTACAGTAGCCATGGAGAAATGTGAAGACAAAGGCCATGGAACATTGTGATGACAGGCATCATTGAGCATTGTGATGAAAGGGGTCATGGATCATTGCGATGTCAGGGGTTATGTAGCATTGTGATGACAATGGTCATGGAGCTTTGTGAAGAAAGTGGTCATGGAGCATTGTGATGAAAAGCACCATGGAGTATTGTGATGACAAGAGTCTTGGAGCATTGTGATGGCATTTTCATGGAGCATTGTGATGACATGGGCATGGAGATTTGTGATTACAGGGGCCATGGAGCATTTGATGACAAGGGCATGGACCATTGTGATGACAAGGGACACGGAGAAGTGTGATGAAAGTGGTCATGGAGCATTGTGATGAAAGGGGTCATGGATCATTGAGATTATAGGGTTCATGGAGCATTGTGATGGCAAGGGTCATGAAGCACTGTGATGACAGGGTTCATGGAGCATTGCGATGACAAGGGGCATGTAACATTGTGATAACCGGAGTCATGCGGCATTGTGATGACAGGGGGCATGGAGCATTGTGATTACAGGGATCATGGAGCATTGTGATGACAAAGGCATGGTGCATTGTGATGACCAAGCCATGGAGCATTGTGACGAAAGGGGTAATGGAGCATTGTGAGGAAAACTGTCATGGATCATTGTGATTACAGGGTTCATGGAGCATTGTGATGACAAGTGTCATGGAACTTTGAGATAAAGGGGGTCATCGGAAATTGTGATGACAAGGGCCAGGGAGCTTTGTGATGACAAGGGTCATGGAGCATTGTGATGACAGGAGTCATGGGGCACTGTGATGACAGTGGGCATGGAGCATTTTAATGAACGGGTTCATGAAGCACTGTGATTAGAGGCGACATGGAGCATTGTGATGACCAAGCCATGGAGCATTGTGATGAAAGGTGTCATGGAGCATTGTGATGACAAGAGTCCTGGAGCATTGTGATGGCATTTTCATGGAGCATTGGGATGACACGGGCATGGAGAATTGTGTTGAGAAGTGTGCTGGAGTATTGTGATGACAAGGGCATGGAGCCTTGTGATTGATTACAGGGGCCATAGAGCATTGTGATGACAAGGATATGGAACATTGTGATGAAAAGGGGCATGGAGCAATTTGATGAATGTGATACTGGAGCATTTTGATGAAAGGGGTCATGGATGTTTGTGATTACAGGGATCATGGAGCATTGTGATGGCAGGGGTCATGGGGCATTGTGAAGACAAGGGTCATGGAGCATTGTGATGGCAAGGGCCATGAGGCATTGTGATGACAGGAATCATGGGGCATAGTGATGACAGGGTGCGTGGAGCATTGTGATGAAAGTGGTCATGGAGCATTGTGATGACAGTGCTCATTGAGCATTGTGAGGACACGGTCATGGAGCCTTGTGATGAGATAACTTCTGGAGCATTTTGATGACAAGGGCCATGGAGCATTGGTGATGACATGACTTCTGGAGCATCGTGATGACAAGGGCATGGTGCATTGTGATGAGAAGTGGCATGGAGCACTGTGAAGAAAAGGGTAATGGAGCATTGTGCGGAAAGGTGTTATGGATCATTGTGATGACAGAGGTCATGGAGCATTGTGATGAAAGGGTCATTGTGCCTTGTTATGACAAGAGCCATGGAGTATTGTTTTTAAATGGGTTATGGAGCGTTGTGATGCAAGTGGTCATGGAGCATTGTGATGAAAAGCGCCATGGAGCATTGTGATGACACTGTCATGGAGAACTGGGATGACACGGGCATGGAGAATTGTGATGAGAAGAGTTCTGGAGCATTGTGATGACAGAGGCATGGAGCATTGTGATTACAGGGGCCATGGAGCATTGTGATGAAAGGTGTCATGGAGCATTGTGATTAAAGGGATCATGGGTCATTGTGATGACCAGGGCATGTAGCATTGTGATGACCATTGGCATGGAGCCTTGTGATGAATGGGATACTGGAGCATTGTGAGGAAACAGGCCATTGAGCATTGTGATGACAAGTGGCATGGAGCATTGTGATGAAAGTAGTATTGGAGCATTGTGAGGAAATGGTACATGGATCGTTGTGATTACAGGGATCATGGAGCATTGTGATGACAAGGGTCATGGTGCATTGTGATGACAGGTATCATGGAGCATTGTGATGAGAGGTTATTGGGCATTGTGATGACAGTGGTCATGGAACATTGCGATGATAGGGGCAGGGAACATTGTGATGACAAAAGCCATGGAGCATTGCGATTACAGGGGTCATGGAACATTTTGATGATAGGGGCATGGAGCATTGTGATGACACTGCTCATAGACCATTGTGATGAAAGGGGTCATGGAGCTTTGAGATAAAATGGGTCATGGGACATTGTGACAACAAGGGTCATGGAGCATTTGATGACAAGGGAATGTAGCATTGTGATGACATGACTTCTGGAGCTTTTGGATGACAAGGGCATGGAGAATTGTGATTACAGGGGCCATGGAGCACTGTGATGACAACTGCATTCAGCATTGTGATGAAAAGAGGAGTGGAGCATTGTGACGAGAGGCGTACTGGAGAATTGTGAGGAAAGATGTCATGGATCATTGTGATTACAGCGATCATGGAGCATTGTGATGACAGGGTTCATGGAGCATTGTGATGAAAAGGGCCATGGAGCATTGTGATGATAGGGCCATGGAGAATTGTGATGACAATGGTCATGGAGCATAGTGATGAAAGGGGTCATGGAGCATTGAGGTAAAGTGGGTCATGGGACATTGTGATGACAAGGGCCATGGAGCATTGTGATCAAATGGGTTATGGAGCATTGTGATGAAAGTGGTCATGGAGCACTGAGATAAAAGGGGTCATGGGACATTGTAATGACAAGGGCCATGGAGCATTGTGATGAAAGAGTTCATGGAGCGTTGTGATGAAAGTGGTCATAGATAATTGTGATGAAATGCGCCATGGAGTATTGTGATGACAAGAGTCCTGGAGCATTGTGATGACATTTTTTCATGGAGCATTGTGATGACACGGGCATGGAGAATTGTGATGAGAAGAGTTCTGGAGCATTGTGATGACAAGGGCATGGAGCATTGTGATTACAAGGATCATGGAGCTTGTGATGACAAGGTTCATGGAGCATTGTGATGACAGAAGTCACATAGCATTATGATGACAAGGGCCATGGAGCATTGTGATGACAGGGGTGATGGGGCATTGTGATGAAAAGCACCATGGAGCATTGTGATTAGAGGGGTCCTGGGGCATTGTGATGACAAGTGGCATGGAGCCCTGTGATGAAAGGGGTACTGGAGCATTGTTAGGAAATGGGCCATGGAGCACTGTGATGACAAGTGCATGGAGCATTGTGATGACAAGTGGCATGGAGAATTGTGATGAAACGGTTAATGGAGCATTGTGAGGAAAGGTGTTATGGATCACTGTTATGACAGGGGTCATGGAGCTTTGAGATGACAACGGCCATGGAGCATTGTGATGACAGTGGTCACGGGGATTTGTGATGACAGTGGGCATGGAGCATTGTAATGAACGGGTTCATGGAGCAATGTGATTACATACGACATGGAGCATTGTGATGACAAAACCATGGAGTATTCTGATGAAAGGGGTCATGGAGCATTGTGATGAAAAGTTTCATTGGGCCTTGTTATGACAAGAGCCATGGAACATTGTGATTAAGTGGTTTATGGAGCGTTGTGATGAAAGTGGTCATGGAGCATTGTGATTACAGGGGCCATGGAGCATTGTGATGAAAGGTGTCATGGAGCATTGTGATGAAAGGGATCATGGATCATTGTGATTACAAGGGCAAGTAGCATTGTGATGAGCATTGGCATGCAGCCTTGAGATAAATGGGTGACTGGAGCGTTGTGAGGAAACGGGCCATTGAGCATTGCGATGGCAAGGGCATGGAACATTGTGATGACAAGTGGCATGGAGCATTGTGATGAAAGAGGTATTGGAGCATTGTGAGGAAATGGTACATGGATCATTGTGATTACAGGGATCAAAGAGCATTGTGATGACAAGGGTCATGGAGCATTGTGATGACAGGGTCATGGAGCATAGAGATGACAAGGGCCATGGAGAATAGTGATGACCGTGGTCATCTGTACTTGTGATAATAGGGGTCATGGAACACTGTGATTACAGGGGCCATGGAGCATTCTGATGACAAAGGCCATGGAACATTGTGATGACAGGCATCACGGAGCATTGTGATGAAAGGGGTCAGGGATCACTGAGATGACAGGGGTCATGGAGCATTGTGATGATAGGGGCATTGAGCATTGTGATGACAATGGTCATAGACCATTGTGATAAAAGGGGTCATGGAGCATTGAGATAAAATGGGTCATGGGACATTGTGATGACAAGGATCGTTGAGCATTGTGATGAAAGGTGTCATGGAGCATTGTGATGACAAGGGCCATGGAACATTGTGATCAAATGGTTTATGGAACGGTGTGATGAAAGTGGTCATGGATCATTGTGATGACAAGTGTCCTGGAGCGTAGTGATGACATTTTCATGGAGCATTGTTATGACACAGGCATGGAGAATTGTGATGAGAAGAGTTCTGGAGCATTGAGATGACAAAGGTATGGAGCATTGTGATTACAGGGGCCATGGAACATTTGATGACAAGTGCATGGAGTATTGTGATGACAAAGGGCATGGAGCATTGTGATGAAAGCGGTACTAGAGAATTGTGATGACAGGGGTCATGGAGCATTGTGATGACAAGGGCCATGGAGCATTGTGATGACAGGGGTCATGGGGCATTGTGATGAAAGGGGGCATGGGACATTGTGATGACAGTGGGAATGGATCATTGTGATTACAGGGATCATGGAGCATTGTGATGACAGGGGCATGGGACATTGTGATGAAAGTGGTCATGGAGCATTGTGATGAAAGGGGTCAAGGGGAAAATTGATGACAATGGCTATGGGGCATTTTGATGAATGTGGTCATGGAGCACTGTGAGGCAAGTGGTCATGCAGCATTGTGATGAAAAGCACATTGGAGCATTGTGATGACAAGGGCCAAGGAGCATTGTGATCAAATGGGTTATGGAGCATTGTGAGGAAAGTGGTCATGGAACATTGTTAAGAAAGGGGACACGGAACATTGAGATAAAAGGGGTCATAGGACATTGTGATGACAAGGGCCATGGAGCATTGTGATGAAAGGGTTTATGGAACACTGTAATTACAGGAGCCATGGAGAATTGTGAAGATAAAGGCCATGGAACATTGTGATGACAGGCGTCATGGAGCATTGTGATGAAAGGGGTCATGGATCATTTCGATGTCAGGGGTCATGTAGCATTGTGATGACAATGGTCATGGAGCATTGTGAAGAAAGTGGTCATGGAGAATTGTGATGAAAAGTGCTATGGAGCATTGTGATGACAAGAGCCATGGAGCATTGTGATCAAATGGGTTATCGAGGATTGTGATGAATGTGGTCATGGAGGATTGTGATGAAAGGGGACATAGAGCATTGAGATAAAAGGGGTCAAGGGACATTGTGATGACAAGGGCCATGGAGCATTGTGATGAAAGGGGTCATGGAGCATTGTGATGAAAAGCACCATGGAGTATTGCGATGACAAGAGTCTTGGAGCATTGTGATGACATTTTCATGGAGCATTGTGATGACATGGGCATGGAGATTTGTGATTACAGGGGCCATGGAGCATTTGATGACAAGGGCATGGACCATTGTGATGAAAATGGTCATGGAGCATTGTGATGAAAGGGGTCAAGGGGAAAATTGATGACAATGGCTATGGGGCATTTTGATGAATGTGGTCTTGGAGCACTGTGAGGCAAGTGTTCATGCAGCATTGTGATGAAAAGCGCATTGGAGCATTGTGATGACAAGGGCCAAGGAGCACTGTGATCAAATGGGTTATGGAGCATTGTGATGAAAGTGGTCATGGAACATTGTTAAGAAAGGGGACACGGAACATTGAGATAAAAGGGGTCATAGGACATTGTGATGACAAGGGCCATGGAGCATTGTGATGAAAGGGTTTATGGAACACTGTAATTACAGGAGCCATGGAGAATTGTGAAGATAAAGGCCATGGAACATTGTGATGACAGGCATCATGGAGCATTGTGATAAAAGGAGTCATGGATCATTGCGATGTCAGGGGTCATGTAGCATTGTGATGATAGAGGCATAGAGCATTGTGATGACAATGGTCATGGAGCATTGTGATGAAAGGGGACATGGAGCATTGAGATAAAAGGGGTCATGGGACATTGTGATGACAGGGGCCATGGAGCATTGTGATGAAAGGAATTATGGAGCACTGTAATTACAGTAGCCATGGAGAAATGTGAAGACAAAGGCCATGGAACATTGTGATGACAGGCATCATTGAGCATTGTGATGAAAGGGGTCATGGATCATTGCGATGTCAGGGGTTATGTAGCATTGTGATGACAATGGTCATGGAGCTTTGTGAAGAAAGTGGTCATGGAGCATTGTGATGAAAAGCACCATGGAGTATTGTGATGACAAGAGTCTTGGAGCATTGTGATGGCATTTTCATGGAGCATTGTGATGACATGGGCATGGAGATTTGTGATTACAGGGGCCATGGAGCATTTGATGACAAGGGCATGGACCATTGTGATGACAAGGGACACGGAGAAGTGTGATGAAAGTGGTCATGGAGCATTGTGATGAAAGGGGTCATGGATCATTGAGATTATAGGGTTCATGGAGCATTGTGATGGCAAGGGTCATGAAGCACTGTGATGACAGGGTTCATGGAGCATTGCGATGACAAGGGGCATGTAACATTGTGATAACCGGAGTCATGCGGCATTGTGATGACAGGGGGCATGGAGCATTGTGATTACAGGGATCATGGAGCATTGTGATGACAAAGGCATGGTGCATTGTGATGACCAAGCCATGGAGCATTGTGACGAAAGGGGTAATGGAGCATTGTGAGGAAAACTGTCATGGATCATTGTGATTACAGGGTTCATGGAGCATTGTGATGACAAGTGTCATGGAACTTTGAGATAAAGGGGGTCATCGGAAATTGTGATGACAAGGGCCAGGGAGCTTTGTGATGACAAGGGTCATGGAGCATTGTGATGACAGGAGTCATGGGGCACTGTGATGACAGTGGGCATGGAGCATTTTAATGAACGGGTTCATGAAGCACTGTGATTAGAGGCGACATGGAGCATTGTGATGACCAAGCCATGGAGCATTGTGATGAAAGGTGTCATGGAGCATTGTGATGACAAGAGTCCTGGAGCATTGTGATGGCATTTTCATGGAGCATTGGGATGACACGGGCATGGAGAATTGTGTTGAGAAGTGTGCTGGAGTATTGTGATGACAAGGGCATGGAGCCTTGTGATTGATTACAGGGGCCATAGAGCATTGTGATGACAAGGATATGGAACATTGTGATGAAAAGGGGCATGGAGCAATTTGATGAATGTGATACTGGAGCATTTTGATGAAAGGGGTCATGGATGTTTGTGATTACAGGGATCATGGAGCATTGTGATGGCAGGGGTCATGGGGCATTGTGAAGACAAGGGTCATGGAGCATTGTGATGGCAAGGGCCATGAGGCATTGTGATGACAGGAATCATGGGGCATAGTGATGACAGGGTGCGTGGAGCATTGTGATGAAAGTGGTCATGGAGCATTGTGATGACAGTGCTCATTGAGCATTGTGAGGACACGGTCATGGAGCCTTGTGATGAGATAACTTCTGGAGCATTTTGATGACAAGGGCCATGGAGCATTGGTGATGACATGACTTCTGGAGCATCGTGATGACAAGGGCATGGTGCATTGTGATGAGAAGTGGCATGGAGCACTGTGAAGAAAAGGGTAATGGAGCATTGTGCGGAAAGGTGTTATGGATCATTGTGATGACAGAGGTCATGGAGCATTGTGATGAAAGGGTCATTGTGCCTTGTTATGACAAGAGCCATGGAGTATTGTTTTTAAATGGGTTATGGAGCGTTGTGATGCAAGTGGTCATGGAGCATTGTGATGAAAAGCGCCATGGAGCATTGTGATGACACTGTCATGGAGAACTGGGATGACACGGGCATGGAGAATTGTGATGAGAAGAGTTCTGGAGCATTGTGATGACAGAGGCATGGAGCATTGTGATTACAGGGGCCATGGAGCATTGTGATGAAAGGTGTCATGGAGCATTGTGATTAAAGGGATCATGGGTCATTGTGATGACCAGGGCATGTAGCATTGTGATGACCATTGGCATGGAGCCTTGTGATGAATGGGATACTGGAGCATTGTGAGGAAACAGGCCATTGAGCATTGTGATGACAAGTGGCATGGAGCATTGTGATGAAAGTAGTATTGGAGCATTGTGAGGAAATGGTACATGGATCGTTGTGATTACAGGGATCATGGAGCATTGTGATGACAAGGGTCATGGTGCATTGTGATGACAGGTATCATGGAGCATTGTGATGAGAGGTTATTGGGCATTGTGATGACAGTGGTCATGGAACATTGCGATGATAGGGGCAGGGAACATTGTGATGACAAAAGCCATGGAGCATTGCGATTACAGGGGTCATGGAACATTTTGATGATAGGGGCATGGAGCATTGTGATGACACTGCTCATAGACCATTGTGATGAAAGGGGTCATGGAGCTTTGAGATAAAATGGGTCATGGGACATTGTGACAACAAGGGTCATGGAGCATTTGATGACAAGGGAATGTAGCATTGTGATGACATGACTTCTGGAGCTTTTGGATGACAAGGGCATGGAGAATTGTGATTACAGGGGCCATGGAGCACTGTGATGACAACTGCATTCAGCATTGTGATGAAAAGAGGAGTGGAGCATTGTGACGAGAGGCGTACTGGAGAATTGTGAGGAAAGATGTCATGGATCATTGTGATTACAGCGATCATGGAGCATTGTGATGACAGGGTTCATGGAGCATTGTGATGAAAAGGGCCATGGAGCATTGTGATGATAGGGCCATGGAGAATTGTGATGACAATGGTCATGGAGCATAGTGATGAAAGGGGTCATGGAGCATTGAGGTAAAGTGGGTCATGGGACATTGTGATGACAAGGGCCATGGAGCATTGTGATCAAATGGGTTATGGAGCATTGTGATGAAAGTGGTCATGGAGCACTGAGATAAAAGGGGTCATGGGACATTGTAATGACAAGGGCCATGGAGCATTGTGATGAAAGAGTTCATGGAGCGTTGTGATGAAAGTGGTCATAGATAATTGTGATGAAATGCGCCATGGAGTATTGTGATGACAAGAGTCCTGGAGCATTGTGATGACATTTTTTCATGGAGCATTGTGATGACACGGGCATGGAGAATTGTGATGAGAAGAGTTCTGGAGCATTGTGATGACAAGGGCATGGAGCATTGTGATTACAAGGATCATGGAGCTTGTGATGACAAGGTTCATGGAGCATTGTGATGACAGAAGTCACATAGCATTATGATGACAAGGGCCATGGAGCATTGTGATGACAGGGGTGATGGGGCATTGTGATGAAAAGCACCATGGAGCATTGTGATTAGAGGGGTCCTGGGGCATTGTGATGACAAGTGGCATGGAGCCCTGTGATGAAAGGGGTACTGGAGCATTGTTAGGAAATGGGCCATGGAGCACTGTGATGACAAGTGCATGGAGCATTGTGATGACAAGTGGCATGGAGAATTGTGATGAAACGGTTAATGGAGCATTGTGAGGAAAGGTGTTATGGATCACTGTTATGACAGGGGTCATGGAGCTTTGAGATGACAACGGCCATGGAGCATTGTGATGACAGTGGTCACGGGGATTTGTGATGACAGTGGGCATGGAGCATTGTAATGAACGGGTTCATGGAGCAATGTGATTACATACGACATGGAGCATTGTGATGACAAAACCATGGAGTATTCTGATGAAAGGGGTCATGGAGCATTGTGATGAAAAGTTTCATTGGGCCTTGTTATGACAAGAGCCATGGAACATTGTGATTAAGTGGTTTATGGAGCGTTGTGATGAAAGTGGTCATGGAGCATTGTGATTACAGGGGCCATGGAGCATTGTGATGAAAGGTGTCATGGAGCATTGTGATGAAAGGGATCATGGATCATTGTGATTACAAGGGCAAGTAGCATTGTGATGAGCATTGGCATGCAGCCTTGAGATAAATGGGTGACTGGAGCGTTGTGAGGAAACGGGCCATTGAGCATTGCGATGGCAAGGGCATGGAACATTGTGATGACAAGTGGCATGGAGCATTGTGATGAAAGAGGTATTGGAGCATTGTGAGGAAATGGTACATGGATCATTGTGATTACAGGGATCAAAGAGCATTGTGATGACAAGGGTCATGGAGCATTGTGATGACAGGGTCATGGAGCATAGAGATGACAAGGGCCATGGAGAATAGTGATGACCGTGGTCATCTGTACTTGTGATAATAGGGGTCATGGAACACTGTGATTACAGGGGCCATGGAGCATTCTGATGACAAAGGCCATGGAACATTGTGATGACAGGCATCACGGAGCATTGTGATGAAAGGGGTCAGGGATCACTGAGATGACAGGGGTCATGGAGCATTGTGATGATAGGGGCATTGAGCATTGTGATGACAATGGTCATAGACCATTGTGATAAAAGGGGTCATGGAGCATTGAGATAAAATGGGTCATGGGACATTGTGATGACAAGGATCGTTGAGCATTGTGATGAAAGGTGTCATGGAGCATTGTGATGACAAGGGCCATGGAACATTGTGATCAAATGGTTTATGGAACGGTGTGATGAAAGTGGTCATGGATCATTGTGATGACAAGTGTCCTGGAGCGTAGTGATGACATTTTCATGGAGCATTGTTATGACACAGGCATGGAGAATTGTGATGAGAAGAGTTCTGGAGCATTGAGATGACAAAGGTATGGAGCATTGTGATTACAGGGGCCATGGAACATTTGATGACAAGTGCATGGAGTATTGTGATGACAAAGGGCATGGAGCATTGTGATGAAAGCGGTACTAGAGAATTGGGATGACAGGGGTCATGGAGCATTGTGATGACAAGGGCCATGGAGCATTGTGATGACAGGGGTCATGGGGCATTGTGATGAAAGGGGGCATGGGACATTGTGATGACAGTGGGAATGGATCATTGTGATTACAGGGATCATGGAGCATTGTGATGACAGGGGCATGGGACATTGTGATGAAAGTGGTCATGGAGCATTGTGATGAAAGGGGTCAAGGGGAAAATTGATGACAATGGCTATGGGGCATTTTGATGAATGTGGTCATGGAGCACTGTGAGGCAAGTGGTCATGCAGCATTGTGATGAAAAGCACATTGGAGCATTGTGATGACAAGGGCCAAGGAGCATTGTGATCAAATGGGTTATGGAGCATTGTGAGGAAAGTGGTCATGGAACATTGTTAAGAAAGGGGACACGGAACATTGAGATAAAAGGGGTCATAGGACATTGTGATGACAAGGGCCATGGAGCATTGTGATGAAAGGGTTTATGGAACACTGTAATTACAGGAGCCATGGAGAATTGTGAAGATAAAGGCCATGGAACATTGTGATGACAGGCGTCATGGAGCATTGTGATGAAAGGGGTCATGGATCATTTCGATGTCAGGGGTCATGTAGCATTGTGATGACAATGGTCATGGAGCATTGTGAAGAAAGTGGTCATGGAGAATTGTGATGAAAAGTGCTATGGAGCATTGTGATGACAAGAGCCATGGAGCATTGTGATCAAATGGGTTATCGAGGATTGTGATGAATGTGGTCATGGAGGATTGTGATGAAAGGGGACATAGAGCATTGAGATAAAAGGGGTCAAGGGACATTGTGATGACAAGGGCCATGGAGCATTGTGATGAAAGGGGTCATGGAGCATTGTGATGAAAAGCACCATGGAGTATTGTGATGACAAGAGTCTTGGAGCATTGTGATGACATTTTCATGGAGCATTGTGATGACATGGGCATGGAGATTTGAGATCACAGGGGCCATGGAGCATTTGATGACAAGGGCATGGACCATTGTGATGAAAATGGTCATGGAGCATTGTGATGAAAGGGGTCAAGGGGAAAATTGATGACAATGGCTATGGGGCATTTTGATGAATGTGGTCTTGGAGCACTGTGAGGCAAGTGTTCATGCAGCATTGTGATGAAAAGCGCATTGGAGCATTGTGATGACAAGGGCCAAGGAGCACTGTGATCAAATGGGTTATGGAGCATTGTGATGAAAGTGGTCATGGAACATTGTTAAGAAAGGGGACACGGAACATTGAGATAAAAGGGGTCATAGGACATTGTGATGACAAGGGCCATGGAGCATTGTGATGAAAGGGTTTATGGAACACGATAATTACAGGAGCCATGGAGAATTGTGAAGATAAAGGCCATGGAACATTGTGATGACAGGCATCATGGAGCATTGTGATAAAAGGAGTCATGGATCATTGCGATGTCAGGGGTCATGTAGCATTGTGATGATAGAGGCATAGAGCATTGTGATGACAATGGTCATGGAGCATTGTGATGAAAGGGGACATGGAGCAATGAGATAAAAGGGGTCATGGGACATTGTGATGACAGGGGCCATGGAGCATTGTGATGAAAGGAATTATGGAGCACTGTAATTACAGTAGCCATGGAGAAATGTGAAGACAAAGGCCATGGAACATTGTGATGACAGGCATCATTGAGCATTGTGATGAAAGGGGTCATGGATCATTGCGATGTCAGGGGTTATGTAGCATTGTGATGACAATGGTCATGGAGCTTTGTGAAGAAAGTGGTCATGGAGCATTGTGATGAAAAGCACCATGGAGTATTGTGATGACAAGAGTCTTGGAGCATTGTGATGGCATTTTCATGGAGCATTGTGATGACATGGGCATGGAGATTTGTGATTACAGGGGCCATGGAGCATTTGATGACAAGGGCATGGACCATTGTGATGACAAGGGACACGGAGAAGTGTGATGAAAGTGGTCATGGAGCATTGTGATGAAAGGGGTCATGGATCATTGAGATTATAGGGTTCATGGAGCATTGTGATGGCAAGGGTCATGAAGCACTGTGATGACAGGGTTCATGGAGCATTGCGATGACAAGGGGCATGTAACATTGTGATAACCGGAGTCATGCGGCATTGTGATGACAGGGGGCATGGAGCATTGTGATTACAGGGATCATGGAGCATTGTGATGACAAAGGCATAGTGCATTGTGATGACCAAGCCATGGAGCATTGTGACGAAAGGGGTAATGGAGCATTGTGAGGAAAACTGTCATGGATCATTGTGATTACAGGGTTCATGGAGCATTGTGATGACAAGTGTCATGGAACTTTGAGATAAAGGGGGTCATCGGAAATTGTGATGACAAGGGCCAGGGAGCTTTGTGATGACAAGGGTCATGGAGCATTGTGATGACAGGAGTCATGGGGCACTGTGATGACAGTGGGCATGGAGCATTTTAATGAACGGGTTCATGAAGCACTGTGATTAGAGGCGACATGGAGCATTGTGATGACCAAGCTATGGAGCATTGTGATGAAAGGTGTCATAGAGCATTGTGATGACAAGAGTCCTGGAGCATTGTGATGACATTTTCATGGAGCATTGGGATGACACGGGCATGGAGAATTGTGTTGAGAAGTGTGCTGGAGTATTGTGATGACAAGGGCATGGAGCCTTGTGATTGATTACAGGGGCCATAGAGCATTGTGATGACAAGGATATGGAACATTGTGATGAAAAGGGGCATGGAGCAATTTGATGAATGTGATACTGGAGCATTTTGATGAAAGGGGTCATGGATGTTTGTGATTACAGGGATCATGGAGCATTGTGATGGCAGGGGTCATGGGGCATTGTGAAGACAAGGGTCATGGAGCATTGTGATGGCAAGGGCCATGAGGCATTGTGATGACAGGAATCATGGGGCATAGTGATGACAGGGTGCGTGGAGCATTGTGATGAAAGTGGTCATGGAGCATTGTGATGACAGTGCTCATTGAGCATTGTGAGGACACGGTCATGGAGCCTTGTGATGAGATAACTTCTGGAGCATTTTGATGACAAGGGCCATGGAGCATTGGTGATGACATGACTTCTGGAGCATCGTGATGACAAGGGCATGGTGCATTGTGATGAGAAGTGGCATGGAGCACTGTGAAGAAAAGGGTAATGGAGCATTGTGCGGAAAGGTGTTATGGATCATTGTGATGACAGAGGTCATGGAGCATTGTGATGAAAGGGTCATTGTGCCTTGTTATGACAAGAGCCATGGAGTATTGTTATTAAATGGGTTATGGAGCGTTGTGATGCAAGTGGTCATGGAGCATTGTGATGAAAAGCGCCATGGAGCATTGTGATGACAAGAGTCCAGGAGCATTCTGATGACACTGTCATGGAGAACTGGGATGACACGGGCATGGAGAATTGTGATGAGAAGAGTTCTGCAGCATTGTGATGACAGAGGCATGGAGCATTGTGATTACAGGGGCCATGGAGCATTGTGATGACAGGGGTCATGGGGCATTGTGATGAAAGGGGGCATGGGACATTGTGATGACAGTGGGAAATGATCATTGTGATTACAGGGATCATGGAGCATTGTGATGACAGGGGCCATGGAACATTGTGATCAAATGGGTTATGGAACGGTGTGATGAAAGTGGTCATGGATCATTGTGATGACAAGTGTCCTGGAGCGTAGTGATGACATTTTCATGGAGCATTGTTATGACACAGGCATGGAGAATTGTGATGAGAAGAGTTCTGGAGCATTGAGATGACAAAGGTATGGAGCATTGTGATTACAGGGGCCATGGAACATTTGATGACAAGTGCATGGAGTATTGTGATGACAAAGGGCATGGAGCATTGTGATGAAAGTGGTACTAGAGAATTGTGAGGACAGGGGTCATGGAGCATTGTGATGACAAGGGCCATGGAGCATTGTGATGACAGGGGTCATGGGGCATTGTGATGAAAGGGGGCATGGGACATTGTGATGACAGTGGGAATGGATCACTGTGATTACAGGGATCATGGAGCATTGTGATGACAGGGGCATGGGACATTGTGATGAAAGTGGTCATGGAGCATTGTGATGAAAGGGGTCAAGGGGAAAATTGATGACAATGGCTATGGGGCATTTTGATGAATGTGGTCATGGAGCACTGTGAGGCAAGTGGTCATGCAGCATTGTGATGAAAAGCACATTGGAGCATTGTGATGACAAGGGCCAAGGAGCATTGTGATCAAATGGGTTATGGAGCATTGTGAGGAAAGTGGTCATGGAACATTGTTAAGAAAGGGGACACGGAACATTGAGATAAAAGGGGTCATAGGACATTGTGATGACAAGGGCCATGGAGCATTGTGATGAAAGGGTTTATGGAACACTGTAATTACAGGAGCCATGGAGAATTGTGAAGATAAAGGCCATGGAACATTGTGATGACAGGCGTCATGGAGCATTGTGATGAAAGGGGTCATGGATCATTTCGATGTCAGGGGTCATGTAGCATTGTGATGACAATGGTCATGGAGCATTGTGAAGAAAGTGGTCATGGAGAATTGTGATGAAAAGTGCTATGGAGCATTGTGATGACAAGAGCCATGGAGCATTGTGATCAAATGGGTTATCGAGGATTGTGATGAATGTGGTCATGGAGGATTGTGATGAAAGGGGACATAGAGCATTGAGATAAAAGGGGTCAAGGGACATTGTGATGACAAGGGCCATGGAGCATTGTGATGAAAGGGGTCATGGAGCATTGTGATGAAAAGCACCATGGAGTATTGCGATGACAAGAGTCTTGGAGCATTGTGATGACATTTTCATGGAGCATTGTGATGACATGGGCATGGAGATTTGTGATTACAGGGGCCATGGAGCATTTGATGACAAGGGCATGGACCATTGTGATGAAAATGGTCATGGAGCATTGTGATGAAAGGGGTCAAGGGGAAAATTGATGACAATGGCTATGGGGCATTTTGATGAATGTGGTCTTGGAGCACTGTGAGGCAAGTGTTCATGCAGCATTGTGATGAAAAGCGCATTGGAGCATTGTGATGACAAGGGCCAAGGAGCACTGTGATCAAATGGGTTATGGAGCATTGTGATGAAAGTGGTCATGGAACATTGTTAAGAAAGGGGACACGGAACATTGAGATAAAAGGGGTCATAGGACATTGTGATGACAAGGGCCATGGAGCATTGTGATGAAAGGGTTTATGGAACACTGTAATTACAGGAGCCATGGAGAATTGTGAAGATAAAGGCCATGGAACATTGTGATGACAGGCATCATGGAGCATTGTGATAAAAGGAGTCATGGATCATTGCGATGTCAGGGGTCATGTAGCATTGTGATGATAGAGGCATAGAGCATTGTGATGACAATGGTCATGGAGCATTGTGATGAAAGGGGACATGGAGCATTGAGATAAAAGGGGTCATGGGACATTGTGATGACAGGGGCCATGGAGCATTGTGATGAAAGGAATTATGGAGCACTGTAATTACAGTAGCCATGGAGAAATGTGAAGACAAAGGCCATGGAACATTGTGATGACAGGCATCATTGAGCATTGTGATGAAAGGGGTCATGGATCATTGCGATGTCAGGGGTTATGTAGCATTGTGATGACAATGGTCATGGAGCTTTGTGAAGAAAGTGGTCATGGAGCATTGTGATGAAAAGCACCATGGAGTATTGTGATGACAAGAGTCTTGGAGCATTGTGATGGCATTTTCATGGAGCATTGTGATGACATGGGCATGGAGATTTGTGATTACAGGGGCCATGGAGCATTTGATGACAAGGGCATGGACCATTGTGATGACAAGGGACACGGAGAAGTGTGATGAAAGTGGTCATGGAGCATTGTGATGAAAGGGGTCATGGATCATTGAGATTATAGGGTTCATGGAGCATTGTGATGGCAAGGGTCATGAAGCACTGTGATGACAGGGTTCATGGAGCATTGCGATGACAAGGGGCATGTAACATTGTGATAACCGGAGTCATGCGGCATTGTGATGACAGGGGGCATGGAGCATTGTGATGAAAAGCGGCATGGATCATTGTGATGAAAGGCGTCCTGGAGCATTGTGAGGAAAGGGGTCATGGATCATTGTGATTACAGGGATCATGGAGCATTGTGATGACAAAGGCATGGTGCATTGTGATGACCAAGCCATGGAGCATTGTGACGAAAGGGGTAATGGAGCATTGTGAGGAAAACTGTCATGGATCATTGTGATTACAGGGTTCATGGAGCATTGTGATGACAAGTGTCATGGAACTTTGAGATAAAGGGGGTCATCGGAAATTGTGATGACAAGGGCCAGGGAGCTTTGTGATGACAAGGGTCATGGAGCATTGTGATGACAGGAGTCATGGGGCACTGTGATGACAGTGGGCATGGAGCATTTTAATGAACGGGTTCATGAAGCACTGTGATTAGAGGCGACATGGAGCATTGTGATGACCAAGCCATGGAGCATTGTGATGAAAGGTGTCATGGAGCATTGTGATGACAAGAGTCCTGGAGCATTGTGATGACATTTTCATGGAGCATTGGGATGACACGGGCATGGAGAATTGTGTTGAGAAGTGTGCTGGAGTATTGTGATGACAAGGGCATGGAGCCTTGTGATTGATTACAGGGGCCATAGAGCATTGTGATGACAAGGATATGGAACATTGTGATGAAAAGGGGCATGGAGCAATTTGATGAATGTGATACTGGAGCATTTTGATGAAAGGGGTCATGGATGTTTGTGATTACAGGGATCATGGAGCATTGTGATGGCAGGGGTCATGGGGCATTGTGAAGACAAGGGTCATGGAGCATTGTGATGGCAAGGGCCATGAGGCATTGTGATGACAGGAATCATGGGGCATAGTGATGACAGGGTGCGTGGAGCATTGTGATGAAAGTGGTCATGGAGCATTGTGATGACAGTGCTCATTGAGCATTGTGAGGACACGGTCATGGAGCCTTGTGATGAGATAACTTCTGGAGCATTTTGATGACAAGGGCCATGGAGCATTGGTGATGACATGACTTCTGGAGCATCGTGATGACAAGGGCATGGTGCATTGTGATGAGAAGTGGCATGGAGCACTGTGAAGAAAAGGGTAATGGAGCATTGTGCAGAAAGGTGTTATGGATCATTGTGATGACAGAGGTCATGGAGCATTGTGATGAAAGGGTCATTGTGCCTTGTTATGACAAGAGCCATGGAGTATTGTTTTTAAATGGGTTATGGAGCATTGTGATGCAAGTGGGCATGGAGCATTGTGATGAAAAGCGCCATGGAGCATTGTGATGACACTGTCATGGAGAACTGGGATGACACGGGCATGGAGAATTGTGATGAGAAGAGTTCTGGAGCATTGTGATGACAGAGGCATGGAGCATTGTGATTACAGGGGCCATGGAGCATTGTGATGAAAGGTGTCATGGAGCATTGTGATTAAAGGGATCATGGGTCATTGTGATGACCAGGGCATGTAGCATTGTGATGACCATTGGCATGGAGCCTTGTGATGAATGGGATACTGGAGCATTGTGAGGAAACAGGCCATTGAGCATTGTGATGACAAGTGGCATGGAGCATTGTGATGAAAGTAGTATTGGAGCATTGTGAGGAAATGGTACATGGATCGTTGTGATTACAGGGATCATGGAGCATTGTGATGACAAGGGTCATGGTGCATTGTGATGACAGGTATCATGGAGCATTGTGATGAGAGGTTATTGGGCATTGTGATGACAGTGGTCATGGAGCATTGCGATGATAGGGGCAGGGAACATTGTGATGACAAAAGCCATGGAGCATTGCGATTACAGGGGTCATGGAACATTTTGATGATAGGGGCATGGAGCATTGTGATGACACTGCTCATAGACCATTGTGATGAAAGGGGTCATGGAGCTTTGAGATAAAATGGGTCATGGGACATTGTGACAACAAGGGTCATGGAGCATTTGATGACAAGGGAATGTAGCATTGTGATGACATGACTTCTGGAGCTTTTGGATGACAAGGGCATGGAGAATTGTGATTACAGGGGCCATGGAGCATTGTGATGACAACTGCATTCAGCATTGTGATGAAAAGAGGAGTGGAGCATTGTGACGAGAGGCGTACTGGAGAATTGTGAGGAAAGATGTCATGGACCATTGTGATTACAGCGATCATGGAGCATTGTGATGACAGGGTTCATGGAGCATTGTGATGAAAAGGGCCATGGAGCATTGTGATCACAGGGGTCATGGAGCATTGTGATGATAGGGCCATGGAGAATTGTGATGACAATGGTCATGGAGCATAGTGATGAAAGGGGTCATGGAGCATTGAGGTAAAGTGGGTCATGGGACATTGTGATGACAAGGGCCATGGAGCATTGTGATCAAATGGGTTATGGAACATTGTGATGAAAGTGGTCATGGAGCACTGAGATAAAAGGGGTCATGGGACATTGTAATGACAAGGGCCATGGAGCATTGTGATGAAAGAGTTCATGGAGCGTTGTGATGAAAGTGGTCATAGATAATTGTGATGAAATGCGCCATGGAGTATTGTGATGACAAGAGTCCTGGAGCATTGTGATGACATTTTCATGGAGCATTGTGATGACACGGGCATGGAGAATTGTGATGAGAAGAGTTCTGGAGCATTGTGATGACAAGGGCATGGAGCATTGTGATTACAAGGATCATGGAGCTTGTGATGACAAGGTTCATGGAGCATTGTGATGACAGAAGTCACATAGCATTATGATGACAAGGGCCATGGAGCATTGTGATGACAGGGGTGATGGGGCATTGTGATGAAAAGCACCATGGAGCATTGTGATTAGAGGGGTCCTGGGGCATTGTGATGACAAGTGGCATGGAGCCCTGTGATGAAAGGGGTACTGGAGCATTGTTAGGAAATGGGCCATGGAGCACTGTGATGACAAGTGCATGGAGCATTGTGATGACAAGTGGCATGGAGAATTGTGATGAAACGGTTAATGGAGCATTGTGAGGAAAGGTGTTATGGATCACTGTTATGACAGGGGTCATGGAGCTTTGAGATGACAACGGCCATGGAGCATTGTGATGACAGTGGTCACGGGGATTTGTGATGACAGTGGGCATGGAGCATTGTAATGAACGGGTTCATGGAGCAATGTGATTACATACGACATGGAGCATTGTGATGACAAAACCATGGAGTATTCTGATGAAAGGGGTCATGGAGCATTGTGATGAAAAGTTTCATTGGGCCTTGTTATGACAAGAGCCATGGAACATTGTGATTAAGTGGTTTATGGAGCGTTGTGATGAAAGTGGTCATGGAGCATTGTGATTACAGGGGCCATGGAGCATTGTGATGAAAGGTGTCATGGAGCATTGTGATGAAAGGGATCATGGATCATTGTGATTACAAGGGCAAGTAGCATTGAGATGAGCATTGGCATGCAGCCTTGAGATAAATGGGTGACTGGAGCGTTGTGAGGAAACGGGCCATTGAGCATTGCGATGGCAAGGGCATGGAACATTGTGATGACAAGTGGCATGGAGCATTGTGATGAAAGAGGTATTGGAGCATTGTGAGGAAATGGTACATGGATCATTGTGATTACAGGGATCAAAGAGCATTGTGATGACAAGGGTCATGGAGCATTGTGATGACAGGGTCATGGAGCATAGAGATGACAAGGGCCATGGAGAATAGTGATGACAGTGGTCATCTGTACTTGTGATAATAGGGGTCATGGAACACTGTGATTACAGGGGCCATGGAGCATTCTGATGACAAAGGCCATGGAACATTGTGATGACAGGCATCACGGAGCATTGTGATGAAAGGGGTCAGGGATCACTGAGATGACAGGGGTCATGGAGCATTGTGATGATAGGGGCATTGAGCATTGTGATGACAATGGTCATAGACCATTGTGATAAAAGGGGTCATGGAGCATTGAGATAAAATGGGTCATGGGACATTGTGATGACAAGGATCGTTGAGCATTGTGATGAAAGGTGTCATGGAGCATTGTGATGACAAGGGCCATGGAACATTGTGATCAAATGGGTTATGGAACGGTGTGATGAAAGTGGTCATGGATCATTGTGATGACAAGTGTCCTGGAGCGTAGTGATGACATTTTCATGGAGCATTGTTATGACACAGGCATGGAGAATTGTGATGAGAAGAGTTCTGGAGCATTGAGATGACAAAGGTATGGAGCATTGTGATTACAGGGGCCATGGAACATTTGATGACAAGTGCATGGAGTATTGTGATGACAAAGGGCATGGAGCATTGTGATGAAAGCGGTACTAGAGAATTGTGATGACAGGGGTCATGGAGCATTGTGATGACAAGGGCCATGGAGCATTGTGATGACAGGGGTCATGGGGCATTGTGATGAAAGGGGGCATGGGACATTGTGATGACAGTGGGAATGGATCATTGTGATTACAGGGATCATGGAGCATTGTGATGACAGGGGCATGGGACATTGTGATGAAAGTGGTCATGGAGCATTGTGATGAAAGGGGTCAAGGGGAAAATTGATGACAATGGCTATGGGGCATTTTGATGAATGTGGTCATGGAGCACTGTGAGGCAAGTGGTCATGCAGCATTGTGATGAAAAGCACATTGGAGCATTGTGATGACAAGGGCCAAGGAGCATTGTGATCAAATGGGTTATGGAGCATTGTGAGGAAAGTGGTCATGGAACATTGTTAAGAAAGGGGACACGGAACATTGAGATAAAAGGGGTCATAGGACATTGTGATGACAAGGGCCATGGAGCATTGTGATGAAAGGGTTTATGGAACACTGTAATTACAGGAGCCATGGAGAATTGTGAAGATAAAGGCCATGGAACATTGTGATGACAGGCGTCATGGAGCATTGTGATGAAAGGGGTCATGGATCATTTCGATGTCAGGGGTCATGTAGCATTGTGATGACAATGGTCATGGAGCATTGTGAAGAAAGTGGTCATGGAGAATTGTGATGAAAAGTGCTATGGAGCATTGTGATGACAAGAGCCATGGAGCATTGTGATCAAATGGGTTATCGAGGATTGTGATGAATGTGGTCATGGAGGATTGTGATGAAAGGGGACATAGAGCATTGAGATAAAAGGGGTCAAGGGACATTGTGATGACAAGGGCCATGGAGCATTGTGATGAAAGGGGTCATGGAGCATTGTGATGAAAAGCACCATGGAGTATTGCGATGACAAGAGTCTTGGAGCATTGTGATGACATTTTCATGGAGCATTGTGATGACATGGGCATGGAGATTTGTGATTACAGGGGCCATGGAGCATTTGATGACAAGGGCATGGACCATTGTGATGAAAATGGTCATGGAGCATTGTGATGAAAGGGGTCAAGGGGAAAATTGATGACAATGGCTATGGGGCATTTTGATGAATGTGGTCTTGGAGCACTGTGAGGCAAGTGTTCATGCAGCATTGTGATGAAAAGCGCATTGGAGCATTGTGATGACAAGGGCCAAGGAGCACTGTGATCAAATGGGTTATGGAGCATTGTGATGAAAGTGGTCATGGAACATTGTTAAGAAAGGGGACACGGAACATTGAGATAAAAGGGGTCATAGGACATTGTGATGACAAGGGCCATGGAGCATTGTGATGAAAGGGTTTATGGAACACTGTAATTACAGGAGCCATGGAGAATTGTGAAGATAAAGGCCATGGAACATTGTGATGACAGGCATCATGGAGCATTGTGATAAAAGGAGTCATGGATCATTGCGATGTCAGGGGTCATGTAGCATTGTGATGATAGAGGCATAGAGCATTGTGATGACAATGGTCATGGAGCATTGTGATGAAAGGGGACATGGAGCATTGAGATAAAAGGGGTCATGGGACATTGTGATGACAGGGGCCATGGAGCATTGTGATGAAAGGAATTATGGAGCACTGTAATTACAGTAGCCATGGAGAAATGTGAAGACAAAGGCCATGGAACATTGTGATGACAGGCATCATTGAGCATTGTGATGAAAGGGGTCATGGATCATTGCGATATCAGGGGTTATGTAGCATTGTGATGACAATGGTCATGGAGCTTTGTGAAGAAAGTGGTCATGGAGCATTGTGATGAAAAGCACCATGGAGTATTGTGATGACAAGAGTCTTGGAGCATTTTGATGGCATTTTCATGGAGCATTGTGATGACATGGGCATGGAGATTTGTGATTACAGGGGCCATGGAGCATTTGATGACAAGGACATGGACCATTGTGATGACAAGGGACACGGAGAAGTGTGATGAAAGTGGTCATGGAGCATTGTGATGAAAGGGGTCATGGATCATTGAGATTATAGGGTTCATGGAGCATTGTGATGGCAAGGGTCATGAAGCACTGTGATGACAGGGTTCATGGAGCATTGCGATGACAAGGGGCATGTAACATTGTGATAACCGGAGTCATGCGGCATTGTGATGACAGGGGTCATGGAGCATTGTGATGAAACGTGGCATGGATCATTGTGATGAAAGGCATCCTGGAGCATTGTGAGGAAAGGGGTCATGGATCATTGTGATTACAGGGATCATGGAGCATTGTGATGACAAAGGCATGGTGCATTGTGATGACCAAGCCATGGAGCATTGTGACGAAAGGGGTAATGGAGCATTGTGAGGAAAACTGTCATGGATCATTGTGATTAAAGGGTTCATGGAGCATTGTAATTACAGGGTTCATGGAGCATTGTGATGACAAGTGTCATGGAACTTTGAGATAAAGGGGGTCATCGGAAATTGTGATGACAAGGGCCAGGGAGCTTTGTGATGACAAGGGTCATGGAGCATTGTGATGACAGGAGTCATGGGGCACTGTGATGACAGTGGGCATGGAGCATTTTAATGAACGGGTTCATGAAGCACTGTGATTAGAGGCGACATGGAGCATTGTGATGACCAAGCCATGGAGCATTGTGATGAAAGGTGTCATGGAGCATTGTGATGACAAGAGTCCTGGAGCATTGTGATGGCATTTTCATGGAGCATTGGGATGACACGGGCATGGAGAATTGTGTTGAGAAGTGTGCTGGAGTATTGTGATGACAAGGGCATGGAGCCTTGTGATTACAGGGGCCATAGAGCATTGTGATGACAAGGATATGGAACATTGTGATGAAAAGGGGCATGGAGCAATTTGATGAATGTGATACTGGAGCATTTTGATGAAAGGGGTCATGGATGTTTGTGATTACAGGGATCATGGAGCATTGTGATGGCAGGGGTCATGGGGCATTGTGAAGACAAGGGTCATGGAGCATTGTGATGGCAAGGGCCATGAGGCATTGTGATGACAGGAATCATGGGGCATAGTGATGACAGGGTGCGTGGAGCATTGTGATGAAAGTGGTCATGGAGCATTGTGATGACAGTGCTCATTGAGCATTGTGAGGACACGGTCATGGAGCCTTGTGATGAGATAACTTCTGGAGCATTTTGATGACAAGGGCCATGGAGCATTGGTGATGACATGACTTCTGGAGCATCGTGATGACAAGGGCATGGTGCATTGTGATGAGAAGTGGCATGGAGCACTGTGAAGAAAAGGGTAATGGAGCATTGTGCAGAAAGGTGTTATGGATCATTGTGATGACAGAGGTCATGGAGCATTGTGATGAAAGGGTCATTGTGCCTTGTTATGACAAGAGCCATGGAGTATTGTTATTAAATGGGTTATGGAGCGTTGTGATGCAAGTGGTCATGGAGCATTGTGATGAAAAGCGCCATGGAGCATTGTGATGACAAGAGTCCGGGAGCATTCTGATGACACTGTCATGGAGAACTGGGATGACACGGGCATGGAGAATTGTGATGAGAAGAGTTCTGGAGCATTGTGATGACAGAGGCATGGAGCATTGTGATTACAGGGGCCATGGAGCATTGTGATGAAAGGTGTCATGGAGCATTGTGATTAAAGGGATCATGGGTCATTGTGATGACCAGGGCATGTAGCATTGTGATGACCATTGGCATGGAGCCTTGTGATGAATGGGATACTGGAGCATTGTGAGGAAACAGGCCATTGAGCATTGTGATGACAAGTGGCATGGAGCATTGTGATGAAAGTAGTATTGGAGCATTGTGAGGAAATGGTACATGGATCGTTGTGATTACAGGGATCATGGAGCATTGTGATGACAAGGGTCATGGTGCATTGTGATGACAGGTATCATGGAGCATTGTGATGAGAGGTTATTGGGCATTGTGATGACAGTGGTCATGGAGCATTGCGATGATAGGGGCAGGGAACATTGTGATGACAAAAGCCATGGAGCATTGCGATTACAGGGGTCATGGAACATTTTGATGATAGGGGCATGGAGCATTGTGATGACACTGCTCATAGACCATTGTGATGAAAGGGGTCATGGAGCTTTGAGATAAAATGGGTCATGGGACATTGTGACAACAAGGGTCATGGAGCATTTGATGACAAGGGAATGTAGCATTGTGATGACATGACTTCTGGAGCTTTTGGATGACAAGGGCATGGAGAATTGTGATTACAGGGGCCATGGAGCATTGTGATGACAACTGCATTCAGCATTGTGATGAAAAGAGGAGTGGAGCATTGTGACGAGAGGCGTACTGGAGAATTGTGAGGAAAGATGTCATGGATCATTGTGATTACAGCGATCATGGAGCATTGTGATGACAGGGTTCATGGAGCATTGTGATGAAAAGGGCCATGGAGCATTGTGATCACAGGGGTCATGGAGCATTGTGATGATAGGGCCATGGAGAATTGTGATGACAATGGTCATGGAGCATAGTGATGAAAGGGGTCATGGAGCATTGAGGTAAAGTGGGTCATGGGACATTGTTATGACAAGGGCCATGGAGCATTGTGATCAAATGGGTTATGGAGCATTGTGATGAAAGTGGTCATGGAGCACTGAGATAAAAGGGGTCATGGGACATTGTAATGACAAGGGCCATGGAGCATTGTGATGAAAGAGTTCATGGAGCGTTGTGATGAAAGTGGTCATAGATAATTGTGATGAAATGCGCCATGGAGTATTGTGATGACAAGAGTCCTGGAGCATTGTGATGACATTTTTTCATGGAGCATTGTGATGACACGGGCATGGAGAATTGTGATGAGAAGAGTTCTGGAGCATTGTGATGACAAGGGCATGGAGCATTGTGATTACAAGGATCATGGAGCTTGTGATGACAAGGTTCATGGAGCATTGTGATGACAGAAGTCACATAGCATTATGATGACAAGGGCCATGGAGCATTGTGATGACAGGGGTGATGGGGCATTGTGATGAAAAGCACCATGGAGCATTGTGATTAGAGGGGTCCTGGGGCATTGTGATGACAAGTGGCATGGAGCCCTGTGATGAAAGGGGTACTGGAGCATTGTTAGGAAATGGGCCATGGAGCACTGTGATGACAAGTGCATGGAGCATTGTGATGACAAGTGGCATGGAGAATTGTGATGAAACGGTTAATGGAGCATTGTGAGGAAAGGTGTTATGGATCACTGTTATGACAGGGGTCATGGAGCTTTGAGATGACAACGGCCATGGAGCATTGTGATGACAGTGGTCACGGGGATTTGTGATGACAGTGGGCATGGAGCATTGTAATGAACGGGTTCATGGAGCAATGTGATTGCATACGACATGGAGCATTGTGATGACAAAACCATGGAGTATTCTGATGAAAGGGGTCATGGAGCATTGTGATGAAAAGTTTCATTGGGCCTTGTTATGACAAGAGCCATGGAACATTGTGATTAAGTGGTTTATGGAGCGTTGTGATGAAAGTGGTTATGGAGCATTGTGATTACAGGGGCCATGGAGCATTGTGATGAAAGGTGTCATGGAGCATTGTGATGAAAGGGATCATGGATCATTGTGATTACAAGGGCAAGTAGCATTGTGATGAGCATTGGCATGCAGCCTTGAGATAAATGGGTGACTGGAGCGTTGTGAGGAAACGGGCCATTGAGCATTGCGATGGCAAGGGCATGGAACATTGTGATGACAAGTGGCATGGAGCATTGTGATGAAAGAGGTATTGGAGCATTGTGAGGAAATGGTACATGGATCATTGTGATTACAGGGATCAAAGAGCATTGTGATGACAAGGGTCATGGAGCATTGTGATGACAGGGTCATGGAGCATAGAGATGACAAGGGCCATGGAGAATAGTGATGACAGTGGTCATCTGTACTTGTGATAATAGGGGTCATGGAACACTGTGATTACAGGGGCCATGGAGCATTCTGATGACAAAGGCCATGGAACATTGTGATGACAGGCATCACGGAGCATTGTGATGAAAGGGGTCAGGGATCACTGAGATGACAGGGGTCATGGAGCATTGTGATGATAGGGGCATTGAGCATTGTGATGACAATGGTCATAGACCATTGTGATAAAAGGGGTCATGGAGCATTGAGATAAAATGGGTCATGGGACATTGTGATGACAAGGATCGTTGAGCATTGTGATGAAAGGTGTCATGGAGCATTGTGATGACAAGGGCCATGGAACATTGTGATCAAATGGGTTATGGAACGGTGTGATGAAAGTGGTCATGGATCATTGTGATGACAAGTGTCCTGGAGCGTAGTGATGACATTTTCATGGAGCATTGTTATGACACAGGCATGGAGAATTGTGATGAGAAGAGTTCTGGAGCATTGAGATGACAAAGGTATGGAGCATTGTGATTACAGGGGCCATGGAACATTTGATGACAAGTGCATGGAGTATTGTGATGACAAAGGGCATGGAGCATTGTGATGAAAGCGGTACTAGAGAATTGTGATGACAGGGGTCATGGAGCATTGTGATGACAAGGGCCATGGAGCATTGTGATGACAGGGGTCATGGGGCATTGTGATGAAAGGGGGCATGGGACATTGTGATGACAGTGGGAATGGATCATTGTGATTACAGGGATCATGGAGCATTGTGATGACAGGGGCATGGGACATTGTGATGAAAGTGGTCATGGAGCATTGTGATGAAAGGGGTCAAGGGGAAAATTGATGACAATGGCTATGGGGCATTTTGATGAATGTGGTCATGGAGCACTGTGAGGCAAGTGGTCATGCAGCATTGTGATGAAAAGCACATTGGAGCATTGTGATGACAAGGGCCAAGGAGCATTGTGATCAAATGGGTTATGGAGCATTGTGAGGAAAGTGGTCATGGAACATTGTTAAGAAAGGGGACACGGAACATTGAGATAAAAGGGGTCATAGGACATTGTGATGACAAGGGCCATGGAGCATTGTGATGAAAGGGTTTATGGAACACTGTAATTACAGGAGCCATGGAGAATTGTGAAGATAAAGGCCATGGAACATTGTGATGACAGGCGTCATGGAGCATTGTGATGAAAGGGGTCATGGATCATTTCGATGTCAGGGGTCATGTAGCATTGTGATGACAATGGTCATGGAGCATTGTGAAGAAAGTGGTCATGGAGAATTGTGATGAAAAGTGCTATGGAGCATTGTGATGACAAGAGCCATGGAGCATTGTGATCAAATGGGTTATCGAGGATTGTGATGAATGTGGTCATGGAGGATTGTGATGAAAGGGGACATAGAGCATTGAGATAAAAGGGGTCAAGGGACATTGTGATGACAAGGGCCATGGAGCATTGTGATGAAAGGGGTCATGGAGCATTGTGATGAAAAGCACCATGGAGTATTGCGATGACAAGAGTCTTGGAGCATTGTGATGACATTTTCATGGAGCATTGTGATGACATGGGCATGGAGATTTGTGATTACAGGGGCCATGGAGCATTTGATGACAAGGGCATGGACCATTGTGATGAAAATGGTCATGGAGCATTGTGATGAAAGGGGTCAAGGGGAAAATTGATGACAATGGCTATGGGGCATTTTGATGAATGTGGTCTTGGAGCACTGTGAGGCAAGTGTTCATGCAGCATTGTGATGAAAAGCGCATTGGAGCATTGTGATGACAAGGGCCAAGGAGCACTGTGATCAAATGGGTTATGGAGCATTGTGATGAAAGTGGTCATGGAACATTGTTAAGAAAGGGGACACGGAACATTGAGATAAAAGGGGTCATAGGACATTGTGATGACAAGGGCCATGGAGCATTGTGATGAAAGGGTTTATGGAACACTGTAATTACAGGAGCCATGGAGAATTGTGAAGATAAAGGCCATGGAACATTGTGATGACAGGCGTCATGGAGCATTGTGATAAAAGGGGTCATGGATCATTGCGATGTCAGGGGTCATGTAGCATTGTGATGATAGAGGCATAGAGCATTGTGATGACAATGGTCATGGAGCATTGTGATGAAAGGGGACATGGAGCAATGAGATAAAAGGGGTCATGGGACATTGTGATGACAGGGGCCATGGAGCATTGTGATGAAAGGAATTATGGAGCACTGTAATTACAGTAGCCATGGAGAAATGTGAAGACAAAGGCCATGGAACATTGTGATGACAGGCATCATTGAGCATTGTGATGAAAGGGGTCATGGATCATTGCGATGTCAGGGGTTATGTAGCATTGTGATGACAATGGTCATGGAGCTTTGTGAAGAAAGTGGTCATGGAGCATTGTGATGAAAAGCACCATGGAGTATTGTGATGACAAGAGTCTTGGAGCATTGTGATGGCATTTTCATGGAGCATTGTGATGACATGGGCATGGAGATTTGTGATTACAGGGGCCATGGAGCATTTGATGACAAGGGCATGGACCATTGTGATGACAAGGGACACGGAGAAGTGTGATGAAAGTGGTCATGGAGCATTGTGATGAAAGGGGTCATGGATCATTGAGATTATAGGGTTCATGGAGCATTGTGATGGCAAGGGTCATGAAGCACTGTGATGACAGGGTTCATGGAGCATTGCGATGACAAGGGGCATGTAACATTGTGATAACCGGAGTCATGCGGCATTGTGATGACAGGGGGCATGGAGCATTGTGATTACAGGGATCATGGAGCATTGTGATGACAAAGGCATGGTGCATTGTGATGACCAAGCCATGGAGCATTGTGACGAAAGGGGTAATGGAGCATTGTGCGGAAAACTGTCATGGATCATTGTGATTACAGGGTTCATGGAGCATTGTGATGACAAGTGTCATGGAACTTTGAGATAAAGGGGGTCATCGGAAATTGTGATGACAAGGGCCAGGGAGCTTTGTGATGACAAGGGTCATGGAGCATTGTGATGACAGGAGTCATGGGGCACTGTGATGACAGTGGGCATGGAGCATTTTAATGAACGGGTTCATGAAGCACTGTGATTAGAGGCGACATGGAGCATTGTGATGACCAAGCCATGGAGCATTGTGATGAAAGGTGTCATGGAGCATTGTGATGACAAGAGTCCTGGAGCATTGTGATGACATTTTCATGGAGCATTGGGATGACACGGGCATGGAGAATTGTGTTGAGAAGTGTGCTGGAGTATTGTGATGACAAGGGCATGGAGCCTTGTGATTACAGGGGCCATAGAGCATTGTGATGACAAGGATA
This sequence comes from Balaenoptera borealis, assembly GCF_965194805.1. Classification (NCBI taxonomy): domain Eukaryota; kingdom Metazoa; phylum Chordata; class Mammalia; order Artiodactyla; family Balaenopteridae; genus Balaenoptera; species Balaenoptera borealis. Next base: position 15,841,439 of record NC_138874.1, on the reverse strand, counting down.
TGGAACATTGTGATGAAAAGGGGCATGGAGCAATTTGATGAATGTGATACTGGAGCATTTTGATGAAAGGGGTCATGGATGTTTGTGATTACAGGGATCATGGAGCATTGTGATGGCAGGGGTCATGGGGCATTGTGAAGACAAGGGTCATGGAGCATTGTGATGGCAAGGGCCATGAGGCATTGTGATGACAGGAATCATGGGGCATAGTGATGACAGGGTGCGTGGAGCATTGTGATGAAAGTGGTCATGGAGCATTGTGATGGCAGTGCTCATTGAGCATTGTGAGGACACGGTCATGGAGCCTTGTGATGAGATAACTTCTGGAGCATTTTGATGACAAGGGCCATGGAGCATTGGTGATGACATGACTTCTGGAGCATCGTGATGACAAGGGCATGGTGCATTGTGATGAGAAGTGGCATGGAGCACTGTGAAGAAAAGGGTAATGGAGCATTGTGCAGAAAGGTGTTATGGATCATTGTGATGACAGAGGTCATGGAGCATTGTGATGAAAGGGTCATTGTGCCTTGTTATGACAAGAGCCATGGAGTATTGTTATTAAATGGGTTATGGAGCGTTGTGATGCAAGTGGTCATGGAGCATTGTGATGAAAAGCGCCATGGAGCATTGTGATGACAAGAGTCCGCGAGCATTCTGATGACACTGTCATGGAGAACTGGGATGACACGGGCATGGAGAATTGTGATGAGAAGAGTTCTGGAGCATTGTGATGACAGAGGCATGGAGCATTGTGATTACAGGGGCCATGGAGCATTGTGATGAAAGGTGTCATGGAGCATTGTGAATAAAGGGATCATGGGTCATTGTGATGACCAGGGCATGTAGCATTGTGATGACCATTGGCATGGAGCCTTGTGATGAATGGGATACTGGAGCATTGTGAGGAAACAGGCCATTGAGCATTGTGATGACAAGTGGCATGGAGCATTGTGATGAAAGTAGTATTGGAGCATTGTGAGGAAATGGTACATGGATCGTTGTGATTACAGGGATCATGGAGCATTGTGATGACAAGGGTCATGGTGCATTGTGATGACAGGTATCATGGAGCATTGTGATGAGAGGTTATTGGGCATTGTGATGACAGTGGTCATGGAGCATTGCGATGATAGGGGCAGGGAACATTGTGATGACAAAAGCCATGGAGCATTGCGATTACAGGGGTCATGGAACATTTTGATGATAGGGGCATGGAGCATTGTGATGACACTGCTCATAGACCATTGTGATGAAAGGGGTCATGGAGCTTTGAGATAAAATGGGTCATGGGACATTGTGACAACAAGGGTCATGGAGCATTTGATGACAAGGGAATGTAGCATTGTGATGACATGACTTCTGGAGCTTTTGGATGACAAGGGCATGGAGAATTGTGATTACAGGGGCCATGGAGCATTGTGATGACAACTGCATTCAGCATTGTGATGAAAAGAGGAGTGGAGCATTGTGACGAGAGGCGTACTGGAGAATTGTGAGGAAAGATGTCATGGATCATTGTGATTACAGCGATCATGGAGCATTGTGATGACAGGGTTCATGGAGCATTGTGATGAAAAGGGCCATGGAGCATTGTGATGATAGGGCCATGGAGAATTGTGATGACAATGGTCATGGAGCATAGTGATGAAAGGGGTCATGGAGCATTGAGGTAAAGTGGGTCATGGGACATTGTGATGACAAGGGCCATGGAGCATTGTGATCAAATGGGTTATGGAGCATTGTGATGAAAGTGGTCATGGAGCACTGAGATAAAAGGGGTCATGGGACATTGTAATGACAAGGGCCATGGAGCATTGTGATGAAAGAGTTCATGGAGCGTTGTGATGAAAGTAGTCATAGATAATTGTGATGAAATGCGCCATGGAGTATTGTGATGACAAGAGTCCTGGAGCATTGTGATGACATTTTCATGGAGCATTGTGATGACACGGGCATGGAGAATTGTGATGAGAAGAGTTCTGGAGCATTGTGATGACAAGGGCATGGAGCATTGTGATTACAAGGATCATGGAGCTTGTGATGACAAGGTTCATGGAGCATTGTGATGACAGAAGTCACATAGCATTATGATGACAAGGGCCATGGAGCATTGTGATGACAGGGGTGATGGGGCATTGTGATGAAAAGCACCATGGAGCGTTGTGATTAGAGGGGTCCTGGGGCATTGTGATGACAAGTGGCATGGAGCACTGTGATGACAAGTGCATGGAGCATTGTGATGACAAGTGGCATGGAGAATTGTGATGAAACGGTTAATGGAGCATTGTGAGGAAAGGTGTTATGGATCACTGTTATGACAGGGGTCATGGAGCTTTGAGATGACAACGGCCATGGAGCATTGTGATGACAGTGGTCACGGGGATTTGTGATGACAGTGGGCATGGAGCATTGTAATGAACGGGTTCATGGAGCAATGTGATTACATACGACATGGAGCATTGTGATGACAAAACCATGGAGTATTCTGATGAAAGGGGTCATGGAGCATTGTGATGAAAAGTTTCATTGGGCCTTGTTATGACAAGAGCCATGGAACATTGTGATTAAGTGGTTTATGGAGCGTTGTGATGAAAGTGGTCATGGAGCATTGTGATTACAGGGGCCATGGAGCATTGTGATGAAAGGTGTCATGGAGCATTGTGATGAAAGGGATCATGGATCATTGTGATTACAAGGGCAAGTAGCATTGTGATGAGCATTGGCATGCAGCCTTGAGATAAATGGGTGACTGGAGCGTTGTGAGGAAACGGGCCATTGAGCATTGCGATGGCAAGGGCATGGAACATTGTGATGACAAGTGGCATGGAGCATTGTAATGAAAGAGGTATTGGAGCATTGTGAGGAAATGGTACATGGATCATTGTGATTACAGGGATCAAAGAGCATTGTGATGACAAGGGTCATGGAGCATTGTGATGACAGGGTCATGGAGCATAGAGATGACAAGGGCCATGGAGAATAGTGATGACAGTGGTCATCTGTACTTGTGATAATAGGGGTCATGGAACACTGTGATTACAGGGGCCATGGAGCATTCTGATGACAAAGGCCATGGAACATTGTGATGACAGGCATCACGGAGCATTGTGATGAAAGGGGTCAGGGATCACTGAGATGACAGGGGTCATGGAGCATTGTGATGATAGGGGCATTGAGCATTGTGATGACAATGGTCATAGACCATTGTGATAAAAGGGGTCATGGAGCATTGAGATAAAATGGGTCATGGGACATTGTGATGAAAAGGATCGTTGAGCATTGTGATGAAAGGTGTCATGGAGCATTGTGATGACAAGGGCCATGGAACATTTTGATCAAATGGGTTATGGAACGGTGTGATGAAAGTGGTCATGGATCATTGTGATGACAAGTGTCCTGGAGCGTAGTGATGACATTTTCATGGAGCATTGTTATGACACAGGCATGGAGAATTGTGATGAGAAGAGTTCTGGAGCATTGAGATGACAAAGGTATGGAGCATTGTGATTACAGGGGCCATGGAACATTTGATGACAAGTGCATGGAGTATTGTGATGACAAAGGGCATGGAGCATTGTGATGAAAGCGGTACTAGAGAATTGTGATGACAGGGGTCATGGAGCATTGTGATGACAAGGGCCATGGAGCATTGTGATGACAGGGGTCGTGGGGCATTGTGATGAAAGGGAGCATGGGACATTGTGATGACAGTGGGAATGGATCATTGTGATTACAGGGATCATGGAGCATTGTGATGACAGGGGCATGGGACATTGTGATGAAAGTGGTCATGGAGCATTGTGATGAAAGGGGTCAAGGGGAAAATTGATGACAATGGCTATGGGGCATTTTGATGAATGTGGTCATGGAGCACTGTGAGGCAAGTGGTCATGCAGCATTGTGATGAAAAGCACATTGGAGCATTGTGATGACAAGGGCCAAGGAGCATTGTGATCAAGTGGGTTATGGAGCATTGTGAGGAAAGTGGTCATGGAACATTGTTAAGAAAGGGGACACGGAACATTGAGATAAAAGGGGTCATAGGACATTGTGATGACAAGGGCCATGGAGCATTGTGATGAAAGGGTTTATGGAACACTGTAATTACAGGAGCCATGGAGAATTGTGAAGATAAAGGCCATGGAACATTGTGATGACAGGCGTCATGGAGCATTGTGATGAAAGGGGTCATGGATCATTTCGATGTCAGGGGTCATGTAGCATTGTGATGACAATGGTCATGGAGCATTGTGAAGAAAGTGGTCATGGAGAATTGTGATGAAAAGTGCTATGGAGCATTGTGATGACAAGAGCCATGGAGCATTGTGATCAAATGGGTTATCGAGGATTGTGATGAATGTGGTCATGGAGGATTGTGATGAAAGGGGACATAGAGCATTGAGATAAAAGGGGTCAAGGGACATTGTGATGACAAGGGCCATGGAGCATTGTGATGAAAGGGGTCATGGAGCATTGTGATGAAAAGCACCATGGAGTATTGCGATGACAAGAGTCTTGGAGCATTGTGATGACATTTTCATGGAGCATTGTGATGACATGGGCATGGAGATTTGTGATTACAGGGGCCATGGAGCATTTGATGACAAGGGCATGGACCATTGTGATGAAAATGGTCATGGAGCATTGTGATGAAAGGGGTCAAGGGGAAAATTGATGACAATGGCTATGGGGCATTTTGATGAATGTGGTCTTGGAGCACTGTGAGGCAAGTGTTCATGCAGCATTGTGATGAAAAGCGCATTGGAGCATTGTGATGACAAGGGCCAAGGAGCATTGTGATCAAATGGGTTATGGAGCATTGTGATGAAAGTGGTCATGGAACATTGTTAAGAAAGGGGACACGGAACATTGAGATAAAAGGGGTCATAGGACATTGTGATGACAAGGGCCATGGAGCATTGTGATGAAAGGGTTTATGGAACACTGTAATTACAGGAGCCATGGAGAATTGTGAAGATAAAGGCCATGGAACATTGTGATGACAGGCATCATGGAGCATTGTGATAAAAGGAGTCATGGATCATTGCGATGTCAGGGGTCATGTAGCATTGTGATGATAGAGGCATAGAGCATTGTGATGACAATGGTCATGGAGCATTGTGATGAAAGGGGACATGGAGCATTGAGATAAAAGGGGTCATGGGACATTGTGATGACAGGGGCCATGGAGCATTGTGATGAAAGGAATTATGGAGCACTGTAATTACAGTAGCCATGGAGAAATGTGAAGACAAAGGCCATGGAACATTGTGATGACAGGCATCATTGAGCATTGTGATGAAAGGGGTCATGGATCATTGCGATATCAGGGGTTATGTAGCATTGTGATGACAATGGTCATGGAGCTTTGTGAAGAAAGTGGTCATGGAGCATTGTGATGAAAAGCACCATGGAGTATTGTGATGACAAGAGTCTTGGAGCATTTTGATGGCATTTTCATGGAGCATTGTGATGACATGGGCATGGAGATTTGTGATTACAGGGGCCATGGAGCATTTGATGACAAGGGCATGGACCATTGTGATGACAAGGGACACGGAGAAGTGTGATGAAAGTGGTCATGGAGCATTGTGATGAAAGGGGTCATGGATCATTGAGATTATAGGGTTCATGGAACATTGTGATGGCAAGGGTCATGAAGCACTGTGATGACAGGGTTCATGGAGCATTGCGATGACAAGGGGCATGTAACATTGTGATAACCGGAGTCATGCGGCATTGTGATGACAGGGGGCATGGAGCATTGTGATGAAAAGTGGCATGGATCATTGTGATGAAAGGCGTCCTGGAGCATTGTGAGGAAAGGGGTCATGGATCATTGTGATTACAGGGATCATGGAGCATTGTGATGACAAAGGCATGGTGCATTGTGATGACCAAGCCATGGAGCATTGTGATGAAAGGGGTAATGGAACATTGTGAGGAAAACTGTCATGGATCATTGTGATGGCAAGGGTCATGAGCACTGTGATGACAGGGTTCATGGAGCATTGCGATGACAAGGGGCATGTAACATTGTGATAATCGGAGTCATGCGGCATTGTGATGACAGGGGTCATGGATCATTGTGATTACAGGGATCATGGAGCATTGTGATGACAAAGGCATGGTGCACTGTGATGACCAAGCCATGGAGCATTGTGATGAAAGGGGTAATGGAGCATTGTGCGGAAAACTGTCATGGATCATTGTGATTACAGGGTTCATGGAGCATTGTGATGACAAGTGTCATGGAACTTTGAGATAAAGGGGGTCATCGGAAATTGTGATGACAAGGGCCAGGGAGCTTTGTGATGACAAGGGTCATGGAGCATTGTGATGACAGGAGTCATGGGGCACTGTGATGACAGTGGGCATGGAGCATTTTAATGAACGGGTTCATGAAGCACTGTGATTAGAGGCGACATGGAGCATTGTGATGACCAAGCCATGGAGCATTGTGATGAAAGGTGTCATGGAGCATTGTGATGACAAGAGTCCTGGAGCATTGTGATGGCATTTTCATGGAGCATTGGGATGACACGGGCATGGAGAATTGTGTTGAGAAGTGTGCTGGAGTATTGTGATGACAAGGGCATGGAGCCTTGTGATTGATTACAGGGGCCATAGAGCATTGTGATGACAAGGATATGGAACATTGTGATGAAAAGGGGCATGGAGCAATTTGATGAATGTGATACTGGAGCATTTTGATGAAAGGGGTCATGGATGTTTGTGATTACAGGGATCATGGAGCATTGTGATGGCAGGGGTCATGGGGCATTGTGAAGACAAGGGTCATGGAGCATTGTGATGGCAAGGGCCATGAGGCATTGTGATGACAGGAATCATGGGGCATAGTGATGACAGGGTGCGTGGAGCATTGTGATGAAAGTGGTCATGGAGCATTGTGATGACAGTGCTCATTGAGCATTGTGAGGACACGGTCATGGAGCCTTGTGATGAGATAACTTCTGGAGCATTTTGATGACAAGGGCCATGGAGCATTGGTGATGACATGACTTCTGGAGCATCGTGATGACAAGGGCATGGTGCATTGTGATGAGAAGTGGCATGGAGCACTGTGAAGAAAAGGGTAATGGAGCATTGTGCGGAAAGGTGTTATGGATCATTGTGATGACAGAGGTCATGGAGCATTGTGATGAAAGGGTCATTGTGCCTTGTTATGACAAGAGCCATGGAGTATTGTTTTTAAATGGGTTATGGAGCGTTGTGATGCAAGTGGTCATGGAGCATTGTGATGAAAAGCGCCATGGAGCATTGTGATGACACTGTCATGGAGAACTGGGATGACACGGGCATGGAGAATTGTGATGAGAAGAGTTCTGGAGCATTGTGATGACAGAGGCATGGAGCATTGTGATTACAGGGGCCATGGAGCATTGTGATGAAAGGTGTCATGGAGCATTGTGATTAAAGGGATCATGGGTCATTGTGATGACCAGGGCATGTAGCATTGTGATGACCATTGGCATGGAGCCTTGTGATGAATGGGATACTGGAGCATTGTGAGGAAACAGGCCATTGAGCATTGTGATGACAAGTGGCATGGAGCATTGTGATGAAAGTAGTATTGGAGCATTGTGAGGAAATGGTACATGGATCGTTATGATTACAGGGATCATGGAGCATTGTGATGACAAGGGTCATGGTGCATTGTGATGACAGGTATCATGGAGCATTGTGATGAGAGGTTATTGGGCATTGTGATGACAGTGGTCATGGAGCATTGCGATGATAGGGGCAGGGAACATTGTGATGACAAAAGCCATGGAGCATTGCGATTACAGGGGTCATGGAACATTTTGATGATAGGGGCATGGAGCATTGTGATGACACTGCTCATAGACCATTGTGATGAAAGGGGTCATGGAGCTTTGAGATAAAATGGGTCATGGGACATTGTGACAACAAGGGTCATGGAGCATTTGATGACAAGGGAATGTAGCATTGTGATGACATGACTTCTGGAGCTTTTGGATGACAAGGGCATGGAGAATTGTGATTACAGGGGCCATGGAGCATTGTGATGACAACTGCATTCAGCATTGTGATGAAAAGAGGAGTGGAGCATTGTGACGAGAGGCGTACTGGAGAATTGTGAGGAAAGATGTCATGGATCATTGTGATTACAGCGATCATGGAGCATTGTGATGACAGGGTTCATGGAGCATTGTGATGAAAAGGACCATGGAGCATTGTGATGATAGGGCCATGGAGAATTGTGATGACAATGGTCATGGAGCATAGTGATGAAAGGGGTCATGGAGCATTGAGGTAAAGTGGGTCATGGGACATTGTGATGACAAGGGCCATGGAGCATTGTGATCAAATGGGTTATGGAGCATTGTGATGAAAGTGGTCATGGAGCACTGAGATAAAAGGGGTCATGGGACATTGTAATGACAAGGGCCATGGAGCATTGTGATGAAAGAGTTCATGGAGCGTTGTGATGAAAGTGGTCATAGATAATTGTGATGAAATGCGCCATGGAGTATTGTGATGACAAGAGTCCTGGAGCATTGTGATGACATTTTTTCATGGAGCATTGTGATGACACGGGCATGGAGAATTGTGATGAGAAGAGTTCTGGAGCATTGTGATGACAAGGGCATGGAGCATTGTGATTACAAGGATCATGGAGCTTGTGATGACAAGGTTCATGGAGCATTGTGATGACAGAAGTCACATAGCATTATGATGACAAGGGCCATGGAGCATTGTGATGACAGGGGTGATGGGGCATTGTGATGAAAAGCACCATGGAGCATTGTGATTAGAGGGGTCCTGGGGCATTGTGATGACAAGTGGCATGGAGCCCTGTGATGAAAGGGGTACTGGAGCATTGTTAGGAAATGGGCCATGGAGCACTGTGATGACAAGTGCATGGAGCATTGTGATGACAAGTGGCATGGAGAATTGTGATGAAACGGTTAATGGAGCATTGTGAGGAAAGGTGTTATGGATCACTGTTATGACAGGGGTCATGGAGCTTTGAGATGACAACGGCCATGGAGCATTGTGATGACAGTGGTCACGGGGATTTGTGATGACAGTGGGCATGGAGCATTGTAATGAACGGGTTCATGGAGCAATGTGATTACATACGACATGGAGCATTGTGATGACAAAACCATGGAGTATTCTGATGAAAGGGGTCATGGAGCATTGTGATGAAAAGTTTCATTGGGCCTTGTTATGACAAGAGCCATGGAACATTGTGATTAAGTGGTTTATGGAGCGTTGTGATGAAAGTGGTCATGGAGCATTGCGATGACAAGGGGCATGTAACATTGTGATAACCGGAGTCATGCGGCATTGTGATGACAGGGGGCATGGAGCATTGTGCTGAAAAGCGGCATGGATCATTGTGATGAAAGGCGTCCTGGAGCATTGTGAGGAAAGGGGTCATGGATCATTGTGATTACAGGGATCATGGAGCATTGTGATGACAAAGGCATGGTGCATTGTGATGACCAAGCCATGGAGCATTGTGACGAAAGGGGTAATGGAGCATTGTGAGGAAAACTGTCATGGATCATTGTGATTACAGGGTTCATGGAGCATTGTGATGACAAGTGTCATGGAACTTTGAGATAAAGGGGGTCATCGGAAATTGTGATGACAAGGGCCAGGGAGCTTTGTGATGACAAGGGTCATGGAGCATTGTGATGACAGGAGTCATGGGGCACTGTGATGACAGTGGGCATGGAGCATTTTAATGAACGGGTTCATGAAGCACTGTGATTAGAGGCGACATGGAGCATTGTGATGACCAAGCCATGGAGCATTGTGATGAAAGGTGTCATGGAGCATTGTGATGACAAGAGTCCTGGAGCATTGTGATGGCATTTTCATGGAGCATTGGGATGACACGGGCATGGAGAATTGTGTTGAGAAGTGTGCTGGAGTATTGTGATGACAAGGGCATGGAGCCTTGTGATTGATTACAGGGGCCATAGAGCATTGTGATGACAAGGATATGGAACATTGTGATGAAAAGGGGCATGGAGCAATTTGATGAATGTGATACTGGAGCATTTTGATGAAAGGGGTCATGGATGTTTGTGATTACAGGGATCATGGAGCATTGTGATGGCAGGGGTCATGGGGCATTGTGAAGACAAGGGTCATGGAGCATTGTGATGGCAAGGGCCATGAGGCATTGTGATGACAGGAATCATGGGGCATAGTGATGACAGGGTGCGTGGAGCATTGTGATGAAAGTGGTCATGGAGCATTGTGATGACAGTGCTCATTGAGCATTGTGAGGACACGGTCATGGAGCCTTGTGATGAGATAACTTCTGGAGCATTTTGATGACAAGGGCCATGGAGCATTGGTGATGACATGACTTCTGGAGCATCGTGATGACAAGGGCATGGTGCATTGTGATGAGAAGTGGCATGGAGCACTGTGAAGAAAAGGGTAATGGAGCATTGTGCGGAAAGGTGTTATGGATCATTGTGATGACAGAGGTCATGGAGCATTGTGATGAAAGGGTCATTGTGCCTTGTTATGACAAGAGCCATGGAGTATTGTTTTTAAATGGGTTATGGAGCGTTGTGATGCAAGTGGTCATGGAGCATTGTGATGAAAAGCGCCATGGAGCATTGTGATGACACTGTCATGGAGAACTGGGATGACACGGGCATGGAGAATTGTGATGAGAAGAGTTCTGGAGCATTGTGATGACAGAGGCATGGAGCATTGTGATTACAGGGGCCATGGAGCATTGTGATGAAAGGTGTCATGGAGCATTGTGATTAAAGGGATCATGGGTCATTGTGATGACCAGGGCATGTAGCATTGTGATGACCATTGGCATGGAGCCTTGTGATGAATGGGATACTGGAGCATTGTGAGGAAACAGGCCATTGAGCATTGTGATGACAAGTGGCATGGAGCATTGTGATGAAAGTAGTATTGGAGCATTGTGAGGAAATGGTACATGGATCGTTGTGATTACAGGGATCATGGAGCATTGTGATGACAAGGGTCATGGTGCATTGTGATGACAGGTATCATGGAGCATTGTGATGAGAGGTTATTGGGCATTGTGATGACAGTGGTCATGGAGCATTGCGATGATAGGGGCAGGGAACATTGTGATGACAAAAGCCATGGAGCATTGCGATTACAGGGGTCATGGAACATTTTGATGATAGGGGCATGGAGCATTGTGATGACACTGCTCATAGACCATTGTGATGAAAGGGGTCATGGAGCTTTGAGATAAAATGGGTCATGGGACATTGTGACAACAAGGGTCATGGAGCATTTGATGACAAGGGAATGTAGCATTGTGATGACATGACTTCTGGAGCTTTTGGATGACAAGGGCATGGAGAATTGTGATTACAGGGGCCATGGAGCATTGTGATGACAACTGCATTCAGCATTGTGATGAAAAGAGGAGTGGAGCATTGTGACGAGAGGCGTACTGGAGAATTGTGAGGAAAGATGTCATGGATCATTGTGATTACAGCGATCATGGAGCATTGTGATGACAGGGTTCATGGAGCATTGTGATGAAAAGGGCCATGGAGCATTGTGATGATAGGGCCATGGAGAATTGTGATGACAATGGTCATGGAGCATAGTGATGAAAGGGGTCATGGAGCATTGAGGTAAAGTGGGTCATGGGACATTGTGATGACAAGGGCCATGGAGCATTGTGATCAAATGGGTTATGGAGCATTGTGATGAAAGTGGTCATGGAGCACTGAGATAAAAGGGGTCATGGGACATTGTAATGACAAGGGCCATGGAGCATTGTGATGAAAGAGTTCATGGAGCGTTGTGATGAAAGTGGTCATAGATAATTGTGATGAAATGCGCCATGGAGTATTGTGATGACAAGAGTCCTGGAGCATTGTGATGACATTTTTTCATGGAGCATTGTGATGACACGGGCATGGAGAATTGTGATGAGAAGAGTTCTGGAGCATTGTGATGACAAGGGCATGGAGCATTGTGATTACAAGGATCATGGAGCTTGTGATGACAAGGTTCATGGAGCATTGTGATGACAGAAGTCACATAGCATTATGATGACAAGGGCCATGGAGCATTGTGATGACAGGCATCATTGAGCATTGTGATGAAAGGGGTCATGGATCATTGCGATGTCAGGGGTTATGTAGCATTGTGATGACAATGGTCATGGAGCTTTGTGAAGAAAGTGGTCATGGAGCATTGTGATGAAAAGCACCATGGAGTATTGTGATGACAAGAGTCTTGGAGCATTGTGATGGCATTTTCATGGAGCATTGTGATGACATGGGCATGGAGATTTGTGATTACAGGGGCCATGGAGCATTTGATGACAAGGGCATGGACCATTGTGATGACAAGGGACACGGAGAAGTGTGATGAAAGTGGTCATGGAGCATTGTGATGAAAGGGGTCATGGATCATTGAGATTATAGGGTTCATGGAGCATTGTGATGGCAAGGGTCATGAAGCACTGTGATGACAGGGTTCATGGAGCATTGCGATGACAAGGGGCATGTAACATTGTGATAACCGGAGTCATGCGGCATTGTGATGACAGGGGGCATGGAGCATTGTGATTACAGGGATCATGGAGCATTGTGATGACAAAGGCATGGTGCATTGTGATGACCAAGCCATGGAGCATTGTGACGAAAGGGGTAATGGAGCATTGTGAGGAAAACTGTCATGGATCATTGTGATTACAGGGTTCATGGAGCATTGTGATGACAAGTGTCATGGAACTTTGAGATAAAGGGGGTCATCGGAAATTGTGATGACAAGGGCCAGGGAGCTTTGTGATGACAAGGGTCATGGAGCATTGTGATGACAGGAGTCATGGGGCACTGTGATGACAGTGGGCATGGAGCATTTTAATGAACGGGTTCATGAAGCACTGTGATTAGAGGCGACATGGAGCATTGTGATGACCAAGCTATGGAGCATTGTGATGAAAGGTGTCATGGAGCATTGTGATGACAAGAGTCCTGGAGCATTGTGATGGCATTTTCATGGAGCATTGGGATGACACGGGCATGGAGAATTGTGTTGAGAAGTGTGCTGGAGTATTGTGATGACAAGGGCATGGAGCCTTGTGATTGATTACAGGGGCCATAGAGCATTGTGATGACAAGGATATGGAACATTGTGATGAAAAGGGGCATGGAGCAATTTGATGAATGTGATACTGGAGCATTTTGATGAAAGGGGTCATGGATGTTTGTGATTACAGGGATCATGGAGCATTGTGATGGCAGGGGTCATGGGGCATTGTGAAGACAAGGGTCATGGAGCATTGTGATGGCAAGGGCCATGAGGCATTGTGATGACAGGAATCATGGGGCATAGTGATGACAGGGTGCGTGGAGCATTGTGATGAAAGTGGTCATGGAGCATTGTGATGACAGTGCTCATTGAGCATTGTGAGGACACGGTCATGGAGCCTTGTGATGAGATAACTTCTGGAGCATTTTGATGACAAGGGCCATGGAGCATTGGTGATGACATGACTTCTGGAGCATCGTGATGACAAGGGCATGGTGCATTGTGATGAGAAGTGGCATGGAGCACTGTGAAGAAAAGGGTAATGGAGCATTGTGCGGAAAGGTGTTATGGATCATTGTGATGACAGAGGTCATGGAGCATTGTGATGAAAGGGTCATTGTGCCTTGTTATGACAAGAGCCATGGAGTATTGTTATTAAATGGGTTATGGAGCGTTGTGATGCAAGTGGTCATGGAGCATTGTGATGAAAAGCGCCATGGAGCATTGTGATGACAAGAGTCCGCGAGCATTCTGATGACACTGTCATGGAGAACTGGGATGACACGGGCATGGAGAATTGTGATGAGAAGAGTTCTGGAGCATTGTGATGACAGAGGCATGGAGCATTGTGATTACAGGGGCCATGGAGCATTGTGATGACAGGGGTCATGGGGCATTGTGATGAAAGGGGGCATGGGACATTGTGATGACAGTGGGAATTGATCATTGTGATTACAGGGATCATGGAGCATTGTGATGACAGGGGCCATGGAACATTGTGATCAAATGGGTTATGGAACGGTGTGATGAAAGTGGTCATGGATCATTGTGATGACAAGTGTCCTGGAGCGTAGTGATGACATTTTCATGGAGCATTGTTATGACACAGGCATGGAGAATTGTGATGAGAAGAGTTCTGGAGCATTGAGATGACAAAGGTATGGAGCATTGTGATTACAGGGGCCATGGAACATTTGATGACAAGTGCATGGAGTATTGTGATGACAAAGGGCATGGAGCATTGTGATGAAAGTGGTACTAGAGAATTGTGAGGACAGGGGTCATGGAGCATTGTGATGACAAGGGCCATGGAGCATTGTGATGACAGGGGTCATGGGGCATTGTGATGAAAGGGGGCATGGGACATTGTGATGACAGTGGGAATGGATCACTGTGATTACAGGGATCATGGAGCATTGTGATGACAGGGGCATGGGACATTGTGATGAAAGTGGTCATGGAGCATTGTGATGAAAGGGGTCAAGGGGAAAATTGATGACAATGGCTATGGGGCATTTTGATGAATGTGGTCATGGAGCACTGTGAGGCAAGTGGTCATGCAGCATTGTGATGAAAAGCACATTGGAGCATTGTGATGTTAAGGGCCAAGGAGCATTGTGATCAAATGGGTTATGGAGCATTGTGAGGAAAGTGGTCATGGAACATTGTTAAGAAAGGGGACACGGAACATTGAGATAAAAGGGGTCATAGGACATTGTGATGACAAGGGCCATGGAGCATTGTGATGAAAGGGTTTATGGAACACTGTAATTACAGGAGCCATGGAGAATTGTGAAGATAAAGGCCATGGAACATTGTGATGACAGGCGTCATGGAGCATTGTGATGAAAGGGGTCATGGATCATTTCAATGTCAGGGGTCATGTAGCATTGTGATGACAATGGTCATGGAGCATTGTGAAGAAAGTGGTCATGGAGAATTGTGATGAAAAGTGCTATGGAGCATTGTGATGACAAGAGCCATGGAGCATTGTGATCAAATGGGTTATCGAGGATTGTGATGAATGTGGTCATGGAGGATTGTGATGAAAGGGGACATAGAGCATTGAGATAAAAGGGGTCAAGGGACATTGTGATGACAAGGGCCATGGAGCATTGTGATGAAAGGGGTCATGGAGCATTGTGATGAAAAGCACCATGGAGTATTGTGATGACAAGAGTCTTGGAGCATTGTGATGACATTTTCATGGAGCATTGTGATGACATGGGCATGGAGATTTGTGATTACAGGGGCCATGGAGCATTTGATGACAAGGGCATGGACCATTGTGATGAAAATGGTCATGGAGCATTGTGATGAAAGGGGTCAAGGGGAAAATTGATGACAATGGCTATGGGGCATTTTGATGAATGTGGTCTTGGAGCACTGTGAGGCAAGTGTTCATGCAGCATTGTGATGAAAAGCGCATTGGAGCATTGTGATGACAAGGGCCAAGGAGCATTGTGATCAAATGGGTTATGGAGCATTGTGATGAAAGTGGTCATGGAACATTGTTAAGAAAGGGGACACGGAACATTGAGATAAAAGGGGTCATAGGACATTGTGATGACAGGCATCATGGAGCATTGTGATAAAAGGAGTCATGGATCATTGCGATGTCAGGGGTCATGTAGCATTGTGATGATAGAGGCATAGAGCATTGTGATGACAATGGTCATGGAGCATTGTGATGAAAGGGGACATGGAGCAATGAGATAAAAGGGGTCATGGGACATTGTGATGACAGGGGCCATGGAGCATTGTGATGAAAGGAATTATGGAGCACTGTAATTACAGTAGCCATGGAGAAATGTGAAGACAAAGGCCATGGAACATTGTGATGACAGGCCTCATTGAGCATTGTGATGAAAGGGGTCATGGATCATTGCGATGTCAGGGGTTATGTAGCATTGTGATGACAATGGTCATGGAGCTTTGTGAAGAAAGTGGTCATGGAGCATTGTGATGAAAAGCACCATGGAGTATTGTGATGACAAGAGTCTTGGAGCATTGTGATGGCATTTTCATGGAGCATTGTGATGACATGGGCATGGAGATTTGTGATTACAGGGGCCATGGAGCATTTGATGACAAGGGCATGGACCATTGTGATGACAAGGGACACGGAGAAGTGTGATGAAAGTGGTCATGGAGCATTGTGATGAAAGGGGTCATGGATCATTGAGATTATAGGGTTCATGGAGCATTGTGATGGCAAGGGTCATGAGCACTGTGATGACAGGGTTCATGGAGCATTGCGATGACAAGGGGCATGTAACATTGTGATAACCGGAGTCATGCGGCATTGTGATGACAGGGGTCATGGATCATTGTGATTACAGGGATCATGGAGCATTGTGATGACAAAGGCATGGTGCATTGTGATGACCAAGCCATGGAGCATTGTGATGAAAGGGGTAATGGAGCATTGTGCGGAAAACTGTCATGGATCATTGTGATTACAGGGTTCATGGAGCATTGTGATGACAAGTGTCATGGAACTTTGAGATAAAGGGGGTCATCGGAAATTGTGATGACAAGGGCCAGGGAGCTTTGTGATGACAAGGGTCATGGAGCATTGTGATGACAGGAGTCATGGGGCACTGTGATGACAGTGGGCATGGAGCATTTTAATGAACGGGTTCATGAAGCACTGTGATTAGAGGCGACATGGAGCATTGTGATGACCAAGCCATGGAGCATTGTGATGAAAGGTGTCATGGAGCATTGTGATGACAAGAGTCCTGGAGCATTGTGATGACATTTTCATGGAGCATTGGGATGACACGGGCATGGAGAATTGTGTTGAGAAGTGTGCTGGAGTATTGTGATGACAAGGGCATGGAGCCTTGTGATTGATTACAGGGGCCATAGAGCATTGTGATGACAAGGATATGGAACATTGTGATGAAAAGGGGCATGGAGCAATTTGATGAATGTGATACTGGAGCATTTTGATGAAAGGGGTCATGGATGTTTGTGATTACAGGGATCATGGAGCATTGTGATGGCAGGGGTCATGGGGCATTGTGAAGACAAGGGTCATGGAGCATTGTGATGGCAAGGGCCATGAGGCATTGTGATGACAGGAATCATGGGGCATAGTGATGACAGGGTGCGTGGAGCATTGTGATGAAAGTGGTCATGGAGCATTGTGATGACAGTGCTCATTGAGCATTGTGAGGACACGGTCATGGAGCCTTGTGATGAGATAACTTCTGGAGCATTTTGATGACAAGGGCCATGGAGCATTGGTGATGACATGACTTCTGGAGCATCGTGATGACAAGGGCATGGTGCATTGTGATGAGAAGTGGCATGGAGCACTGTGAAGAAAAGGGTAATGGAGCATTGTGCGGAAAGGTGTTATGGATCATTGTGATGACAGAGGTCATGGAGCATTGTGATGAAAGGGTCATTGTGCCTTGTTATGACAAGAGCCATGGAGTATTGTTATTAAATGGGTTATGGAGCGTTGTGATGCAAGTGGTCATGGAGCATTGTGATGAAAAGCGCCATGGAGCATTGTGATGACAAGAGTCCGCGAGCATTCTGATGACACTGTCATGGAGAACTGGGATGACACGGGCATGGAGAATTGTGATGAGAAGAGTTCTGGAGCATTGTGATGACAGAGGCATGGAGCATTGTGATTACAGGGGCCATGGAGCATTGTGATGAAAGGTGTCATGGAGCATTGTGATTAAAGGGATCATGGGTCATTGTGATGACCAGGGCATGTAGCATTGTGATGACCATTGGCATGGAGCCTTGTGATGAATGGGATACTGGAGCATTGTGAGGAAACAGGCCATTGAGCATTGTGATGACAAGTGGCATGGAGCATTGTGAGGAAATGGTACATGGATCGTTGTGATTACAGGGATCATGGAGCATTGTGATGACAAGGGTCATGGTGCATTGTGATGACAGGTATCATGGAGCATTCTGATGAGAGGTTATTGGGCATTGTGATGACAGTGGTCATGGAGCATTGCGATGATAGGGGCAGGGAACATTGTGATGACAAAAGCCATGGAGCATTGCGATTACAGGGGTCATGGAACATTTTGATGATAGGGGCATGGAGCATTGTGATGACACTGCTCATAGACCATTGTGATGAAAGGGGTCATGGAGCTTTGAGATAAAATGGGTCATGGGACATTGTGACAACAAGGGTCATGGAGCATTTGATGACAAGGGAATGTAGCATTGTGATGACATGACTTCTGGAGCTTTTGGATGACAAGGGCATGGAGAATTGTGATTACAGGGGCCATGGAGCATTGTGATGACAACTGCATTCAGCATTGTGATGAAAAGAGGAGTGGAGCATTGTGACGAGAGGCGTACTGGAGAATTGTGAGGAAAGATGTCATGGATCATTGTGATTACAGCGATCATGGAGCATTGTGATGACAGGGTTCATGGAGCATTGTGATGAAAAGGGCCATGGAGCATTGTGATGATAGGGCCATGGAGAATTGTGATGACAATGGTCATGGAGCATAGTGATGAAAGGGGTCATGGAGCATTGAGGTAAAGTGGGTCATGGGACATTGTGATGACAAGGGCCATGGAGCATTGTGATCAAATGGGTTATGGAGCATTGTGATGAAAGTGGTCATGGAGCACTGAGATAAAAGGGGTCATGGGACATTGTAATGACAAGGGCCATGGAGCATTGTGATGAAAGAGTTCATGGAGCGTTGTGATGAAAGTGGTCATAGATAATTGTGATGAAATGCGCCATGGAGTATTGTGATGACAAGAGTCCTGGAGCATTGTGATGACATTTTTTCATGGAGCATTGTGATGACACGGGCATGGAGAATTGTGATGAGAAGAGTTCTGGAGCATTGTGATGACAAGGGCATGGAGCATTGTGATTACAAGGATCATGGAGCTTGTGATGACAAGGTTCATGGAGCATTGTGATGACAGAAGTCACATAGCATTATGATGACAAGGGCCATGGAGCATTGTGATGACAGGGGTGATGGGGCATTGTGATGAAAAGCACCATGGAGCATTGTGATTAGAGGGGTCCTGGGGCATTGTGATGACAAGTGGCATGGAGCCCTGTGATGAAAGGGGTACTGGAGCATTGTTAGGAAATGGGCCATGGAGCACTGTGATGACAAGTGCATGGAGCATTGTGATGACAAGTGGCATGGAGAATTGTGATGAAACGGTTAATGGAGCATTGTGAGGAAAGGTGTTATGGATCACTGTTATGACAGGGGTCATGGAGCTTTGAGATGACAACGGCCATGGAGCATTGTGATGACAGTGGTCACGGGGATTTGTGATGACAGTGGGCATGGAGCATTGTAATGAACGGGTTCATGGAGCAATGTGATTACATACGACATGGAGCATTGTGATGACAAAACCATGGAGTATTCTGATGAAAGGGGTCATGGAGCATTGTGATGAAAAGTTTCATTGGGCCTTGTTATGACAAGAGCCATGGAACATTGTGATTAAGTGGTTTATGGAGCGTTGTGATGAAAGTGGTCATGGAGCATTGTGATTACAGGGGCCATGGAGCATTGTGATGAAAGGTGTCATGGAGCATTGTGATGAAAGGGATCATGGATCATTGTGATTACAAGGGCAAGTAGCATTGTGATGAGCATTGGCATGCAGCCTTGAGATAAATGGGTGACTGGAGCGTTGTGAGGAAACGGGCCATTGAGCATTGCGATGGCAAGGGCATGGAACATTGTGATGACAAGTGGCATGGAGCATTGTGATGAAAGAGGTATTGGAGCATTGTGAGGAAATGGTACATGGATCATTGTGATTACAGGGATCAAAGAGCATTGTGATGACAAGGGTCATGGAGCATTGTGATGACAGGGTCATGGAGCATAGAGATGACAAGGGCCATGGAGAATAGTGATGACCGTGGTCATCTGTACTTGTGATAATAGGGGTCATGGAACACTGTGATTACAGGGGCCATGGAGCATTCTGATGACAAAGGCCATGGAACATTGTGATGACAGGCATCACGGAGCATTGTGATGAAAGGGGTCAGGGATCACTGAGATGACAGGGGTCATGGAGCATTGTGATGATAGGGGCATTGAGCATTGTGATGACAATGGTCATAGACCATTGTGATAAAAGGGGTCATGGAGCATTGAGATAAAATGGGTCATGGGACATTGTGATGACAAGGATCGTTGAGCATTGTGATGAAAGGTGTCATGGAGCATTGTGATGACAAGGGCCATGGAACATTGTGATCAAATGGTTTATGGAACGGTGTGATGAAAGTGGTCATGGATCATTGTGATGACAAGTGTCCTGGAGCGTAGTGATGACATTTTCATGGAGCATTGTTATGACACAGGCATGGAGAATTGTGATGAGAAGAGTTCTGGAGCATTGAGATGACAAAGGTATGGCGCATTGTGATTACAGGGGCCATGGAACATTTGATGACAAGTGCATGGAGTATTGTGATGACAAAGGGCATGGAGCATTGTGATGAAAGCGGTACTAGAGAATTGTGATGACAGGGGTCATGGAGCATTGTGATGACAAGGGCCATGGAGCATTGTGATGACAGGGGTCATGGGGCATTGTGATGAAAGGGGGCATGGGACATTGTGATGACAGTGGGAATGGATCATTGTGATTACAGGGATCATGGAGCATTGTGATGACAGGGGCATGGGACATTGTGATGAAAGTGGTCATGGAGCATTGTGATGAAAGGGGTCAAGGGGAAAATTGATGACAATGGCTATGGGGCATTTTGATGAATGTGGTCATGGAGCACTGTGAGGCAAGTGGTCATGCAGCATTGTGATGAAAAGCACATTGGAGCATTGTGATGACAAGGGCCAAGGAGCATTGTGATCAAATGGGTTATGGAGCATTGTGAGGAAAGTGGTCATGGAACATTGTTAAGAAAGGGGACACGGAACATTGAGATAAAAGGGGTCATAGGACATTGTGATGACAAGGGCCATGGAGCATTGTGATGAAAGGGTTTATGGAACACTGTAATTACAGGAGCCATGGAGAATTGTGAAGATAAAGGCCATGGAACATTGTGATGACAGGCGTCATGGAGCATTGTGATGAAAGGGGTCATGGATCATTTCGATGTCAGGGGTCATGTAGCATTGTGATGACAATGGTCATGGAGCATTGTGAAGAAAGTGGTCATGGAGAATTGTGATGAAAAGTGCTATGGAGCATTGTGATGACAAGAGCCATGGAGCATTGTGATCAAATGGGTTATCGAGGATTGTGATGAATGTGGTCATGGAGGATTGTGATGAAAGGGGACATAGAGCATTGAGATAAAAGGGGTCAAGGGACATTGTGATGACAAGGGCCATGGAGCATTGTGATGAAAGGGGTCATGGAGCATTGTGATGAAAAGCACCATGGAGTATTGCGATGACAAGAGTCTTGGAGCATTGTGATGACATTTTCATGGAGCATTGTGATGACATGGGCATGGAGATTTGTGATTACAGGGGCCATGGAGCATTTGATGACAAGGGCATGGACCATTGTGATGAAAATGGTCATGGAGCATTGTGATGAAAGGGGTCAAGGGGAAAATTGATGACAATGGCTATGGGGCATTTTGATGAATGTGGTCTTGGAGCACTGTGAGGCAAGTGTTCATGCAGCATTGTGATGAAAAGCGCATTGGAGCATTGTGATGACAAGGGCCAAGGAGCACTGTGATCAAATGGGTTATGGAGCATTGTGATGAAAGTGGTCATGGAACATTGTTAAGAAAGGGGACACGGAACATTGAGATAAAAGGGGTCATAGGACATTGTGATGACAAGGGCCATGGAGCATTGTGATGAAAGGGTTTATGGAACACTGTAATTACAGGAGCCATGGAGAATTGTGAAGATAAAGGCCATGGAACATTGTGATGACAGGCATCATGGAGCATTGTGATAAAAGGAGTCATGGATCATTGCGATGTCAGGGGTCATGTAGCATTGTGATGATAGAGGCATAGAGCATTGTGATGACAATGGTCATGGAGCATTGTGATGAAAGGGGACATGGAGCATTGAGATAAAAGGGGTCATGGGACATTGTGATGACAGGGGCCATGGAGCATTGTGATGAAAGGAATTATGGAGCACTGTAATTACAGTAGCCATGGAGAAATGTGAAGACAAAGGCCATGGAACATTGTGATGACAGGCATCATTGAGCATTGTGATGAAAGGGGTCATGGATCATTGCGATGTCAGGGGTTATGTAGCATTGTGATGACAATGGTCATGGAGCTTTGTGAAGAAAGTGGTCATGGAGCATTGTGATGAAAAGCACCATGGAGTATTGTGATGACAAGAGTCTTGGAGCATTGTGATGGCATTTTCATGGAGCATTGTGATGACATGGGCATGGAGATTTGTGATTACAGGGGCCATGGAGCATTTGATGACAAGGGCATGGACCATTGTGATGACAAGGGACACGGAGAAGTGTGATGAAAGTGGTCATGGAGCATTGTGATGAAAGGGGTCATGGATCATTGAGATTATAGGGTTCATGGAGCATTGTGATGGCAAGGGTCATGAAGCACTGTGATGACAGGGTTCATGGAGCATTGCGATGACAAGGGGCATGTAACATTGTGATAACCGGAGTCATGCGGCATTGTGATGACAGGGGGCATGGAGCATTGTGATTACAGGGATCATGGAGCATTGTGATGACAAAGGCATGGTGCATTGTGATGACCAAGCCATGGAGCATTGTGACGAAAGGGGTAATGGAGCATTGTGAGGAAAACTGTCATGGATCATTGTGATTACAGGGTTCATGGAGCATTGTGATGACAAGTGTCATGGAACTTTGAGATAAAGGGGGTCATCGGAAATTGTGATGACAAGGGCCAGGGAGCTTTGTGATGACAAGGGTCATGGAGCATTGTGATGACAGGAGTCATGGGGCACTGTGATGACAGTGGGCATGGAGCATTTTAATGAACGGGTTCATGAAGCACTGTGATTAGAGGCGACATGGAGCATTGTGATGACCAAGCCATGGAGCATTGTGATGAAAGGTGTCATGGAGCATTGTGATGACAAGAGTCCTGGAGCATTGTGATGGCATTTTCATGGAGCATTGGGATGACACGGGCATGGAGAATTGTGTTGAGAAGTGTGCTGGAGTATTGTGATGACAAGGGCATGGAGCCTTGTGATTGATTACAGGGGCCATAGAGCATTGTGATGACAAGGATATGGAACATTGTGATGAAAAGGGGCATGGAGCAATTTGATGAATGTGATACTGGAGCATTTTGATGAAAGGGGTCATGGATGTTTGTGATTACAGGGATCATGGAGCATTGTGATGGCAGGGGTCATGGGGCATTGTGAAGACAAGGGTCATGGAGCATTGTGATGGCAAGGGCCATGAGGCATTGTGATGACAGGAATCATGGGGCATAGTGATGACAGGGTGCGTGGAGCATTGTGATGAAAGTGGTCATGGAGCATTGTGATGACAGTGCTCATTGAGCATTGTGAGGACACGGTCATGGAGCCTTGTGATGAGATAACTTCTGGAGCATTTTGATGACAAGGGCCATGGAGCATTGGTGATGACATGACTTCTGGAGCATCGTGATGACAAGGGCATGGTGCATTGTGATGAGAAGTGGCATGGAGCACTGTGAAGAAAAGGGTAATGGAGCATTGTGCGGAAAGGTGTTATGGATCATTGTGATGACAGAGGTCATGGAGCATTGTGATGAAAGGGTCATTGTGCCTTGTTATGACAAGAGCCATGGAGTATTGTTTTTAAATGGGTTATGGAGCGTTGTGATGCAAGTGGTCATGGAGCATTGTGATGAAAAGCGCCATGGAGCATTGTGATGACACTGTCATGGAGAACTGGGATGACACGGGCATGGAGAATTGTGATGAGAAGAGTTCTGGAGCATTGTGATGACAGAGGCATGGAGCATTGTGATTACAGGGGCCATGGAGCATTGTGATGAAAGGTGTCATGGAGCATTGTGATTAAAGGGATCATGGGTCATTGTGATGACCAGGGCATGTAGCATTGTGATGACCATTGGCATGGAGCCTTGTGATGAATGGGATACTGGAGCATTGTGAGGAAACAGGCCATTGAGCATTGTGATGACAAGTGGCATGGAGCATTGTGATGAAAGTAGTATTGGAGCATTGTGAGGAAATGGTACATGGATCGTTGTGATTACAGGGATCATGGAGCATTGTGATGACAAGGGTCATGGTGCATTGTGATGACAGGTATCATGGAGCATTGTGATGAGAGGTTATTGGGCATTGTGATGACAGTGGTCATGGAACATTGCGATGATAGGGGCAGGGAACATTGTGATGACAAAAGCCATGGAGCATTGCGATTACAGGGGTCATGGAACATTTTGATGATAGGGGCATGGAGCATTGTGATGACACTGCTCATAGACCATTGTGATGAAAGGGGTCATGGAGCTTTGAGATAAAATGGGTCATGGGACATTGTGACAACAAGGTTCATGGAGCATTTGATGACAAGGGAATGTAGCATTGTGATGACATGACTTCTGGAGCTTTTGGATGACAAGGGCATGGAGAATTGTGATTACAGGGGCCATGGAGCACTGTGATGACAACTGCATTCAGCATTGTGATGAAAAGAGGAGTGGAGCATTGTGACGAGAGGCGTACTGGAGAATTGTGAGGAAAGATGTCATGGATCATTGTGATTACAGCGATCATGGAGCATTGTGATGACAGGGTTCATGGAGCATTGTGATGAAAAGGGCCATGGAGCATTGTGATGATAGGGCCATGGAGAATTGTGATGACAATGGTCATGGAGCATAGTGATGAAAGGGGTCATGGAGCATTGAGGTAAAGTGGGTCATGGGACATTGTTATGACAAGGGCCATGGAGCATTGTGATCAAATGGGTTATGGAGCATTGTGATGAAAGTGGTCATGGAGCACTGAGATAAAAGGGGTCATGGGACATTGTAATGACAAGGGCCATGGAGCATTGTGATGAAAGAGTTCATGGAGCGTTGTGATGAAAGTGGTCATAGATAATTGTGATGAAATGCGCCATGGAGTATTGTGATGACAAGAGTCCTGGAGCATTGTGATGACATTTTTTCATGGAGCATTGTGATGACACGGGCATGGAGAATTGTGATGAGAAGAGTTCTGGAGCATTGTGATGACAAGGGCATGGAGCATTGTGATTACAAGGATCATGGAGCTTGTGATGACAAGGTTCATGGAGCATTGTGATGACAGAAGTCACATAGCATTATGATGACAAGGGCCATGGAGCATTGTGATGACAGGGGTGATGGGGCATTGTGATGAAAAGCACCATGGAGCATTGTGATTAGAGGGGTCCTGGGGCATTGTGATGACAAGTGGCATGGAGCCCTGTGATGAAAGGGGTACTGGAGCATTGTTAGGAAATGGGCCATGGAGCACTGTGATGACAAGTGCATGGAGCATTGTGATGACAAGTGGCATGGAGAATTGTGATGAAACGGTTAATGGAGCATTGTGAGGAAAGGTGTTATGGATCACTGTTATGACAGGGGTCATGGAGCTTTGAGATGACAACGGCCATGGAGCATTGTGATGACAGTGGTCACGGGGATTTGTGATGACAGTGGGCATGGAGCATTGTAATGAACGGGTTCATGGAGCAATGTGATTACATACGACATGGAGCATTGTGATGACAAAACCATGGAGTATTCTGATGAAAGGGGTCATGGAGCATTGTGATGAAAAGTTTCATTGGGCCTTGTTATGACAAGAGCCATGGAACATTGTGATTAAGTGGTTTATGGAGCGTTGTGATGAAAGTGGTCATGGAGCATTGTGATTACAGGGGCCATGGAGCATTGTGATGAAAGGTGTCATGGAGCATTGTGATGAAAGGGATCATGGATCATTGTGATTACAAGGGCAAGTAGCATTGTGATGAGCATTGGCATGCAGCCTTGAGATAAATGGGTGACTGGAGCGTTGTGAGGAAACGGGCCATTGAGCATTGCGATGGCAAGGGCATGGAACATTGTGATGACAAGTGGCATGGAGCATTGTGATGAAAGAGGTATTGGAGCATTGTGAGGAAATGGTACATGGATCATTGTGATTACAGGGATCAAAGAGCATTGTGATGACAAGGGTCATGGAGCATTGTGATGACAGGGTCATGGAGCATAGAGATGACAAGGGCCATGGAGAATAGTGATGACCGTGGTCATCTGTACTTGTGATAATAGGGGTCATGGAACACTGTGATTACAGGGGCCATGGAGCATTCTGATGACAAAGGCCATGGAACATTGTGATGACAGGCATCACGGAGCATTGTGATGAAAGGGGTCAGGGATCACTGAGATGACAGGGGTCATGGAGCATTGTGATGATAGGGGCATTGAGCATTGTGATGACAATGGTCATAGACCATTGTGATAAAAGGGGTCATGGAGCATTGAGATAAAATGGGTCATGGGACATTGTGATGACAAGGATCGTTGAGCATTGTGATGAAAGGTGTCATGGAGCATTGTGATGACAAGGGCCATGGAACATTGTGATCAAATGGTTTATGGAACGGTGTGATGAAAGTGGTCATGGATCATTGTGATGACAAGTGTCCTGGAGCGTAGTGATGACATTTTCATGGAGCATTGTTATGACACAGGCATGGAGAATTGTGATGAGAAGAGTTCTGGAGCATTGAGATGACAAAGGTATGGAGCATTGTGATTACAGGGGCCATGGAACATTTGATGACAAGTGCATGGAGTATTGTGATGACAAAGGGCATGGAGCATTGTGATGAAAGCGGTACTAGAGAATTGGGATGACAGGGTTCATGGAGCATTGTGATGACAAGGGCCATGGAGCATTGTGATGACAGTGGGAATGGATCATTGTGATTACAGGGATCATGGAGCATTGTGATGACAGGGGCATGGGACATTGTGATGAAAGTGGTCATGGAGCATTGTGATGAAAGGGGTCAAGGGGAAAATTGATGACAATGGCTATGGGGCATTTTGATGAATGTGGTCATGGAGCACTGTGAGGCAAGTGGTCATGCAGCATTGTGATGAAAAGCACATTGGAGCATTGTGATGACAAGGGCCAAGGAGCATTGTGATCAAATGGGTTATGGAGCATTGTGAGGAAAGTGGTCATGGAACATTGTTAAGAAAGGGGACACGGAACATTGAGATAAAAGGGGTCATAGGACATTGTGATGACAAGGGCCATGGAGCATTGTGATGAAAGGGTTTATGGAACACTGTAATTACAGGAGCCATGGAGAATTGTGAAGATAAAGGCCATGGAACATTGTGATGACAGGCGTCATGGAGCATTGTGATGAAAGGGGTCATGGATCATTTCGATGTCAGGGGTCATGTAGCATTGTGATGACAATGGTCATGGAGCATTGTGAAGAAAGTGGTCATGGAGAATTGTGATGAAAAGTGCTATGGAGCATTGTGATGACAAGAGCCATGGAGCATTGTGATCAAATGGGTTATCGAGGATTGTGATGAATGTGGTCATGGAGGATTGTGATGAAAGGGGACATAGAGCATTGAGATAAAAGGGGTCAAGGGACATTGTGATGACAAGGGCCATGGAGCATTGTGATGAAAGGGGTCATGGAGCATTGTGATGAAAAGCACCATGGAGTATTGCGATGACAAGAGTCTTGGAGCATTGTGATGACATTTTCATGGAGCATTGTGATGACATGGGCATGGAGATTTGTGATTACAGGGGCCATGGAGCATTTGATGACAAGGGCATGGACCATTGTGATGAAAATGGTCATGGAGCATTGTGATGAAAGGGGTCAAGGGGAAAATTGATGACAATGGCTATGGGGCATTTTGATGAATGTGGTCTTGGAGCACTGTGAGGCAAGTGTTCATGCAGCATTGTGATGAAAAGCGCATTGGAGCATTGTGAAGACAAGGGCCAAGGAGCACTGTGATCAAATGGGTTATGGAGCATTGTGATGAAAGTGGTCATGGAACATTGTTAAGAAAGGGGACACGGAACATTGAGATAAAAGGGGTCATAGGACATTGTGATGACAAGGGCCATGGAGCATTGTGATGAAAGGGTTTATGGAACACTGTAATTACAGGAGCCATGGAGAATTGTGAAGATAAAGGCCATGGAACATTGTGATGACAGGCATCATGGAGCATTGTGATAAAAGGAGTCATGGATCATTGCGATGTCAGGGGTCATGTAGCATTGTGATGATAGAGGCATAGAGCATTGTGATGACAATGGTCATGGAGCATTGTGATGAAAGGGGACATGGAGCATTGAGATAAAAGGGGTCATGGGACATTGTGATGACAGGGGCCATGGAGCATTGTGATGAAAGGAATTATGGAGCACTGTAATTACAGTAGCCATGGAGAAATGTGAAGACAAAGGCCATGGAACATTGTGATGACAGGCATCATTGAGCATTGTGATGAAAGGGGTCATGGATCATTGCGATGTCAGGGGTTATGTAGCATTGTGATGACAATGGTCATGGAGCTTTGTGAAGAAAGTGGTCATGGAGCATTGTGATGAAAAGCACCATGGAGTATTGTGATGACAAGAGTCTTGGAGCATTGTGATGGCATTTTCATGGAGCATTGTGATGACATGGGCATGGAGATTTGTGATTACAGGGGCCATGGAGCATTTGATGACAAGGGCATGGACCATTGTGATGACAAGGGACACGGAGAAGTGTGATGAAAGTGGTCATGGAGCATTGTGATGAAAGAGGTCATGGATCATTGAGATTATAGGGTTCATGGAGCATTGTGATGGCAAGGGTCATGAAGCACTGTGATGACAGGGTTCATGGAGCATTGCGATGACAAGGGGCATGTAACATTGTGATAACCGGAGTCATGCGGCATTGTGATGACAGGGGGCATGGAGCATTGTGATGAAAAGCGGCATGGATCATTGTGATGAAAGGCGTCCTGGAGCATTGTGAGGAAAGGGGTCATGGATCATTGTGATTACAGGGATCATGGAGCATTGTGATGACAAAGGCATGGTGCATTGTGATGACCAAGCCATGGAGCATTGTGACGAAAGGGGTAATGGAGCATTGTGAGGAAAACTGTCATGGATCATTGTGATTACAGGGTTCATGGAGCATTGTGATGACAAGTGTCATGGAACTTTGAGATAAAGGGGGTCATCGGAAATTGTGATGACAAGGGCCAGGGAGCTTTGTGATGACAAGGGTCATGGAGCATTGTGATGACAGGAGTCATGGGGCACTGTGATGACAGTGGGCATGGAGCATTTTAATGAACGTGTTCATGAAGCACTGTGATTAGAGGCGACATGGAGCATTGTGATGACCAAGCCATGGAGCATTGTGATGAAAGGTGTCATGGAGCATTGTGATGACAAGAGTCCTGGAGCATTGTGATGACATTTTCATGGAGCATTGGGATGACACGGGCATGGAGAATTGTGTTGAGAAGTGTGCTGGAGTATTGTGATGACAAGGGCATGGAGCCTTGTGATTACAGGGGCCATAGAGCATTGTGATGACAAGGATATGGAACATTGTGATGAAAAGGGGCATGGAGCAATTTGATGAATGTGATACTGGAGCATTTTGATGAAAGGGGTCATGGATGTTTGTGATTACAGGGATCATGGAGCATTGTGATGGCAGGGGTCATGAGGCATTGTGATGACAGGAATCATGGGGCATAGTGATGACAGGGTGTGTGGAGCATTGTGATGAAAGTGGTCATGGAGCATTGTGATGGCAGTGCTCATTGAGCATTGTGAGGACACGGTCATGGAGCCTTGTGATGAGATAACTTCTGGAGCATTTTGATGACAAGGGCCATGGAGCATTGGTGATGACATGACTTCTGGAGCATCGTGATGACAAGGGCATGGTGCATTGTGATGAGAAGTGGCATGGAGCACTGTGAAGAAAAGGGTAATGGAGCATTGTGCGGAAAGGTGTTATGGATCATTGTGATGACAGAGGTCATGGAGCATTGTGATGAAAGGGTCATTGTGCCTTGTTATGACAAGAGCCATGGAGTATTGTTATTAAATGGGTTATGGAGCGTTGTGATGCAAGTGGTCATGGAGCATTGTGATGAAAAGCGCCATGGAGCATTGTGATGACAAGAGTCTGCGAGCATTCTGATGACACTGTCATGGAGAACTGGGATGACACGGGCATGGAGAATTGTGATGAGAAGAGTTCTGGAGCATTGTGATGACAGAGGCATGGAGCATTGTGATTACAGGGGCCATGGAGCATTGTGATGAAAGGTGTCATGGAGCATTGTGATTAAAGGGATCATGGGTCATTGTGATGACCAGGGCATGTAGCATTGTGATGACCATTGGCATGGAGCCTTGTGATGAATGGGATACTGGAGCATTGTGAGGAAACAGGCCATTGAGCATTGTGATGACAAGTGGCATGGAGCATTGTGATGAAAGTAGTATTGGAGCATTGTGAGGAAATGGTACATGGATCATTGTGATTACAGGGATCATGGAGCATTGTGATGACAAGGGTCATGGTGCATTGTGATGACAGGTATCATGGAGCATTGTGATGAGAGGTTATTGGGCATTGTGATGACAGTGGTCATGGAGCATTGCGATGATAGGGGCAGGGAACATTGTGATGACAAAAGCCATGGAGCATTGCGATTACAGGGGTCATGGAACATTTTGATGATAGGGGCATGGAGCATTGTGATGACACTGCTCATAGACCATTGTGATGAAAGGGGTCATGGAGCTTTGAGATAAAATGGGTCATGGGACATTGTGACAACAAGGGTCATGGAGCATTTGATGACAAGGGAATGTAGCATTGTGATGACATGACTTCTGGAGCTTTTGGATGACAAGGGCATGGAGAATTGTGATTACAGGGGCCATGGAGCATTGTGATGACAACTGCATTCAGCATTGTGATGAAAAGAGGAGTGGAGCATTGTGACGAGAGGCGTACTGGAGAATTGTGAGGAAAGATGTCATGGACCATTGTGATTACAGCGATCATGGAGCATTGTGATGACAGGGTTCATGGAGCATTGTGATGAAAAGGGCCATGGAGCATTGTGATCACAGGGGTCATGGAGCATTGTGATGATAGGGCCATGGAGAATTGTGATGAAAGGGGTCATGGAGCATTGAGGTAAAGTGGGTCATGCGACATTGTGATGACAAGGGCCATGGAGCATTGTGATCAAATGGGTTATGGAGCATTGTGATGAAAGTGGTCATGGAGCACTGAGATAAAAGGGGTCATGGGACATTGTAATGACAAGGGCCATGGAGCATTGTGATGAAAGAGTTCATGGAGCGTTGTGATGAAAGTGGTCATAGATAATTGTGATGAAATGCGCCATGGAGTATTGTGATGACAAGAGTCCTGGAGCATTGTGATGACATTTTTTCATGGAGCATTGTGATGACACGGGCATGGAGAATTGTGATGAGAAGAGTTCTGGAGCATTGTGATGACAAGGGCATGGAGCATTGTGATTACAAGGATCATGGAGCTTGTGATGACAAGGTTCATGGAGCATTGTGATGACAGAAGTCACATAGCATTATGATGACAAGGGCCATGGAGCATTGTGATGACAGGGGTGATGGGGCATTGTGATGAAAAGCACCATGGAGCATTGTGATTAGAGGGGTCCTGGGGCATTGTGATGACAAGTGGCATGGAGCCCTGTGATGAAAGGGGTACTGGAGCATTGTTAGGAAATGGGCCATGGAGCACTGTGATGACAAGTGCATGGAGCATTGTGATGACAAGTGGCATGGAGAATTGTGATGAAACGGTTAATGGAGCATTGTGAGGAAAGGTGTTATGGATCACTGTTATGACAGGGGTCATGGAGCTTTGAGATGACAACGGCCATGGAGCATTGTGATGACAGTGGTCACGGGGATTTGTGATGACAGTGGGCATGGAGCATTGTAATGAACGGGTTCATGGAGCAATGTGATTACATACGACATGGAGCATTGTGATGACAAAACCATGGAGTATTCTGATGAAAGGGGTCATGGAGCATTGTGATGAAAAGTTTCATTGGGCCTTGTTATGACAAGAGCCATGGAACATTGTGATTAAGTGGTTTATGGAGCGTTGTGATGAAAGTGGTCATGGAGCATTGTGATTACAGGGGCCATGGAGCATTGTGATGAAAGGTGTCATGGAGCATTGTGATGAAAGGGATCATGGATCATTGTGATTACAAGGGCAAGTAGCATTGTGATGAGCATTGGCATGCAGCCTTGAGATAAATGGGTGACTGGAGCGTTGTGAGGAAACGGGCCATTGAGCATTGCGATGGCAAGGGCATGGAACATTGTGATGACAAGTGGCATGGAGCATTGTGATGAAAGAGGTATTGGAGCATTGTGAGGAAATGGTACATGGATCATTGTGATTACAGGGATCAAAGAGCATTGTGATGACAAGGGTCATGGAGCATTGTGATGACAGGGTCATGGAGCATAGAGATGACAAGGGCCATGGAGAATAGTGATGACCGTGGTCATCTGTACTTGTGATAATAGGGGTCATGGAACACTGTGATTACAGGGGCCATGGAGCATTCTGATGACAAAGGCCATGGAACATTGTGATGACAGGCATCACGGAGCATTGTGATGAAAGGGGTCAGGGATCACTGAGATGACAGGGGTCATGGAGCATTGTGATGATAGGGGCATTGAGCATTGTGATGACAATGGTCATAGACCATTGTGATAAAAGGGGTCATGGAGCATTGAGATAAAATGGGTCATGGGACATTGTGATGACAAGGATCGTTGAGCATTGTGATGAAAGGTGTCATGGAGCATTGTGATGACAAGGGCCATGGAACATTGTGATCAAATGGTTTATGGAACGGTGTGATGAAAGTGGTCATGGATCATTGTGATGACAAGTGTCCTGGAGCGTAGTGATGACATTTTCATGGAGCATTGTTATGACACAGGCATGGAGAATTGTGATGAGAAGAGTTCTGGAGCATTGAGATGACAAAGGTATGGAGCATTGTGATTACAGGGGCCATGGAACATTTGATGACAAGTGCATGGAGTATTGTGATGACAAAGGGCATGGAGCATTGTGATGAAAGCGGTACTAGAGAATTGGGATGACAGGGTTCATGGAGCATTGTGATGACAAGGGCCATGGAGCATTGTGATGACAGTGGGAATGGATCATTGTGATTACAGGGATCATGGAGCATTGTGATGACAGGGGCATGGGACATTGTGATGAAAGTGGTCATGGAGCATTGTGATGAAAGGGGTCAAGGGGAAAATTGATGACAATGGCTATGGGGCATTTTGATGAATGTGGTCATGGAGCACTGTGAGGCAAGTGGTCATGCAGCATTGTGATGAAAAGCACATTGGAGCATTGTGATGACA
Organism: Balaenoptera borealis; assembly: GCF_965194805.1. Classification (NCBI taxonomy): domain Eukaryota; kingdom Metazoa; phylum Chordata; class Mammalia; order Artiodactyla; family Balaenopteridae; genus Balaenoptera; species Balaenoptera borealis. Next base: position 15,807,852 of record NC_138874.1, on the reverse strand, counting down.
AGGGCCAAGGAGCATTGTGATCAAATGGGTTATGGAGCATTGTGAGGAAAGTGGTCATGGAACATTGTTAAGAAAGGGGACACGGAACATTGAGATAAAAGGGGTCATAGGACATTGTGATGACAAGGGCCATGGAGCATTGTGATGAAAGGGTTTATGGAACACTGTAATTACAGGAGCCATGGAGAATTGTGAAGATAAAGGCCATGGAACATTGTGATGACAGGCGTCATGGAGCATTGTGATGAAAGGGGTCATGGATCATTTCGATGTCAGGGGTCATGTAGCATTGTGATGACAATGGTCATGGAGCATTGTGAAGAAAGTGGTCATGGAGAATTGTGATGAAAAGTGCTATGGAGCATTGTGATGACAAGAGCCATGGAGCATTGTGATCAAATGGGTTATCGAGGATTGTGATGAATGTGGTCATGGAGGATTGTGATGAAAGGGGACATACAGCATTGAGATAAAAGGGGTCAAGGGACATTGTGATGACAAGGGCCATGGAGCATTGTGATGAAAGGGGTCATGGAGCATTGTGATGAAAAGCACCATGGAGTATTGCGATGACAAGAGTCTTGGAGCATTGTGATGACATTTTCATGGAGCATTGTGATGACATGGGCATGGAGATTTGTGATTACAGGGGCCATGGAGCATTTGATGACAAGGGCATGGACCATTGTGATGAAAATGGTCATGGAGCATTGTGATGAAAGGGGTCAAGGGGAAAATTGATGACAATGGCTATGGGGCATTTTGATGAATGTGGTCTTGGAGCACTGTGAGGCAAGTGTTCATGCAGCATTGTGATGAAAAGCGCATTGGAGCATTGTGAAGACAAGGGCCAAGGAGCACTGTGATCAAATGGGTTATGGAGCATTGTGATGAAAGTGGTCATGGAACATTGTTAAGAAAGGGGACACGGAACATTGAGATAAAAGGGGTCATAGGACATTGTGATGACAAGGGCCATGGAGCATTGTGATGAAAGGGTTTATGGAACACTGTAATTACAGGAGCCATGGAGAATTGTGAAGATAAAGGCCATGGAACATTGTGATGACAGGCATCATGGAGCATTGTGATAAAAGGAGTCATGGATCATTGCGATGTCAGGGGTCATGTAGCATTGTGATGATAGAGGCATAGAGCATTGTGATGACAATGGTCATGGAGCATTGTGATGAAAGGGGACATGGAGCATTGAGATAAAAGGGGTCATGGGACATTGTGATGACAGGGGCCATGGAGCATTGTGATGAAAGGAATTATGGAGCACTGTAATTACAGTAGCCATGGAGAAATGTGAAGACAAAGGCCATGGAACATTGTGATGACAGGCATCATTGAGCATTGTGATGAAAGGGGTCATGGATCATTGCGATGTCAGGGGTTATGTAGCATTGTGATGACAATGGTCATGGAGCTTTGTGAAGAAAGTGGTCATGGAGCATTGTGATGAAAAGCACCATGGAGTATTGTGATGACAAGAGTCTTGGAGCATTGTGATGGCATTTTCATGGAGCATTGTGATGACATGGGCATGGAGATTTGTGATTACAGGGGCCATGGAGCATTTGATGACAAGGGCATGGACCATTGTGATGACAAGGGACACGGAGAAGTGTGATGAAAGTGGTCATGGAGCATTGTGATGAAAGAGGTCATGGATCATTGAGATTATAGGGTTCATGGAGCATTGTGATGGCAAGGGTCATGAAGCACTGTGATGACAGGGTTCATGGAGCATTGCGATGACAAGGGGCATGTAACATTGTGATAACCGGAGTCATGCGGCATTGTGATGACAGGGGGCATGGAGCATTGTGATGAAAAGCGGCATGGATCATTGTGATGAAAGGCGTCCTGGAGCATTGTGAGGAAAGGGGTCATGGATCATTGTGATTACAGGGATCATGGAGCATTGTGATGACAAAGGCATGGTGCATTGTGATGACCAAGCCATGGAGCATTGTGACGAAAGGGGTAATGGAGCATTGTGAGGAAAACTGTCATGGATCATTGTGATTACAGGGTTCATGGAGCATTGTGATGACAAGTGTCATGGAACTTTGAGATAAAGGGGGTCATCGGAAATTGTGATGACAAGGGCCAGGGAGCTTTGTGATGACAAGGGTCATGGAGCATTGTGATGACAGGAGTCATGGGGCACTGTGATGACAGTGGGCATGGAGCATTTTAATGAACGGGTTCATGAAGCACTGTGATTAGAGGCGACATGGAGCATTATGATGACCAAGCCATGGAGCATTGTGATGAAAGGTGTCATGGAGCATTGTGATGACAAGAGTCCTGGAGCATTGTGATGACATTTTCATGGAGCATTGGGATGACACGGGCATGGAGAATTGTGTTGAGAAGTGTGCTGGAGTATTGTGATGACAAGGGCATGGAGCCTTGTGATTACAGGGGCCATAGAGCATTGTGATGACAAGGATATGGAACATTGTGATGAAAAGGGGCATGGAGCAATTTGATGAATGTGATACTGGAGCATTTTGATGAAAGGGGTCATGGATGTTTGTGATTACAGGGATCATGGAGCATTGTGATGGCAGGGGTCATGAGGCATTGTGATGACAGGAATCATGGGGCATAGTGATGACAGGGTGTGTGGAGCATTGTGATGAAAGTGGTCATGGAGCATTGTGATGGCAGTGCTCATTGAGCATTGTGAGGACACGGTCATGGAGCCTTGTGATGAGATAACTTCTGGAGCATTTTGATGACAAGGGCCATGGAGCATTGGTGATGACATGACTTCTGGAGCATCGTGATGACAAGGGCATGGTGCATTGTGATGAGAAGTGGCATGGAGCACTGTGAAGAAAAGGGTAATGGAGCATTGTGCGGAAAGGTGTTATGGATCATTGTGATGACAGAGGTCATGGAGCATTGTGATGAAAGGGTCATTGTGCCTTGTTATGACAAGAGCCATGGAGTATTGTTATTAAATGGGTTATGGAGCGTTGTGATGCAAGTGGTCATGGAGCATTGTGATGAAAAGCGCCATGGAGCATTGTGATGACAAGAGTCTGCGAGCATTCTGATGACACTGTCATGGAGAACTGGGATGACACGGGCATGGAGAATTGTGATGAGAAGAGTTCTGGAGCATTGTGATGACAGAGGCATGGAGCATTGTGATTACAGGGGCCATGGAGCATTGTGATGAAAGGTGTCATGGAGCATTGTGATTAAAGGGATCATGGGTCATTGTGATGACCAGGGCATGTAGCATTGTGATGACCATTGGCATGGAGCCTTGTGATGAATGGGATACTGGAGCATTGTGAGGAAACAGGCCATTGAGCATTGTGATGACAAGTGGCATGGAGCATTGTGATGAAAGTAGTATTGGAGCATTGTGAGGAAATGGTACATGGATCGTTGTGATTACAGGGATCATGGAGCATTGTGATGACAAGGGTCATGGTGCATTGTGATGACAGGTATCATGGAGCATTGTGATGAGAGGTTATTGGGCATTGTGATGACAGTGGTCATGGAGCATTGCGATGATAGGGGCAGGGAACATTGTGATGACAAAAGCCATGGAGCATTGCGATTACAGGGGTCATGGAACATTTTGATGATAGGGGCATGGAGCATTGTGATGACACTGCTCATAGACCATTGTGATGAAAGGGGTCATGGAGCTTTGAGATAAAATGGGTCATGGGACATTGTGACAACAAGGGTCATGGAGCATTTGATGACAAGGGAATGTAGCATTGTGATGACATGACTTCTGGAGCTTTTGGATGACAAGGGCATGGAGAATTGTGATTACAGGGGCCATGGAGCATTGTGATGACAACTGCATTCAGCATTGTGATGAAAAGAGGAGTGGAGCATTGTGACGAGAGGCGTACTGGAGAATTGTGAGGAAAGATGTCATGGACCATTGTGATTACAGCGATCATGGAGCATTGTGATGACAGGGTTCATGGAGCATTGTGATGAAAAGGGCCATGGAGCATTGTGATCACAGGGGTCATGGAGCATTGTGATGATAGGGCCATGGAGAATTGTGATGACAATGGTCATGGAGCATAGTGATGAAAGGGGTCATGGAGCATTGAGGTAAAGTGGGTCATGCGACATTGTGATGACAAGGGCCATGGAGCATTGTGATCAAATGGGTTATGGAACATTGTGATGAAAGTGGTCATGGAGCACTGAGATAAAAGGGGTCATGGGACATTGTAATGACAAGGGCCATGGAGCATTGTGATGAAAGAGTTCATGGAGCGTTGTGATGAAAGTGGTCATAGATAATTGTGATGAAATGCGCCATGGAGTATTGTGATGACAAGAGTCCTGGAGCATTGTGATGACATTTTCATGGAGCATTGTGATGACACGGGCATGGAGAATTGTGATGAGAAGAGTTCTGGAGCATTGTGATGACAAGGGCATGGAGCATTGTGATTACAAGGATCATGGAGCTTGTGATGACAAGGTTCATGGAGCATTGTGATGACAGAAGTCACATAGCATTATGACGACAAGGGCCATGGAGCATTGTGATGACAGGGGTGATGGGGCATTGTGATGAAAAGCACCATGGAGCATTGTGATTAGAGGGGTCCTGGGGCATTGTGATGACAAGTGGCATGGAGCCCTGTGATGAAAGGGGTACTGGAGCATTGTTAGGAAATGGGCCATGGAGCACTGTGATGACAAGTGCATGGAGCATTGTGATGACAAGTGGCATGGAGAATTGTGATGAAACGGTTAATGGAGCATTGTGAGGAAAGGTGTTATGGATCACTGTTATGACAGGGGTCATGGAGCTTTGAGATGACAACGGCCATGGAGCATTGTGATGACAGTGGTCACGGGGATTTGTGATGACAGTGGGCATGGAGCATTGTAATGAACGGGTTCATGGAGCAATGTGATTACATACGACATGGAGCATTGTGATGACAAAACCATGGAGTATTCTGATGAAAGGGGTCATGGAGCATTGTGATGAAAAGTTTCATTGGGCCTTGTTATGACAAGAGCCATGGAACATTGTGATTAAGTGGTTTATGGAGCGTTGTGATGAAAGTGGTCATGGAGCATTGTGATTACAGGGGCCATGGAGCATTGTGATGAAAGGTGTCATGGAGCATTGTGATGAAAGGGATCATGGATCATTGTGATTACAAGGGCAAGTAGCATTGTGATGAGCATTGGCATGCAGCCTTGAGATAAATGGGTGACTGGAGCGTTGTGAGGAAACGGGCCATTGAGCATTGCGATGGCAAGGGCATGGAACATTGTGATGACAAGTGGCATGGAGCATTGTGATGAAAGAGGTATTGGAGCATTGTGAGGAAATGGTACATGGATCATTGTGATTACAGGGATCAAAGAGCATTGTGATGACAAGGGTCATGGAGCATTGTGATGACAGGGTCATGGAGCATAGAGATGACAAGGGCCATGGAGAATAGTGATGACAGTGGTCATCTGTACTTGTGATAATAGGGGTCATGGAACACTGTGATTACAGGGGCCATGGAGCATTCTGATGACAAAGGCCATGGAACATTGTGATGACAGGCATCACGGAGCATTGTGATGAAAGGGGTCAGGGATCACTGAGATGACAGGGGTCATGGAGCATTGTGATGATAGGGGCATTGAGCATTGTGATGACAATGGTCATAGACCATTGTGATAAAAGGGGTCATGGAGCATTGAGATAAAATGGGTCATGGGACATTGTGATGACAAGGATCGTTGAGCATTGTGATGAAAGGTATCATGGAGCATTGTGATGACAAGGGCCATGGAACATTGTGATCAAATGGGTTATGGAACGGTGTGATGAAAGTGGTCATGGATCATTGTGATGACAAGTGTCCTGGAGCGTAGTGATGACATTTTCATGGAGCATTGTTATGACACAGGCATGGAGAATTGTGATGAGAAGAGTTCTGGAGCATTGAGATGACAAAGGTATGGAGCATTGTGATTACAGGGGCCATGGAACATTTGATGACAAGTGCATGGAGTATTGTGATGACAAAGGGCATGGAGCATTGTGATGAAAGCGGTACTAGAGAATTGTGATGACAGGGGTCATGGAGCATTGTGATGACAAGGGCCATGGAGCATTGTGATGACAGGGGTCATGGGGCATTGTGATGAAAGGGGGCATGGGACATTGTGATGACAGTGGGAATGGATCATTGTGATTACAGGGATCATGGAGCATTGTGATGACAGGGGCATGGGACATTGTGATGAAAGTGGTCATGGAGCATTGTGATGAAAGGGGTCAAGGGGAAAATTGATGACAATGGCTATGGGGCATTTTGATGAATGTGGTCATGGAGCACTGTGAGGCAAGTGGTCATGCAGCATTGTGATGAAAAGCACATTGGAGCATTGTGATGACAAGGGCCAAGGAGCATTGTGATCAAATGGGTTATGGAGCATTGTGAGGAAAGTGGTCATGGAACATTGTTAAGAAAGGGGACACGGAACATTGAGATAAAAGGGGTCATAGGACATTGTGATGACAAGGGCCATGGAGCATTGTGATGAAAGGGTTTATGGAACACTGTAATTACAGGAGCCATGGAGAATTGTGAAGATAAAGGCCATGGAACATTGTGATGACAGGCGTCATGGAGCATTGTGATGAAAGGGGTCATGGATCATTGCGATGTCAGGGGTCATGTAGCATTGTGATGACAATGGTCATGGAGCATTGTGAAGAAAGTGGTCATGGAGAATTGTGATGAAAAGTGCTATGGAGCATTGTGATGACAAGAGCCATGGAGCATTGTGATCAAATGGGTTATCGAGGATTGTGATGAATGTGGTCATGGAGGATTGTGATGAAAGGGGACATAGAGCATTGAGATAAAAGGGGTCAAGGGACATTGTGATGACAAGGGTCATGGAGCATTGTGATGAAAGGGGTCATGGAGCATTGTGATGAAAAGCACCATGGAGTATTGCGATGACAAGAGTCTTGGAGCATTGTGATGACATTTTCATGGAGCATTGTGATGACATGGGCATGGAGATTTGTGATTACAGGGGCCATGGAGCATTTGATGACAAGGGCATGGACCATTGTGATGAAAATGGTCATGGAGCATTGTGATGAAAGGGGTCAAGGGGAAAATTGATGACAATGGCTATGGGGCATTTTGATGAATGTGGTCTTGGAGCACTGTGAGGCAAGTGTTCATGCAGCATTGTGATGAAAAGCGCATTGGAGCATTGTGATGACAAGGGCCAAGGAGCATTGTGATCAAATGGGTTATGGAGCATTGTGATGAAAGTGGTCATGGAACATTGTTAAGAAAGGGGACACGGAACATTGAGATAAAAGGGGTCATAGGACATTGTGATGACAAGGGCCATGGAGCATTGTGATGAAAGGGTTTATGGAACACTGTAATTACAGGAGCCATGGAGAATTGTGAAGATAAAGGCCATGGAACATTGTGATGACAGGCATCATGGAGCATTGTGATAAAAGGAGTCATGGATCATTGCGATGTCAGGGGTCATGTAGCATTGTGATGATAGAGGCATAGAGCATTGTGATGACAATGGTCATGGAGCATTGTGATGAAAGGGGACATGGAGCATTGAGATAAAAGGGGTCATGGGACATTGTGATGACAGGGGCCATGGAGCATTGTGATGAAAGGAATTATGGAGCACTGTAATTACAGTAGCCATGGAGAAATGTGAAGACAAAGGCCATGGAACATTGTGATGACAGGCATCATTGAGCATTGTGATGAAAGGGGTCATGGATCATTGCGATGTCAGGGGTTATGTAGCATTGTGATGACAATGGTCATGGAGCTTTGTGAAGAAAGTGGTCATGGAGCATTGTGATGAAAAGCACCATGGAGTATTGTGATGACAAGAGTCTTGGAGCATTGTGATGGCATTTTCATGGAGCATTGTGATGACATGGGCATGGAGATTTGTGATTACAGGGGCCATGGAGCATTTGATGACAAGGGCATGGACCATTGTGATGACAAGGGACACGGAGAAGTGTGATGAATGTGGTCATGGAGCATTGTGATGAAAGGGGTCATGGAGCATTGAGATTATAGGGTTCATGGAACATTGTGATGGCAAGGGTCATGAAGCACTGTGATGACAGGGTTCATGGAGCATTGCGATGACAAGGGGCATGTAACATTGTGATAACCGGAGTCATGCGGCATTGTGATGACAGGGGGCATGGAGCATTGTGATGAAAAGTGGCATGGATCATTGTGATGAAAGGCGTCCTGGAGCATTGTGAGGAAAGGGGTCATGGATCATTGTGATTACAGGGATCATGGAGCATTGTGATGACAAAGGCATGGTGCATTGTGATGACCAAGCCATGGAGCATTGTGATGAAAGGGGTAATGGAGCATTGTGAGGAAAACTGTCATGGATCATTGTGATGGCAAGGGTCATGAGCACTGTGATGACAGGGTTCATGGAGCATTGCGATGACAAGGGGCATGTAACATTGTGATAACCGGAGTCATGCGGCATTGTGATGACAGGGGGCATGGAGCATTGTGATTACAGGGATCATGGAGCATTGTGATGACAAAGGCATGGTGCATTGTGATGAAAGGGGTAATGGAGCATTGTGCGGAAAACTGTCATGGATCATTGTGATTACAGGGTTCATGGAGCATTGTGATGACAAGTGTCATGGAACTTTGAGATAAAGGGGGTCATCGGAAATTGTGATGACAAGGGCCAGGGAGCTTTGTGATGACAAGGGTCATGGAGCATTGTGATGACAGGAGTCATGGGGCACTGTGATGACAGTGGGCATGGAGCATTTTAATGAACGGGTTCATGAAGCACTGTGATTAGAGGCGACATGGAGCATTGTGATGACCAAGCTATGGAGCATTGTGATGAAAGGTGTCATGGAGCATTGTGATGACAAGAGTCCTGGAGCATTGTGATGACATTTTCATGGAGCATTGGGATGACACGGGCATGGAGAATTGTGTTGAGAAGTGTGCTGGAGTATTGTGATGACAAGGGCATGGAGCCTTGTGATTGATTACAGGGGCCATAGAGCATTGTGATGACAAGGATATGGAACATTGTGATGAAAAGGGGCATGGAGCAATTTGATGAATGTGATACTGGAGCATTTTGATGAAAGGGGTCATGGATGTTTGTGATTACAGGGATCATGGAGCATTGTGATGGCAGGGGTCATGGGGCATTGTGAAGACAAGGGTCATGGAGCATTGTGATGGCAAGGGCCATGAGGCATTGTGATGACAGGAATCATGGGGCATAGTGATGACAGGGTGCGTGGAGCATTGTGATGAAAGTGGTCATGGAGCATTGTGATGACAGTGCTCATTGAGCATTGTGAGGACACGGTCATGGAGCCTTGTGATGAGATAACTTCTGGAGCATTTTGATGACAAGGGCCATGGAGCATTGGTGATGACATGACTTCTGGAGCATCGTGATGACAAGGGCATGGTGCATTGTGATGAGAAGTGGCATGGAGCACTGTGAAGAAAAGGGTAATGGAGCATTGTGCGGAAAGGTGTTATGGATCATTGTGATGACAGAGGTCATGGAGCATTGTGATGAAAGGGTCATTGTGCCTTGTTATGACAAGAGCCATGGAGTATTGTTATTAAATGGGTTATGGAGCGTTGTGATGCAAGTGGTCATGGAGCATTGTGATGAAAAGCGCCATGGAGCATTGTGATGACAAGAGTCCGCGAGCATTCTGATGACACTGTCATGGAGAACTGGGATGACACGGGCATGGAGAATTGTGATGAGAAGAGTTCTGGAGCATTGTGATGACAGAGGCATGGAGCATTGTGATTACAGGGGCCATGGAGCATTGTGATGAAAGGTGTCATGGAGCATTGTGATTAAAGGGATCATGGGTCATTGTGATGACCAGGGCATGTAGCATTGTGATGACCATTGGCATGGAGCCTTGTGATGAATGGGATACTGGAGCATTGTGAGGAAACAGGCCATTGAGCATTGTGATGACAAGTGGCATGGAGCATTGTGATGAAAGTAGTATTGGAGCATTGTGAGGAAATGGTACATGGATCGTTGTGATTACAGGGATCATGGAGCATTGTGATGACAAGGGTCATGGTGCATTGTGATGACAGGTATCATGGAGCATTGTGATGAGAGGTTATTGGGCATTGTGATGACAGTGGTCATGGAGCATTGCGATGATAGGGGCAGGGAACATTGTGATGACAAAAGCCATGGAGCATTGCGATTACAGGGGTCATGGAACATTTTGATGATAGGGGCATGGAGCATTGTGATGACACTGCTCATAGACCATTGTGATGAAAGGGGTCATGGAGCTTTGAGATAAAATGGGTCATGGGACATTGTGACAACAAGGGTCATGGAGCATTTGATGACAAGGGAATGTAGCATTGTGATGACATGACTTCTGGAGCTTTTGGATGACAAGGGCATGGAGAATTGTGATTACAGGGGCCATGGAGCATTGTGATGACAACTGCATTCAGCATTGTGATGAAAAGAGGAGTGGAGCATTGTGACGAGAGGCGTACTGGAGAATTGTGAGGAAAGATGTCATGGATCATTGTGATTACAGCGATCATGGAGCATTGTGATGAAAAGGGCCATGGAGCATTGTGATCACAGGGGTCATGGAGCATTGTGATGATAGGGCCATGGAGAATTGTGATGACAATGGTCATGGAGCATAGTGATGAAAGGGGTCATGGAGCATTGAGGTAAAGTGGGTCATGGGACATTGTTATGACAAGGGCCATGGAGCATTGTGATCAAATGGGTTATGGAGCATTGTGATGAAAGTGGTCATGGAGCACTGAGATAAAAGGGGTCATGGGACATTGTAATGACAAGGGCCATGGAGCATTGTGATGAAAGAGTTCATGGAGCGTTGTGATGAAAGTAGTCATAGATAATTGTGATGAAATGCGCCATGGAGTATTGTGATGACAAGAGTCCTGGAGCATTGTGATGACATTTTCATGGAGCATTGTGATGACACGGGCATGGAGAATTGTGATGAGAAGAGTTCTGGAGCATTGTGATGACAAGGGCATGGAGCATTGTGATTACAAGGATCATGGAGCTTGTGATGACAAGGTTCATGGAGCATTGTGATGACAGAAGTCACATAGCATTATGATGACAAGGGCCATGGAGCATTGTGGTGACCGGGGTGATGGGGCATTGTGATGACAGGGGTCATGGGGCATTGTGATGACAGGGGGCATGGATCATCGTGATTACAGGGATCTTGGAGGTTTGCGATGAGAGGGGGCTTGGGACATTGTAATGAAAGTGGTCATGGAGCTTTGTGATGAAAGGGGTCATGGGGCAAATTGATGAAAATGGCTATGGGGTAGTGTGATGAAAGTAGTCATGGAGCACTGTGAGGCAAGCTGTCATGGAACATTGTGATGACAAGGACCATGGAGCATTGTGACTAAATGTGTTATGGAGCGCTGTGATGAAAGTGGTCATTGAGCATTGTGATGAAAAGCGCCATGGAGCATTGTGATGACAAAAGTCATGGAGCATTGTGATGACAGGGGTCATGGAGCATTGTGATGACAGTGGTCATGCATCTTTGTGATGAAAGGGGTCATGGAGCACTGTAATTACAGGGGTAATGGAGAACTGTGATGACAAAGACCATGGAGCATTTTGACGACAATGGTCATGGAGCATTGTGATGAAAGGTGTCATGGAGCATTGTGGTGAAAGGGATCATGAGATATTGTGATGAAAAGCCCCAGGGAGCATAGTGATGACAAGGGGCCTGGAGCATTGTTATGACACGGGCATGGATCATTTTGATGACAAGGGTTCTGGAACAGTGTCATGAAAAGGGCATGGAGCATTATGATTACAGGGGCCATGAAGCATTGTGATGAATGGGTTCATGGATGATTCTGACTACAACGACCGTGGAGCATTGGGATGACAGGGTTCATGGAGCATTGTGATCACAATGGCCATGGAGCATTGTGATGACAGATGTCATGTGGCAATGTGATGAAAGTTGTCATAGAAAAACGTGATTACAGGGACCATGGAGCATTGTGATGAAAAAAGTCATGGTGCATTGTGATGACAGGTGTCATGGAGCATTGTGATGAAAAGGGTCAGGGGGAATTGTAATGACAAGGGCCATGGAGCATTGTGATGAAAGGTGTGAGCGAGGATTCTGATGAAACTGGTCATTGTGCATTGTGATGACAAAGGCCATGGAACATTGTGAAGACATGGATCACGGACATCTTTGATGACATGGGCATGGAGCATTGTGATGACAAGAGTTCTAGAGCATTGTCATGACAAGGGCATGGAGCATTGTGTTTACAGGTGCCATGGAGCATTGTGATGACAACAGCATGGAGCATAGTGATGACAAGTAGCATGGAACAATGTGATGAAAGGGGTACTGGAAATTTGTGAGGAAAGGGGTCATGGATGATTGTGAATACAGGGATCATGGAGCTTTGTGATGACAAGGGTTATGGAGCATTGTGATGACAGGTGTCATGGAGCATTGTGATCACAAGGACCATGGAGTATTGTGATGACAGGTGTCAAGGGGAATTGTGATGACAGAGGTCATGGAGCATTGTGATGAAAGGGGTCAAGGAACACTGTGATTACAGAGGCCATGGAGCACTGTGATGAGAAAGGCCATGGAGCATTGTGATAATAGGTGTCATGGAGCATTGGGATGACTATGGTCATGGAGCACTGTGTTGAAAATTGTCATGGAGCATTGTGATGAAAAGCACCAGGGAGCATTGTGATGACATAGGTCATGGGGCTTGGTGATGACAGGGTTCATAGAACATTGTGATGAAAGTGGTCAAGGAGCATTGTGATGACAGTGTTCATTGAGCATTGTGATGACACAGTCATGGATCCTTGTGATTACAGGGGCCATGGAGCATTGAGATGACAAGGGCATGGTGCGTTGTGATTACAGGGGAAATGGAGCATTGTGATGGGAAGGGGATGGAGCATTGTGAGGACAAGGGTCATGGAGAATTGTGATGACTGTGGTCATGGAGCATTGTGGTGACATGGGACATGGGACTTTGTGATGACAGGGGCATAGAACATTGTGGTGAAAGTGGTCAAGGAGTATTGTGATGACAGTGATCATTGAGCATTGTGATGACACGGTCATGGATCCTTGGGATTACACTGGCCATGGAGCATTGTGATGACAAGGGGCATGGAGTATTGTGATGAAGGCGTACTGGAGAATTTTGAGGAAAGTTGTCATGGATCATTGTGACATTTCCCATGGTGACAGTGATCATGGTGAGAGTTCCCATGGTGACAGTGCTCATGTTGACATTTCCCATGGTGACCGTTCCCATGGTGACAGTTCCCATGGTGATAGTTCTCATGGTCACAGTGCTCATGGTGACAGAGCACATGGTGACAGTGCCCACGGTGAGAGTGCTCACGGTGATAGTGCTCATGGTGATAGTGCTCACGTTGACAGTGCCCATGGTGATATTGCTCACTGTGACAATGCCCATGGTGATAGTGCTCATGGTGATAGTGCTCATGGTGACAGTTCCCATGGTGACAGTGCCCATAGGGACAGTGCTCATGGTGACAGTTCCATTGGTGACAGTGCCCACGGTGTAAGTGCTCATGGTGACATTGCCCACGGTGACAGTGCTCATGGTGACAGAGCTCACGGTGACAGTGCCATTTCTGATAGTGCTCATGGTGATAGTGCTCATAGTGATAGTGCTCATGGTGACAGTTCGCATGGTGACAGTGCCCATGTTGAAAGTGCCCATGGTGAGACTGCTCATGGTGACACTGCCCATGGTGACAGTGCTCATGCTGGCGGTGTACATGGTGGGAGATGCCATGGTGAAATTCCTCATTGTGGCATTGCCCATGATGATAGTGCTCATGGTGACAGTGTCCATGGTAACAGTGCCCATGCTGAGAGTGCCCATGGTGACAGTGCCCATGGTGACAGTGCTCATGGTGACAGTGCTCAAGGTGGCCATATCCATGGTGGGAATTCCCATGGTGAAAGTTCTCATGGTGGCAGTGCCCATGATGACAGTGCGCATTGTGACAGTGCACATGGTGAGAGTGCCCATGGTGACATTTCCCTTGGAGACAGTGCTTATGGTGAGAGTGGCCATGGTGACACTGGCCATGGTGACAGTGCTCATGGTGAGAGTTCCCATGGTGACAGTGCTCATGTTGAGAGTGCCCATGGTGACCGTTCCCATGGTGACAGTTCTCATGGTGATAGTGCTCATGGTGACAGTGCTCATGGGGACAGTGCCCACGGTGACAGTGCCCACGGTGACAGTGCTCACGGTGATAGTGCTCATGGTGATATTGCCCATGGTAATAGTGCTCATGTTGACAGTGCCCATGGTGATATTGCTCATGGTGACACTACCCATGGTGATAGTGCTCACGGTGATAGTGCTCATGGTGACAGTTCCCATGGTGAGAGTGCCCATAGTGACAGTGCTCATGGTGACAGTACCGACGGTGACAGTGCTCATGGTGACAGTGCTCAGGGTGAGAGTGCTCACGATGATAGTGCTCACGGTGACAGTTCCCTTGGTGATAGTGCTCATGGTGATAGTGCCCATGGTGACACTGCCCATGGTGATATTGCTCACGGTGACACTGCCCATGGTAATAGTGCTCATGGTGATAGTGCTCACGTTGACAGTGCCTTTGGTGATAGTGCTCATGGTGACACTGCCCATGGTGACAGTTCACATGCTGATAGTGCCCATGTTGAAAGTTCCCACGGTGACAGTGCTCATGGTGATAATGCCCATGGTGACTGTGCTCATGCTGGCGGTGTACAGGGTTGGTGTTCCCATGTTGAAATTCCTCATGGTGGCACTGCCCAGGATGATAGTGTACATGGTGACAGTGTCCATGGTGACAGTGCCAATGGTGACAGTGCTCACGGTGACACTGCCCATAGTGACATTTCACAAGGTGACAGTGCCCATGTTGAAAGTGCTCATGGTGACAGTGACCATGGTGACATTTCCCATGTTGACAGTGTCCATTGTGATAGTGCCCATGGTGACAGTGCCCATGGTGACAGTGCTCATGTTGACAGTGCCCATGGTGACAGTGCCCTTGGTGACAATACCCATAGTGACATTTCCAATTGTGACAGTCCTCATAGTGAGAGTTCCCATGGCGACAGTGCTGATGGATGACAGTGCTCATGTTGACAGTGCCCATGGGGACAATGCTGATGGATACAGTGTCCATGGTGATAGTGCTCCTCGGGACCGTGTAGATGGTTACAGTGCCCATGGTGACATTTTCCACAGTGACAGTGCCCATGGTGAGAGTGCCGATGGAGACAGTGTCCATAGTGACAGTTCCCATGGTGACAGTGCTCATGGTGACACTTCCCATGGTGAACAGTGTCCATGGTGACATTTCTGATGGAGACAGTGCTCCTGGTGAGAGTTCCCATGCTGACAGTGCTCACGTTGACAGTGCCCATGGTGACAGTTCCCATGGTGATATTGCTCATGGTGACAGTGCACATGGTGACATGGCCCACGGTGACAGTGCTCACGGTGATAGTGCTCATGGTAATAGTGCTCGTGTTGACACTACCGATGGTGACAGTGCACATGGTGACACTGCCCATAGTGACATTTCCCATGGTGACAGTGCTAATGGTGAGAGTTCCCATGGTGACAGTGCACATGGTGACAGTGCCCATGGTGATAGTGCTCACTGTGACAGTTCTCACTGTGGCAGTGCCAATGGTTACAGTGCGCATGGTGACCTTTCCCATAGTGACAGTTCCCATGGTGATAGTGCTCACCGTGATAGTGCCAATGGTGACAGTTACCATGGATACAGTGCCTATGGTGACAGTGCTCATGGTGACAGTGCCCACTGTGATAGTGCTCAGGGTGGCAGTTCGCATGGTGACAGTGGCCATGATGACAGTGCTCATGGTGGCAATGCCCACAGTGACAGTGCTCATGGTGATAGTGCTCACGATGACAGTGCCTTTGGTGATAGTATCCATGGTAATAGTTCTCAATGTGACAGTGCCCATGGAAATAGTGCTCATGGTGATGGTGCTCATGGTAATAGTGCTCAATGTGACACTGCCCATGGTGACAGTGCCCATGGTGACACTGCCCATAGTGACATTTCCCATGGTGGCAGTGCTCATGGTGACAGTTCCCATGGTGACAGTGCTCATGGTGACAGTGCCCATGGTGACAGTGTCCATGGTGACAGTGCCTATGGTGAGAGTGCCCATGGTGAGAGTGCCCATGGTGACAGTGTGCATGGTGACAGTGCTCATGTTGAAATTGCCCATGGTGACAGTGCTCATGGTGAGAGTTCCCATGGTGACAATGTTCATGTTGACAATGCCCATGGAGACAGTGCTCATGTTGACAGCGCCCACGGTGACAGTGCTCATGGTTACAGTGCTCACAGTTACAGTGCCCATGGTGATAGTGCCCATAGTAATAGTGCTCACGGTGACAGCATCCATGTTGATATTGTTCATGGTGACACTACCCATGGTGATAGTGCTCACGGTGACAGTGCTCATGAAGACAGTTCCCATGGTTGCAGTGCCCATGGTGACATTGCCCACGGTGACAATGCTCATGGTGACAGTGCTCATGGTGATATTGCTCACGGTGATAGTGCTCACATTGACAATGCCCTTGGTGATAGTGCTCATGGTAATACTGCTCATGGTGATAGTGCTCATGGTGATAGTTCGTATGGTGACAGTGCCCATGTTGAAAGTCCCCATGATGGCAGTGCTCATGGTGACATTGCCCATGGTGACTGTGCTCATGCTGGCAGTGTACATGGTTGGAGTTCCCATGGTGAAATTCCTTATGGTGGCACTGCCCATGGTGATAGTGTTCATGGTGACAGTGTCCATGGTGACAGTGCCCATGATGACAGTGCTCATGGTGACAGTGCCCACGGTGACAGTGCTCATGGTGACAGTGCTCACGGTGACAGTGCCCTTGGTGATAATACCCATGTTAATAGTGCTCACAGTGACAGTGCCCATGGTGATTTTGCTCACGGTGACACTACCCATGGTGATAGTGCTCATGGTGATAGTGCTCATGGTGACAGTTCCCATGGTAACTGTGCCCATGGTGACAGTGCTCATGGCGACAGTGCCCACGGTGACTATGCTCATGGAGACAGTGCTCATGGTGATAGTGCTCATGGTGACAGTTCACATGGTGACAGAGCCCATGTTGAAAATGCCCATGGTGACAGTGCTCATGGTGGCACTGCCCATGGTGACTGTGCTCATGCTTGCGGTGTACCTGGTTGGAGTTCCGATGGTGAAATTCCTCATGGTAGCACTGCCCATAATGATAGTGCTCATGGTGACAGTGTCCATGGTGACAGTGCCTATGGTGACAGTGCCCATTGTGATAGTGCTCATAGTGACAGTGCCCACTGTGACAGTGCTCAATGTGACAGTGCTCACGGTGACAGTGCCCTTGGTGATAGTGCTCATGGTGATAGTGCTCATGGTGACAGTTCGCATGGTGACAGTGCCCATGGTAACTGTGCCCATGGTGACAGTGCTCATGGCGACAGTGCCCATGATGACAGTGCTCATGGTGACAGTGCCCACGGTGACAGTACTCATGGTGACAGTGCTCACGGTGACAGTGCCCTTGGTGATAATACCCATGTTAATAGTGCTCACAGTGACAGTGCCCATGGTGATTTTGCTCACGGTGACACTACCCATGGTGATAGTGCTCATGGTGACAGTTCCCATGGTAACTGTGCCCATGGTGACAGTGCTCATGGCGACAGTGCCCACGGTGACTATGCTCATGGAGACAGTGCTCATGGTGATAGTGCTCATGGTGACAGTTCACATGGTGACAGAGCCCATGTTGAAAGTGCCCATGGTGACAGTGCTCATGGTGGCACTGCCCATGGTGACTGTGCTCATGCTTGCGGTGTACCTGGTTGGAGTTCCGATGGTGAAATTCCTCATGGTAGCACTGCCCATAATGATAGTGCTCATGGTGACAGTTTCCATGGTGACAGTGCCTATGGTGACAGTGCCCATTGTGATAGTGCTCATAGTGACAGTGCCCACTGTGACAGTGCTCAATGTGACAGTGCTCACGGTGACAGTGCCCTTGGTGATAGTGCTCATGGTGATAGTGCTCATGGTGACAGTTCGCATGGTGACAGTGCCCATGTTGAAATTGCCGATGGTGACAGTACCCATGGTGAGAGTGCTCATGGTGAAGGTTCCCACTGTGACAGTGCTCATGGTGACAGTGCTCATGGTGACAGTGCTCAGGGTGAGAGTGCTCACGATGATAGTGCTCACGGTGACAGTTCCCTTGGTGATAGTGCTCATGGTGATAGTGCCCATGGTGACACTGCCCATGGTGATATTGCTCACGGTGACACTGCCCATGGTAATAGTGCTCATGGTGATAGTGCTCACGTTGACAGTGCCTTTGGTGATAGTGCTCATGGTGACACTGCCCATGGTGACAGTTCACATGCTGATAGTGCCCATGTTGAAAGTTCCCATGGTGACAGTGCTCATGGTGATAATGCCCATGGTGACTGTGCTCATGCTGGCGGTGTACAGGGTTGGTGTTCCCATGTTGAAATTCCTCATGGTGGCACTGCCCATGATGATAGTGTACATGGTGACAGTTCGCATGGTGACAGTGCCCATGTTGAAATTGCCGATGGTGACAGTACCCATGGTGAGAGTGCTCATGGTGAATGTTCCCACTGTGACAGTGCTCATGGTGACAGTGCTCATGGTGACAGTGCCCTTAGTGATAGTGCTCATGGTGACAGTTCGCATGGTGATAGTGCTCATGTTGACATTGCCCATGGTGACCGTTCCCATGGTGACAGTACCCATGGTGATAGTGCTCATGGTGACAGTGCTCATGGGGACAGTGCACATGGTGACAATGCCCACGATGACAGTGCTCACGGTGATAGTGCTCAAGGGGAAAGTGCCCATTGTAATAGTGCTCACCGTGACAGTGCCCATGCTGATATTGCTCAAGGTAACACTGCCCATGGTGATAGTGCTCACGGTGATAGTGCTCATGGTGACAATGCCCTTGGTGATAGTGCTCATGGTGATAGTGTTCATGGTAATAGTGCTCATGGAGACAGTGCTCACGGTGACAGTGCCCATGGTGACACTGCCCATAATGACATTTCCCATGGTGACAGTGCTCATGGTGAGAGTTCCCATGGTGACAGTGCTCACGGTGACAATGCTCACTGTGGCAGAGCCAATGGTTACAGTGCTCATGGTGGCAGTGTCCATGGTGGCAGTTCCCAAGATGACAGTGCTCATGGTGACATTTCCCATGGAAACAGAGCTCATGATGACAGTGTCCATGGTGACAGTGTACATGGTGACAGTGGCCATGTTGAAAGTGCCCATGGTGACAGTGCTCAAGCTGGCGGTATACATGGCTGGAGTTCCCATGGTGAAATTCCTCATGGTTGCCCTGCCCATGATGATAGTGCTCATGGTGACAGTGTCCATCATGAGAGTGCCCATGGTGACAGTGCTCATGATGACCCTGCCCATGGTGACAGTGCCCATGGTGACATTTCCCATGGTGACAGTGCTCATGTTGACAGTGCACACGGTGACATTGCCCACGGTGACATTTCCCATGGTGACAGTGTTCATGGTGATATTGCTCACGGTCACAGTGCCCATGGTTATAGTCCTCACGGTGATAGTGCTCATGGTGACAGTTCCCATGGTGACAGTGCCCGCAGTGACTGTGCTCATGGTGACATTGCCCACGGTGACAGTGCTCATGGTGACAGTTCGCTTGGTGACACTGCCCATGGTGACAGTGCACATGGTGACACAGCCCATGGTGACTGTGCTAAAGCTGCCAATGTATATGGTTGGAGTTCCCATGGTGAAATTCCTCATGGTGGCACTGCCCATGATGATAGTGTTGATGGTGACAGTGTCCATGGTGACAGTGCCTATGGTGAGAGTGCCCATTGTGATAGTGGTCACGGTGACAGTGCCCTTCGTGATAGTATCCATGGTAATAGTGTTCACAGTGACACTGCCCATGGTGATAGTGCTCATGGTGACAGTGCCCTTGGTGATAGTGCTCATGGTGATAGTGTTCATGGAGACATTTCACATGGTGACAGTGCTCATGTTGACAGTCCCCATGTTGACTGTGCTCATGCTGGCGGTGTACATGGTTGGTGTTACAATGGTGAAATTCCTTATGGTGGCACTACCCATGATGATAGTGTTCATGGTGACAGTGTCCATGGTGACATTTCCCATGGTGACAGTGCTCATGGTGAGAGTTCTCATGTTGAGGGTGCTCAGGTTGACATTGCCCATGGTGACCCTTCCGATGGTGAGAGTTCCCATGGTGATAGTGCTCATGGTGACAGTGCTCATGGTAATACTGCTCATGTTTACGCTGCCCATGGTGACAGTGCCCATGGTGACACTGCCCAAAGTGACATTTCCCATGGTGAGAGTTCCCATGGTGACAGTGCACATGGTGACAGTTCCGATGGTGACAGTGCTCATGGTGACAGTGCTCACTGTGGCAGTGCCAATGGTTACAGTGCTCATGGTGGCACTACCCATGATAATAGTGCTCATGGTGACAGTGTACATCGTGAGAGTGCCCATGGTAACAATGCTCATGGTGAAACTGCCCATGGTGACAGTGCCCAAGGTGATATTCCCATGGTGACAGTGCTCATTTTGACAGTGCACACGGTGACAGTGCCGACAGTGACAGTGCTCACGGTGATAGTGTTAATGGAAATATTGCTCATGGTGACACTGCCCATGGTTATAGTGCTCACAGTGATAGTGCTCATGGTGACAGTTCCCAAGGTGACAGTGCCCACGGTGATAGTGCTCATGGTGACATTGCCCACGGTGACAGTGCTCATGGTGAGAGTTCGCATGGTGACAGTGCCCATGGTTACAGTGCTCATGGTCACACAACCCATGGTGACTGTGCTAAAGCTGGCGGTGTACATGGTTGGAGTTCCCATGGTGAAATTCCTCATGGTGGCACTGCCCATGATGATAGTGTTGATGGTGACAGTGTCCATGGTGACAGTGCCTATGGTGACAGTGTCCATTGTGATAGTGCTCTCGGTGATAGTTCCCTCAGTGACAGTTCTAATGGTGACAATTCCATGGTGACAGTGCCCATGATGACCGTGCTCATGGTGACAGTGCCCACGGTGACATTTCTCATGGTGAGAGTGCTCACGGTGACAGTGCCCTTGGTGATAGTACCCATGGTAATAGTGGTCACGTTGACATGGCCCATGGTGATATTGCTCACGGTGACGCTGCCCATGGTGATAGTGCTCACGGTGACATTCCCATGGTTACAGTGCCCATGGTGATATTGCTCACGGTGACACTGCCCATGATGACAGTGCTCATGGTGACAATGCCCATTCTGACAATGCTCATAGTGACAGTGCTCACGGTGACAGTGCCCTTGATGATAGTACTCATGGTAATAGTGCTCACGGTGACAGTTCCCATGGTGACAGTGCTCACTGTGGCAGTGCCAATGGTTACAGTGCTCATGGTGGCAGTGTCCATGGTGGCAGTTCCCAAGATGACAGTGCTCATGGTGACATTTCCCATGGTAAGAGAGCTCATGATGACAGTGTCTATGGAGACAGTGCCCATGGTGACAGTGGCCATGTTGAAAGTGCCCATGGTGACACTGCTCATGGTGTCACTGCCCATGGTGACTATGCTCATGCTGGCTGTGTACATGCTTGGAGATCCCATGGTGAAATTCCTCATGGTGGCACTGCCCATAATGATAGTGCTCATGGTGACAGTGTCCATGGTGACATTGCCTATGGTGACAGTTCCCATTGTGATAGTGCTCACGGTGATAGGGCCCACAGGGACAGTTCTAATGGTGACAGTTCCAATGGTGACAGTGCCCATGATGACAGTGCTTATGGTGACAGTGCCCACGGTGACAGTGCTCATGGTGACAGTGCTCATGGTGACAGTGCCCTTGGTGATAGTACCCATGGTAAAAGTGCTCATGGTGACATTGCCCATGGTGATATTGCTCATGCTGGCGGTGTACATGGTTGGAGTTCCGATGATGAAATTCCTCATGGTAGCACTGCCCATGATGATAGTGCTCACGGTGAAAGTGTCCATGGTGACAGTGCCTATGGTGACAGTGCCCATTGTGATAGTGCTCATGGTGATAGTGCCCAAAGTGACAGTGCTCATTGTGACAGTTCCTATGGTGACAGTGCCCATGATGATAGTGCTCATGGTAAAAGTTCCCACTGTGATAGTGCTCACGGTGAAAGTGCTCACGGTGACAGTGCCCTTGGTGATAGTGCTCATGGTAATAGTGCACATGGTGACACTGCCCATGGTGACAGTGCCCATGGTGACACTGCCCATAGTGACATTTCCCATGGTGACAGTGCTCATGTTGACAGTGCCCATGGTGACAGTGACCATGGTGAGTGTGCCCATGGTGACAGTGTCCATGATGACAGTGCTCACCTTGACAGTGCCTTTGGTGATAGTACCCATGTTAATATTGCTCACGGTTACAGTGCCCATGGTGATAGTGCTCATGGTGATAGTGCTCATGGTGACAGTTACCTTGGTGATAGTGCTCATGGTGATAGTGCTCATGGTGATAGTTCGCATGGTGACAGTGCCCATGTTGAAAGTCTCCATGAAGGCAGTGCTCATGGTGACACTGCCCATGGTGACTGTGCTCTTGCTGGCGGTGTACATGTTTGGAGTTCTCATGGTGAAATTCCTTATGGTGGCACTGCCCATGATGATAGTGTTCATCGTGACAATGTCCATGGTGACAGTGCCTATGGTGACAGTGCCCATTGTGATAGTGCTCACGGTGATAGTGCCCTCAGTGACAGTTCTAATGGTGACAGTTCCCACGGAGACATTGCTCATGGTGACAGTGCTCACGGTGACAGTAACCTTGGTGATAGTACCCATGGTAATAGAGGTCACGGTGACAGTGCCCATGGTGATATTGCTCATGGTGACACTGCCCATGGTGATAGTGCTCACGGTGATAGTGCTCAGGGTGACAGTTCCCATGGTTACAGTGCCCATGGTGACAGTGCTCATGGTGACAGTGCCCGCGGTGACTGTGCTCATGGTGACAGTGCTCACAGACATACTGCTCATGGTGACAGTTCGCATGGCAACAGGGCCCATGTTAAAAGTGCCCATGGTGACAGTGCTCATGTTGGCACTGCCCATGGTGACTGTGCTCATGCTGGTGGTGTACATGGTTGGAGTTCCCATGGTGAAATTCCTTATGGTGGCAATGCCCATGATGATAGTGCTCATGGTGACATTGCCAACGGTGACAGTGCTCATGGTGACAGTTCGCATGTTGACATTGCCCATGGTGACAGTGCTCATGGTGACACAGCCCATGGTGACTGCGCTAAAGCTGGCGGTGTACATGGTTGGAATTCTCATGGTGAAATTCCTCATGGTGGCACTGCCCATGATGATAGCGCTCACTGTGACAGTGTCCATAGTGACAGTGCCCATGGTGACAGTGCCCATGGTGACATTTCCCATGGTGACTGTGCCCATGGTGACATTTCCCAATGTGACAGTGCTCATGGTGAGAGTTCCCATGGTGACAGTGTTGATGTTGACAGTGCCAATGGTGACAGTGCCCATGGTGACAGTGCCCATGGTGATAGTGTCCATGGTGACAGTGCTCATGTTGACAGTGCCCACGGCGACAGTGCTCATGGTGAGAGTACCCATGGTGACAGTTCTCACCTTGATAGTGCCCATGGTGACCGTTCCCATGGTGACAGTTCCCATGGTGATAGTGCTCACCGTGATAGTGCCCAGGGTGACAGTTCCCATGGATACAGTGCCCATGGTGACAGTTCTCATGGTGACAGTGCCCACGGTGATAGTGCTCATGGTGGCAGTTCGCATGCTGACAGTGCCCATGATGACAGTGCTCATGGTGACAGTGCCCACGGTGACAGTGCTCACAGTGAGAGTGCCCTTGCTGATAGTACCCATGGTAATAGTGCTCACATGAAAGTGCCCATAGTGATATTGCTCACGGTGACACTGCCCATGGTGATAGTGGTCACGGTGACAATGCCCACGGTGATAGTGTTCATGGTGATAGTGCTCATGTTGAGAGTGCTCATGGTGACACTGCCCATGGTGACTGTGATCATGCTGGCGGTGTACATGGTTGGAGTTCCCATGGGGAAATTTCTTATGGTGGCAATGCCCATGATGATAGTGCTCATGGTGACAGTGCTCATGGTGACAGTGTACATGGTGACAATCCCCACGGTGACAGTGATCACGGTGATAGTTCTCATGGCGATAGTGCCCATTGTAATAGTGCTCACGGTGACGTTGCCCATGTTGATATTGTTCACGGTGACACTGCCCTTGGTGATAGCGCTCATGGTGATAGTGCTCATGGTAATACTGCTCATGGTGACACTGCCCATGGTGACAGTGCCCATGGAGACACTGCCCATAGTGACATTTCCCATGGTGACAGTGCTCATGGTGAGAGTTCCCATATTGACAGTGCACATGGTGAAAGTTCCCATGGTGACAGTGTTCACGGTGACAGTGCTCACTGTGGCAGTGACATTGGTTACAGTGCTCATGGGGGCAGTGTCCATGGTGGCAGTTCCCAAGATGACAGTGCTCATGGTGACATTTCCCATGGTAAGAGAGCTCATGATGACAGTGTCCATGGTGACATTGCCCATGTCGAAAGTGCCCATGGTGACATTGCTCATGGTGACACTGCCCATGGTGACTGTGCTCATGCTGGCGGTGTACATGGTTGGAGTTCCCATGGTGAAATTCCTCATGGTGGCACTGCCCATGATGATAGTGCTCATGGTGACAGTGTCCATCGTGAGAGTGCACTTGGTGACAGTGCTCATGATGACACTGCCCATGGTGACAGTGCCCATGGTGACATTTCCCATGGTGACAGTGCTCATGTTGACAGTGCACAAGGTGACAGTGCCCAAGGTGACATTTCCCATGGTTACAGTGTTAATGGTGATATTGCTCACTGTGACAGTGCCCATGGTTATAGTCCTCACGGTGATAGTGCTCATGGTGACAGTTCCCATGGTGACAGTGTTCATGGTGACAGTTCGCATGGTGACAGTCCCCATGGTGACAGTGCTCATGGTGACACAGCCCATGGTGACTGTTCTAAAGCTGCCGATGTACATGGTTGGAGTTCCCAATCTGAAATTCCTCATGTTGGCACTGCCCATGATGATAGTGTTCATGGTGACAGTGTCCATGGAGACAGTGCCTATGGTGACAGTGCCCATTGTGATAGTGCTCACGGTGATAGTGCCCACAGTGACAGTTGTAATAGTGACAGTCCCCATGGTGACAGTGTCGATGATGACAGTGCTCATGGTGACAGTGTTCATGGTGATATTGCTCACGGTGACACTGCCCATGGTTATTGTCCTCACGGTGATAGTGCTCATGATGACAGTGCCCACAGTGACAGTGCTCATGGTGGCAGTGCTCACAGTGACAATGCCCATGGTGATAGTGCCCATGGTAATAGTGCTCATGGTGACAGTACCCATGGTGATACTGTTCACGGTGACACTTCCTATGGTGATAGTGCTCACGTTGATAGTGCTCATGGTGACAGTTCCCATGGTTACAGTGCCCATGGTGACAGTGCTACTGGTGACAGTGCCCACGGTGAAAATGCTCATGGTGACAGTGCTCATGGTGATAGTCCTCACGGTGACAGTGCTCACATTGACAGTGCCCTTGGTGATAGTGCACATGGTAATACTGCTCATGGTGAAATTGCTCATGGTGATAGTTCGCATGGTGACAGTGCCCATGTCGAAAGTGCCCATGGTGGCAGTGCTCATGGTGACACTGCCCATGGTGACTGTGCTCATGCTGGGAGTGTACATGGTTGGAGTTCCCATGGTGAAATTCCTTATGGTGGCACTGCCCATGATGATAGTGTTCATGGTGACATTGTCCATGGTGACAGTGCGTATGGTGACAGTGCCCATTGTGATTGTGCTCACGGTGATAGTGCCCACAGTGACAGTGCTAATGGTGACAGTCCCCATGGTGACAGTTCCCATGATGACAGTGCTCATGGTGACAGTGCCCACGGTGACAGTGCTCATGGTCACAGTGCTCACGGTGACAGTGACCTTGGTGATAGTATCCTTGTTAATAGTGCTCACGGTGACAGTGCCCATGGTGATATTGCTCACGGTGACACTGCCCATGGTGATAGTGCTCATGGTGACGGTTCCCAAGGTTACAGTGCCCATGGTGACAGTGCTCATGGTGACAGTGCCCATGGTGATTATGCTCATGGAGACCGTGCTCACGGTGATAGTGCTCATGGTGACAGTTCGCATGCTGACAGGGCCCATGTTGAAAGTGCCCATGGTGACAGTGCTCATGGTGATAATGCCCATGGTGAATGTGCTCATGCTGGCTGTGTACCTGGTTGGAATTCCGATGGTGAAATTCTTCATGGTAGCACTGCCCATGATGATAGTGCCCATGATGAAAGTGGTCATGGTGACAGTGCTCATGGTGACACTGCCCATGGTAACAGAACTCAGGATGACAGTGTCCATGGTGACAGTGCACATGGTGACAGTGGCCATGTTGAAATTGCCCATGGTAACAGTTCTCATGGTGACACTGCCCATAGTGACTGTGCTCATGCTGGCGGTGTAGAAGGTTGGAGTTCCCATGGTGAAATTCCTCATGGTGGCACTACCCATGATAATGGTGCTCATGGTGACAGTGTACATCGTGAGAGTGCCCATGGTAACAATGCTAATGGTGACACTGCCCATGGTGACAGTGCCCAAGGTGATATTTCCCATGGTGACAGTGCTCATTTTGACAGTGCACACGGTGACAGTGCCCACAGTGACAGTGCTCACGGTGATAATGTTAATGGTAATATTGCTCATGGTGACACTGCCCATGGTTATAGTGCTCACGGTGATAGTGTTCATGGTGACAGTTCCCATGGTGAAAGTGCTCATGGTGACATTGCCCACGGTGACAGTGCTCATGGTGAGAGTTCGCATGGTGACAGTGCCCATGGTTACAATGCTCATGGTCACACAACCCATGGTGACTGTGCTAAAGCTGGCGGTGTACATGGTTGGAGTTCCCATGGTGAAATTCCTCATGGTGGCACTGCCCATGATGATAGTGTTCATGGTGACAGTGTCCATGGTGACAGTGCCTATGGTGACAGTGTCCATTGTGATAGTTATCATGGTGATAGTGCCCTCAGTGACAGTTCTAATGGTGACAGTTCGATGGTGACAGTGCCCATGATGACAGTGCTCATGGTGACAGTGCCCACGGTGACATTGCTCATGGTGACAGTGCTCATGGTGACAGTTCCCTTGGTGATAGTACCCATGGTCATAGTGGTCACGGTGAGAGTGCCCATGGTGATATTGCTCACGGTGACACTGCCTATGGTGATAGTGCACACGGTCATAGTGCTCATTGTGACAGTGCCCATGGTGACTATGCTCATGGTGACAGTGCTCACGGTGATAGTGCTCATGGTGACAGTGCTCATGATGATAGTGCTCATGGTGACAGTTCGCATGGTGATAGGGCCCATGTTGAAAGTGCCCATGGTGAAAGTGCTCATGGTGACACTGCCCATGTTGACTGTGCTCATGCTGGCGGTGTACATGGTTGGAGTTCCGATGGTGAAATTGCTCATGGTAGCACTGCCCATAATGATAGTGCTCATGGTGACAGTGTCCATGGTGACAGTGCCTATGGTGACAGAGCCCATTGTGATAGTGTTCACGGTGATAGTGCCCACAGTGACAGTGCTCATGGTGACAGTTCCTATGGTGACACTGCCCATGATGACAGTGCTCAGGGTGACAGTGCCCATGGTGACAGTGCTCATTGTGACACTGCTCACGGTAAAAGTGCCCTTGGTGATAGTACCCATGTTAATAGTGCTCACGGTGACAGTTCACATGGTGACAGTGCCCATTTTGAATGTGCCCATGGTGGCAGTGCCCATGGTGACAGTGCTCATGGTGAGAGTTCCCATGGTGACAGTGCTCATGTTCACAGTGCCCATGGTGACAGTGTCCATGGTCAACAGTGCCCATGGTGAGAGTGCCCATGGTGACAGTGCCCATGGTGACAGTGCTCATGGTGAGAGTGCTCAAGGTGGCCATATCCATGGTGGGAATTCCCATGGTGAAAGTTCTCATGGTGGCAGTGCCCATGATGACAGTGCGCATTGTGACAGTGCACATGCTGAGAGTGCCCATGGTGACATTTCCCATGGTGACAGTGTTCATGGTAAGACTTACCATGGTGACAGTGCTCATGTTCACAGTGCCCATGGGGACAGTGTCCATGGTCAACAGTGCCCATGGTGAGAGTGCCCATGGTGACAGTGCCCATGGTGACAGTGCTCATGGTGACAGTGCTCAAGGTGGCCATATCCATGGTGGGAATTCCCATGGTGAAAGTTCTCATGGTGGCAGTGCCCATGATGACAGTGCGCATTGTGACAGTGCACATGCTGAGAGTGCCCATGGTGACATTTCCCATGGTGACAGTGTTCATGGTAAGACTTACCATGGTGACAGTGCTCATGTTCACAGTGCCCATGGGGACAGTGTCCATGGTCAACAGTGCCCATGGTGAGAGTGCCCATGGTGACAGTGCCCATGGTGACAGTGCTCATGGTGACAGTGCTCAAGGTGGCCATATCCATGGTGGGAATTCCCATGGTGAAAGTTCTCATGGTGGCAGTGCCCATGATGACAGTGCGCATTGTGACAGTGCACATGGTGAGAGTGCCCATGGTGACATTTCCCTTGGAGACAATGCTTATGGTGAGAGTGGCCATGGTGACACTGGCCATGGTGACAGTGCTCATGGTGAGAGTTCCCATGGTGACAGTGCTCATGTTGAGAGTGCCCATGGTGACCATTCCCATGGTGACAGTTCTCATGGTGATAGTGCTCATGGTGACAGTGCTCATGGGGACAGTGCACACGGTGACAGTGCCCACGGTGACAGTGCTCACGGTGATAGTGCTCATGGTGATATTGCCCATGGTAATAGTGCTCATGTTGACAGTGCCCATGGTGATATTGCTCATGGTGACACTACCCATGGTGATAGTGCTCACGGTGATAGTGCTCATGGTGACAGTTCCCATGGTGAGAGTGCCCATAGTGACAGTGCTCATGGTGACAGTACCCATGGTGAGAGTGCTCATGGTGAAGGTTCCCACTGTGACAGTGCTCATGGTGACAGTGCTCATGGTGACAGTGCTCAGGGTGAGAGTGCTCACGATGATAGTGCTCACGGTGACAGTTCCCTTGGTGATAGTGCTCATGGTGATAGTGCCCATGGTGACACAGCCCATGGTGATATTGCTCACGGTGACACTGCCCATGGTAATAGTGCTCATGGTGATAGTGCTCACGTTGACAGTGCCTTTGGTGATAGTGCCCATGGTGACAGTGCCCATGGTGACAGTGCTCATGTTGACAGTGCCCATGGTGACAGTGCCCTTGGTGACAATACCCATAGTGACATTTCCAATTGTGACAGTCCTCATAGTGAGAGTTCCCATGGCGACAGTGCTGATGGATGACAGTGCTCATGTTGACAGTGCCCATGGGGACAATGCTGATGGATACAGTGTCCATGGTGATAGTGCTCCTCGGGACCGTGTAGATGGTTACAGTGCCCATGGTGACATTTTCCACAGTGACAGTGCCCATGGTGAGAGTGCCGATGGAGACAGTGTCCATAGTGACAGTTCCCATGGTGACAGTGCTCATGGTGACACTTCCCATGGTGAACAGTGTCCATGGTGACATTTCCGATGGAGACAGTGCTCCTGGTGAGAGTTCCCATGCTGACAGTGCTCACGTTGACAGTGCCCATGGTGACAGTTCCCATGGTGATATTGCTCATGGTGACAGTGCACATGGTGACATGGCCCACGGTGACCGTGCTCACGGTGATAGTGCTCATGGTAATAGTGCTCGTGTTGACACTACCGATGGTGACAGTGCACATGGTGACACTGCCCATAGTGACATTTCCCATGGTGACAGTGCTCATGGTGAGAGTTCCCATGGTGACAGTGCACATGGTGACAGTGCCCATGGTGATAGTGCTCACTGTGACAGTTCTCACTATGGCAGTGCCAATGGTTACAGTGCGCATGGTGACCTTTCCCATGGTGACAGTTCCCATGGTGATAGTGCTCACCGTGATAGTGCCAATGGTGACAGTTACCATGGATACAGTGCCTATGGTGACAGTGCTCATGGTGACAGTGCCCACTGTGATAGTGCTCAGGGTGGCAGTTCGCATGGTGACAGTGGCCATGATGACAGTGCTCATGGTGGCAATGCCCACAGTGACAGTGCTCATGGTGATAGTGCTCACGATGACAGTGCCTTTGGTGATAGTATCCATGGTAATAGTTCTCAATGTGACAGTGCCCATGGAGATAGTGCTCATGGTGATGGTGCTCATGGTAATAGTGCTCATGGTGACACTGCCCATGGTGACAGTGCCCATGGTGACACTGCCCATAGTGACAATTCCCATGGTGGCAGTGCTCATGGTGACAGTTCCCATGGGGACAGTGCTCATGGTGACAGTGCCCATGGTGACAGTGTCCATGGTGACAGTGCCTATGGTGAGAGTGCCCATGGTGACAGTGTGCATGGTGACAGTGCTCATGTTGAAATTGCCCATGGTGACAGTGCTCATGGTGAGAGTTCCCATGGTGACAATGTTCATGTTGACAATGCCCATGGAGACAGTGCTCATGTTGACAGCGCCCACGGTGACAGTGCTCATAGTTACAGTGCTCACAGTTACAGTGCCCATGGTGATAGGGCCCATAGTAATAGTGCTCACGGTGACAGCATCCATGTTGATATTGTTCATGGTGACACTACCCATGGTGATAGTGCTCACGGTGACAGTGCTCATGAAGACAGTTCCCATGGTTGCAGTGCCCATGGTGACATTGCCCACGGTGACAATGCTCATGGTGACAGTGCTCATGGTGATATTGCTCACGGTGATAGTGCTCACATTGACAATGCCCTTGGTGATAGTGCTCATGGTAATACTGCTCATGGTGATAGTGCTCATGGTGATAGTTCGTATGGTGACAGTGCCCAGGTTGAAAGTCCCCATGATGGGAGTGCTCATGGTGACATTGCCCATGGTGACTGTGCTCATGCTGGCAGTGTACATGGTTGGAGTTCCCACGGTGAAATTCCTTATGGTGGCACTGCCCATGGTGATAGTGTTCATGGTGACAGTGTCCATGGTGACAGTGCCCATGATGACAGTGCTCATGGTGACAGTGCCCACGGTGACAGTGCTCATGGTGACAGTGCTCATGGTGACAGTTCCCATGGTAACTGTGCCCATGGTGACAGTGCTCATGGCGACAGTGCCCACGGTGACTATGCTCATGGAGACAGTGCTCATGGTGATAGTGCTCATGGTGACAGTTCACATGGTGACAGAGCCCATGTTGAAAGTGCCCATGGTGACAGTGCTCATGGTGGCACTGCCCATGGTGACTGTGCTCATGCTTGCGGTGTACCTGGTTGGAGTTCCGATGGTGAAATTCCTCATGGTAGCACTGCCCATAATGATAGTGCTCATGGTGACAGTGTCCATGGTGACAGTGCCTATGGTGACAGTGCCCATTGTGATAGTGCTCATAGTGACAGTGCCCACTGTGACAGTGCTCAATGTGACAGTGCTCACGGTGACAGTGCCCTTGGTGATAGTGCTCATGGTGATAGTGCTCATGGTGACAGTTCGCATGGTGACAGTGCCCATGTTGAAATTGCCGATGGTGACAGTACCCATGGTGAGAGTGCTCATGGTGAAGGTTCCCACTGTGACAGTGCTCATGGTGACAGTGCTCATGGTGACAGTGCTCAGGGTGAGAGTGCTCACGATGATAGTGCTCATGGTGACAGTTCCCTTGGTGATAGTGCTCATGGTGATAGTGCCCATGGTGACACTGCCCATGGTGATATTGCTCACGGTGACACTGCCCATGGTAATAGTGCTCATGGTGATAGTGCTCACGTTGACAGTGCCTTTGGTGATAGTGCTCATGGTGACACTGCCCATGGTGACAGTTCACATGCTGATAGTGCCCATGTTGAAAGTTCCCACGGTGACAGTGCTCAT
The DNA here is from genome assembly GCF_965194805.1 of Balaenoptera borealis. Lineage (NCBI taxonomy): Eukaryota > Metazoa > Chordata > Mammalia > Artiodactyla > Balaenopteridae > Balaenoptera > Balaenoptera borealis. Next base: position 15,775,406 of record NC_138874.1, on the reverse strand, counting down.
GGTGATAATGCCCATGGTGACTGTGCTCATGCTGGCGGTGTACAGGGTTGGTGTTCCCATGTTGAAATTCCTCATGGTGGCACTGCCCATGATGATAGTGTACATGGTGACAGTGTCCATGGTGACAGTGCCAATGGTGACAGTGCTCACGGTGACACTGCCCATGGTGACATTTCACAAGGTGACAGTGCCCATGTAGAAAGTGCTCATGGTGACAGTGACCATGGTGACATTTCCCATGTTGACAGTGTCCATTGTGATAGTGCCCATGGTGACAGTGCCCATGGTGACAGTGCTCATGTTGACAGTGCCCATGGTGACAGTGCCCTTGGTGACAATACCCATAGTGACATTTCCAATTGTGACAGTCCTCATAGTGAGAGTTCCCATGGCGACAGTGCTGATGGATGACAGTGCTCATGTTGACAGTGCCCATGGGGACAATGCTGATGGATACAGTGTCCATGGTGATAGTGCTCCTCGGGACCGTGTAGATGGTTACAGTGCCCATGGTGACATTTTCCACAGTGACAGTGCCCATGGTGAGAGTGCCGATGGAGACAGTGTCCATAGTGACAGTTCCCATGGTGACAGTGCTCATGGTGACACTTCCCATGGTGAACAGTGTCCATGGTGACATTTCCGATGGAGACAGTGCTCCTGGTGAGAGTTCCCATGCTGACAGTGCTCACGTTGACAGTGCCCATGGTGACAGTTCCCATGTTGACACTTCCCATGGTGATATTGCTCATGGTGACAGTGCACATGGTGACATAGCCCACGGTGACAGTGCTCACGGTGATAGTGCTCATGGTAATAGTGCTCGTGTTGACACTACCGATGGTGACAGTGCACATGGTGACACTGCCCATAGTGACATTTCCCATGGTGACAGTGCTCATGGTGAGAGTTCCCATGGTGACAGTGCACATGGTGACAGTGCCCATGGTGATAGTGCTCACTGTGACAGTTCTCACTGTGGCAGTGCCAATGGTTACAGTGCGCATGGTGACCTTTCCCATGGTGACAGTTCCCATGGTGATAGTGCTCACCGTGATAGTGCCAATGGTGACAGTTACCATGGATACAGTGCCTATGGTGACAGTGCTCATGGTGACAGTGCCCACTGTGATAGTGCTCAGGGTGGCAGTTCGCATGGTGACAGTGGCCATGATGACAGTGCTCATGGTGGCAATGCCCACAGTGACAGTGCTCATGGTGATAGTGCTCACGATGACAGTGCCTTTGGTGATAGTATCCATGGTAATAGTTCTCAATGTGACAGTGCCCATGGAGATAGTGCTCATGGTGATGGTGCTCATGGTAATAGTGCTCATGGTGACACTGCCCATGGTGACAGTGCCCATGGTGACACTGCCCATAGTGACATTTCCCATGGTGGCAGTGCTCATGGTGACAGTTCCCATGGGGACAGTGCTCATGGTGACAGTGCCCATGGTGACAGTGTCCATGGTGACAGTGCCTATGGTGAGAGTGCCCATGGTGACAGTGTGCATGGTGACAGTGCTCATGTTGAAATTGCCCATGGTGACAGTGCTCATGGTGAGAGTTCCCATGGTGACAATGTTCATGTTGACAATGCCCATGGAGACAGTGCTCATGTTGACAGCGCCCACGGTGACAGTGCTCATGGTTACAGTGCTCACAGTTACAGTGCCCATGGTGATAGGGCCCATAGTAATAGTGCTCACGGTGACAGCATCCATGTTGATATTGTTCATGGTGACACTACCCATGGTGATAGTGCTCACGGTGACAGTGCTCATGAAGACAGTTCCCATGGTTGCAGTGCCCATGGTGACATTGCCCACGGTGACAATGCTCATGGTGACAGTGCTCATGGTGATATTGCTCACGGTGATAGTGCTCACATTGACAATGCCCTTGGTGATAGTGCTCATGGTAATACTGCTCATGGTGATAGTGCTCATGGTGATAGTTCGTATGGTGACAGTGCCCATGTTGAAAGTCCCCATGATGGCAGTGCTCATGGTGACATTGCCCATGGTGACTGTGCTCATGCTGGCAGTGTACATGGTTGGAGTTCCCATGGTGAAATTCCTTATGGTGGCACTGCCCATGGTGATAGTGTTCATGGTGACAGTGTCCATGGTGACAGTGCCCATGATGACAGTGCTCATGGTGACAGTGCCCACGGTGACAGTGCTCATGGTGACAGTGCTCACGGTGACAGTGCCCTTGGTGATAATACCCATGTTAATAGTGCTCACAGTGACAGTGCCCATGGTGATTTTGCTCACGGTGACACTACCCATGGTGATAGTGCTCATGGTGATAGTGCTCATGGTGACAGTTCCCATGGTAACTGTGCCCATGGTGACAGTGCTCATGGCGACAGTGCCCACGGTGACTATGCTCATGGAGACAGTGCTCATGGTGATAGTGCTCATGGTGACAGTTCACATGGTGACAGAGCCCATGTTGAAAGTGCCCATGGTGACAGTGCTCATGGTGGCACTGCCCATGGTGACTGTGCTCATGCTTGCGGTGTACCTGGTTGGAGTTCCGATGGTGAAATTCCTCATGGTAGCACTGCCCATAATGATAGTGCTCATGGTGACAGTGTCCATGGTGACAGTGCCTATGGTGACAGTGCCCATTGTGATAGTGCTCATAGTGACAGTGCCCACTGTGACAGTGCTCACGGTGACAGTGCCCTTGGTGATAGTGCTCATGGTGATAGTGCTCATGGTGACAGTTCGCATGGTGACAGTGCCCATGTTGAAATTGCCAATGGTGACAGTACCCATGGTGAGAGTGCTCATGGTGAAGGTTCCCACTGTGACAGTGCTCATGGTGACAGTGCTCATGGTGACAGTGCTCAGGGTGAGAGTGCTCACGATGATAGTGCTCACGGTGACAGTTCCCTTGGTGATAGTGCTCATGGTGATAGTGCCCATGGTGACACTGCCCATGGTGATATTGCTCACGGTGACACTGCCCATGGTAATAGTGCTCATGGTGATAGTGCTCACGTTGACAGTGCCTTTGGTGATAGTGCTCATGGTGACACTGCCCATGGTGACAGTTCACATGCTGATAGTGCCCATGTTGAAAGTTCCCACGGTGACAGTGCTCATGGTGATAATGCCCATGGTGACTGTGCTCATGCTGGCGGTGTACAGGGTTGGTGTTCCCATGTTGAAATTCCTCATGGTGGCACTGCCCATGATGATAGTGTACATGGTGACAGTGTCCATGGTGACAGTGCCAATGGTGACAGTGCTCACGGTGACACTGCCCATGGTGACATTTCACAAGGTGACAGTGCCCATGTAGAAAGTGCTCATGGTGACAGTGACCATGGTGACATTTCCCATGTTGACAGTGTCCATTGTGATAGTGCCCATGGTGACAGTGCCCATGGTGACAGTGCTCATGTTGACAGTGCCCATGGTGACAGTGCCCTTGGTGACAATACCCATAGTGACATTTCCAATTGTGACAGTCCTCATAGTGAGAGTTCCCATGGCGACAGTGCTGATGGATGACAGTGCTCATGTTGACAGTGCCCATGGGGACAATGCTGATGGATACAGTGTCCATGGTGATAGTGCTCCTCGGGACCGTGTAGATGGTTACAGTGCCCATGGTGACATTTTCCACAGTGACAGTGCCCATGGTGAGAGTGCCGATGGAGACAGTGTCCATAGTGACAGTTCCCATGGTGACAGTGCTCATGGTGACACTTCCCATGGTGAACAGTGTCCATGGTGACATTTCCGATGGAGACAGTGCTCCTGGTGAGAGTTCCCATGCTGACAGTGCTCACGTTGACAGTGCCCATGGTGACAGTTCCCATGGTGATATTGCTCATGGTGACAGTGCACATGGTGACATGGCCCACGGTGACAGTGCTCACGGTGATAGTGCTCATGGTAATAGTGCTCGTGTTGACACTACCGATGGTGACAGTGCACATGGTGACACTGCCCATAGTGACATTTCCCATGGTGACAGTGCTCATGGTGAGAGTTCCCATGGTGACAGTGCACATGGTGACAGTGCCCATGGTGATAGTGCTCACTGTGACAGTTCTCACTGTGGCAGTGCCAATGGTTACAGTGCGCATGGTGACCTTTCCCATGGTGACAGTTCCCATGGTGATAGTGCTCACCGTGATAGTGCCAATGGTGACAGTTACCATGGATACAGTGCCTATGGTGACAGTGCTCATGGTGACAGTGCCCACTGTGATAGTGCTCAGGGTGGCAGTTCGCATGGTGACAGTGGCCATGATGACAGTGCTCATGGTGGCAATGCCCACAGTGACAGTGCTCATGGTGATAGTGCTCACGATGACAGTGCCTTTGGTGATAGTATCCATGGTAATAGTTCTCAATGTGACAGTGCCCATGGAGATAGTGCTCATGGTGATGGTGCTCATGGTAATAGTGCTCATGGTGACACTGCCCATGGTGACAGTGCCCATGGTGACACTGCCCATAGTGACATTTCCCATGGTGGCAGTGCTCATGGTGACAGTTCCCATGGTGACAGTGCTCATGGTGACAGTGCCCATGGTGACAGTGTCCATGGTGACAGTGCCTATGGTGAGAGTGCCCATGGTGAGAGTGTGCATGGTGACAGTGCTCATGTTGAAATTGCCCATGGTGACAGTGCTCAGGGTGAGAGTTCCCATGGTGACAATGTTCATGTTGACAATGCCCATGGAGACAGTGCTCATGTTGACAGCGCCCACGGTGACAGTGCTCATGGTTACAGTGCTCACAGTTACAGTGCCCATGGTGATAGTGCCCATAGTAATAGTGCTCACGGTGACAGCATCCATGTTGATATTGTTCATGGTGACACTACCCATGGTGATAGTGCTCATGGTGACAGTGCTCATGAAGACAGTTCCCATGGTTGCAGTGCCCATGGTGACATTGCCCACGGTGACAATGCTCATGGTGACAGTGCTCATGGTGATATTGCTCACGGTGATAGTGCTCACATTGACAATGCCCTTGGTGATAGTGCTCATGGTAATACTGCTCATGGTGATAGTGCTCATGGTGATAGTTCGTATGGTGACAGTGCCCATGTTGAAAGTCCCCATGATGGCAGTGCTCATGGTGACATTGCCCATGGTGACTGTGCTCATGCTGGCAGTGTACATGGTTGGAGTTCCCATGGTGAAATTCCTTATGGTGGCACTGCCCATGGTGATAGTGTTCATGGTGACAGTGTCCATGGTGACAGTGCCCATGATGACAGTGCTCATGGTGACAGTGCCCACGGTGACAGTGCTCATGGTGACAGTGCTCACGGTGACAGTGCCCTTGGTGATAATACCCATGTTAATAGTGCTCACAGTGACAGTGCCCATGGTGATTTTGCTCACGGTGACACTACCCATGGTGATAGTGCTCATGGTGACAGTTCCCATGGTAACTGTGCCCATGGTGACAGTGCTCATGGCGACAGTGCCCACGGTGACTATGCTCATGGAGACAGTGCTCATGGTGATAGTGCTCATGGTGACAGTTCACATGGTGACAGAGCCCATGTTGAAAGTGCCCATGGTGACAGTGCTCATGGTGGCACTGCCCATGGTGACTGTGCTCATGCTTGCGGTGTACCTGGTTGGAGTTCCGATGGTGAAATTCCTCATGGTAGCACTGCCCATAATGATAGTGCTCATGGTGACAGTGTCCATGGTGACAGGGCCTATGGTGACAGTGCCCATTGTGATAGTGCTCATAGTGACAGTGCCCACTGTGACAGTGCTCAATGTGACAGTGCTCACGGTGACAGTGCCCTTGGTGATAGTGCTCATGGTGATAGTGCTCATGGTGACAGTTCGCATGGTGACAGTGCCCATGTTGAAATTGCTGATGGTGACAGTACCCATGGTGAGAGTGCTCATGGTGAAGGTTCCCACTGTGACAGTGCTCATGGTGACAGTGCTCATGGTGACAGTGTTCAGGGTGAGAGTGCTCACGATGATAGTGCTCACGGTGACAGTTCCCTTGGTGATAGTGCTCATGGTGATAGTGCCCATGGTGACACTGCCCATGGTGATATTGCTCACGGTGACACTGCCCATGGTAATAGTGCTCATGGTGATAGTGCTCACGTTGACAGTGCCTTTGGTGATAGTGCTCATGGTGACACTGCCCATGGTGACAGTTCACATGCTGATAGTGCCCATGTTGAAAGTTCCCACGGTGACAGTGCTCATGGTGATAATGCCCATGGTGACTGTGCTCATGCTGGCGGTGTACAGGGTTGGTGTTCCCATGTTGAAATTCCTCATGGTGGCACTGCCCATGATGATAGTGTACATGGTGACAGTTCGCATGGTGACAGTGTCCATGTTGAAATTGCCGATGGTGACAGTACCCATGGTGAGAGTGCTCATGGTGAAGGTTCCCACTGTGACAGTGCTCATGGTGACAGTGCCCTTAGTGATAGTGCTCATGGTGACAGTTCGCATGGTGATAGTGCTCATGTTGACATTGCCCATGGTGACCGTTCCCATGGTGACAGTACCCATGGTGATAGTGCTCATGGTGACAGTGCTCATGGGGACAGTGCACATGGTGACAATGCCCACGATGACAGTGCTCACGGTGATAGTGCTCAAGGGGAAAGTGCCCATTGTAATAGTGCTCACCGTGACAGTGCCCATGCTGATATTGCTCAAGGTAACACTGCCCATGGTGATAGTGCTCACGGTGATAGTGCTCATGGTGACAATGCCCTTGGTGATAGTGCTCATGGTGATAGTGTTCATGGTAATAGTGCTCATGGAGACAGTGCTCACAGTGATAGTGCCCATGGTGACACTGCCCATAATGACATTTCCCATGGTGACAGTGCTCATGGTGAGAGTTCCCATGGTGACAGTGCTCACGGTGACAATGCTCACTGTGGCAGAGCCAATGGTTACAGTGCTCATGGTGGCAGTGTCCATGGTGGCAGTTCCCAAGATGACAGTGCTCATGGTGACATTTCCCATGGAAACAGAGCTCATGATGACAGTGTCCATGGTGACAGTGTACATGGTGACAGTGGCCATGTTGAAAGTGCCCATGGTGACAGTGCTCAAGCTGGCGGTATACATGGCTGGAGTTCCCATGGTGAAATTCCTCATGGTTGCCCTGCCCATGATGATAGTGCTCATGGTGACAGTGTCCATCATGAGAGTGCCCATGGTGACAGTGCTCATGATGACCCTGCCCATGGTGACAGTGCCCATGGTGACATTTCCCATGGTGACAGTGCTCATGTTGACAGTGCACACGGTGACATTGCCCACGGTGACATTTCCCATGGTGACAGTGTTCATGGTGATATTGCTCACGGTCACAGTGCCCATGGTTATAGTCCTCACGGTGATAGTGCTCATGGTGACAGTTCCCATGGTGACAGTGCCCGCAGTGACTGTGCTCATGGTGACATTGCCCACGGTGACAGTGCTCATGGTGACAGTTCGCTTGGTGACACTGCCCATGGTGACAGTGCACATGGTGACACAGCCCATGGTGACTGTGCTAAAGCTGCCGATGTACATGGTTGGAGTTCCCATGGTGAAATTCCTCATGGTGGCACTGCCCATGATGATAGTGTTGATGGTGACAGTGCCTATGGTGAGAGTGCCCATTGTGATAGTGGTCACGGTGACAGTGCCCTTCGTGATAGTATCCATGGTAATAGTGTTCACAGTGACACTGCCCATGGTGATAGTGCTCATGGTGACAGTGCTCATGGTGATAGTGTTCACGGTGATAGTGCTCATGGTGACAGTGCCCTTGGTGATAGTGCTCATGGTGATAGTGTTCATGGAGACATTTCACATGGTGACAGTGCTCATGTTGACAGTCCCCATGTTGACTGTGCTCATGCTGGCAGTGTACATGGTTGGTGTTACAATGGTGAAATTCCTTATGGTGGCACTGCCCATGATGATAGTGCTCATGGTGAAAGTGCCCATGGTGACAGTGTCCATGGTGACAGTGCCTATGGTGAGAGTGCCCATGGTGACAGTGCCCATGGTGACGGTGTCCAAGGTGACAGTGCTCATGTTGACAGTGCCCACGGTGACAATGCTCATGGTGAGAGTTTCCATGGTGACAGTGCTAACCTTAACAGTGTCCATGGTGACCGTTCCGGTGGTGACAGTTCCCATGGTGATAGTGCCCATGGTGACAGTGCTCATGGTGATAGTGCTCATGGTGACACGGCCCATGGTGAATGTGCTCATGCTGGCGGTGTACATGGTTGGAGTTCCCATGGTGAAATTCCTTATGGTGGCAATGCCCATGATGATAGTGCTCATGGTGAGAGTGTCCATGGTGACAATACCTATGGTGACAGTGCCCATGGTGACATTTCCCATGGTGATAGTGCTCATGGTGAGAGTTCCCATGATGACAATGCTTATGTTGACAATGCCCTTGGTGACAGTGCTCATCGTGACAGTGCCCACTGTGAAATTTCTCATGGTGACAGTGCTCACGGTGATAGTGCTCACGGTGATAGTGCTCACGCTGACAGTGCCCTTGGTGATAGTGCTCATGGTAATAGTGCTCACGGTGACGGTTCGCATGGTGACAGTGCCCATGATGAAAGTGCCCATGGTGGCAGTGCTCATTGTGACACTGCCCATGGTGAATGTGCTCATGCTGGCGTTGTACATGGTTGGAGTTCCCATGGTGAAATTCCTTATGGTGGCACTACCCATGATGATAGTGTTCATGGTGACAGTGTCCATGGTGACATTTCCCATGGTGACAGTGCTCATGGTGAGAGTTCTCATGTTGAGAGTGCTCAGGTTGACATTGCCCATGGTGACCCTTCCGATGGTGAGAGTTCCCATGGTGATAGTGCTCATGGTGACAGTGCTCATGGTGACCGTGCACACGGTGACAATGCCCACAGTGACAATGCTCACGGTGATAGTGCTCATGGCGATAGTGACCATTGTAATAGTGCTCACCGTGACAGTGCCCATGTTGATATTGCTCATGGTGACACTGCCCATGGTGATAGTGCTCACGGTGATAGCGCTCAGGGTGACACTGCCCTTGGTGATAGTGCTCATGGTGATAGTGTTCATGGTAATAGTGCTCATGGTGACACTGCCCATGGTGACAGTGCCCATGGTGACACTCCCGATAGTGACATTTCTTATGGTGACAGTGCTCATGGTGAGAGTTCCCATGGTGACAGTGCACATGGTGACAGTTCCCATGGTGACAGTGCTCACGGTGACCGTGCTCACTGTGGCAGTGCCAATGGTAACATTGTTCATGGTGGCAGTGTCCATGGTGGCGGTTTCCAAGATGACAGTGCTCATGGTGATATTTCCCATGGTAACAGAGTTCATGATGACAGTGCTCATGGTGACAGTTCGCATGGTGACAGTGCCCACTTTGAAAGTGCCCATGGTGACAGTACCCATGGTGACTGTGCCCATGGTGACAGTGCCCATGGTGACAGTGCTCATTGTGAGAATTGCCATGGTGACAGTGCTAATGTTGACATTGCCCATTGTGACCGTTCCCATGGTGACAGTTCCCATGGTGATAGTGCTCACCGTGATAGTGCCAATGGTGACAGTTACCATGGATACAGTGCCTATGGTGACAGTGCTCATGGTGACAGTGCCCACTGTGATAGTGCTCAGGGTGGCAGTTCGCATGGTGACAGTGGCCATGATGACAGTGCTCATGGTGGCAATGCCCACAGTGACAGTGCTCATGGTGATAGTGCTCACGATGACAGTGCCTTTGGTGATAGTATCCATGGTAATAGTTCTCAATGTGACAGTGCCCATGGAGATAGTGCTCATGGTGATGGTGCTCATGGTAATAGTGCTCATGGTGACACTGCCCATGGTGACAGTGCCCATGGTGACACTGCCCATAGTGACATTTCCCATGGTGGCAGTGCTCATGGTGACAGTTCCCATGGTGACAGTGCTCATGGTGACAGTGCCCATGGTGACAGTGTCCATGGTGACAGTGCCTATGGTGAGAGTGCCCATGGTGACAGTGTGCATGGTGACAGTGCTCATGTTGAAATTGCCCATGGTGACAGTGCTCAGGGTGAGAGTTCCCATGGTGACAATGTTCATGTTGACAATGCCCATGGAGACAGTGCTCATGTTGACAGCGCCCACGGTGACAGTGCTCATGGTTACAGTGCTCACAGTTACAGTGCCCATGGTGATAGTGCCCATAGTAATAGTGCTCACGGTGACAGCATCCATGTTGATATTGTTCATGGTGACACTACCCATGGTGATAGTGCTCATGGTGACAGTGCTCATGAAGACAGTTCCCATGGTTGCAGTGCCCATGGTGACATTGCCCACGGTGACAATGCTCATGGTGACAGTGCTCATGGTGATATTGCTCACGGTGATAGTGCTCACATTGACAATGCCCTTGGTGATAGTGCTCATGGTAATACTGCTCATGGTGATAGTGCTCATGGTGATAGTTCGTATGGTGACAGTGCCCATGTTGAAAGTCCCCATGATGGCAGTGCTCATGGTGACATTGCCCATGGTGACTGTGCTCATGCTGGCAGTGTACATGGTTGGAGTTCCCATGGTGAAATTCCTTATGGTGGCACTGCCCATGGTGATAGTGTTCATGGTGACAGTGTCCATGGTGACAGTGCCCATGATGACAGTGCTCATGGTGACAGTGCCCACGGTGACAGTGCTCATGGTGACAGTGCTCACGGTGACAGTGCCCTTGGTGATAATACCCATGTTAATAGTGCTCACAGTGACAGTGCCCATGGTGATTTTGCTCACGGTGACACTACCCATGGTGATAGTGCTCATGGTGACAGTTCCCATGGTAACTGTGCCCATGGTGACAGTGCTCATGGCGACAGTGCCCACGGTGACTATGCTCATGGAGACAGTGCTCATGGTGATAGTGCTCATGGTGACAGTTCACATGGTGACAGAGCCCATGTTGAAAGTGCCCATGGTGACAGTGCTCATGGTGGCACTGCCCATGGTGACTGTGCTCATGCTTGCGGTGTACCTGGTTGGAGTTCCGATGGTGAAATTCCTCATGGTAGCACTGCCCATAATGATAGTGCTCATGGTGACAGTGTCCATGGTGACAGTGCCTATGGTGACAGTGCCCATTGTGATAGTGCTCATAGTGACAGTGCCCACTGTGACAGTGCTCAATGTGACAGTGCTCACGGTGACAGTGCCCTTGGTGATAGTGCTCATGGTGATAGTGCCCATGGTGACACTGCCCATGGTGATATTGCTCACGGTGACACTGCCCATGGTAATAGTGCTCATGGTGATAGTGCTCACGTTGACAGTGCCTTTGGTGATAGTGCTCATGGTGACACTGCCCATGGTGACAGTTCACATGCTGATAGTGCCCATGTTGAAAGTTCCCACGGTGACAGTGCTCATGGTGATAATGCCCATGGTGACTGTGCTCATGCTGGCGGTGTACAGGGTTGGTGTTCCCATGTTGAAATTCCTCATGGTGGCACTGCCCATGATGATAGTGTACATGGTGACAGTTCGCATGGTGACAGTGCCCATGTTGAAATTGCCGATGGTGACAGTACCCATGGTGAGAGTGCTCATGGTGAAGGTTCCCACTGTGACAGTGCTCATGGTGACAGTGCTCATGGTGACAGTGCTCAGGGTGAGAGTGCTCACGATGATAGTGCTCACGGTGACAGTTCCCTTGGTGATAGTGCTCATGGTGATAGTGCCCATGGTGACACTGCCCATGGTGATATTGCTCACGGTGACACTGCCCATGGTAATAGTGCTCATGGTGATAGTGCTCACGTTGACAGTGCCTTTGGTGATAGTGCTCATGGTGACACTGCCCATGGTGACAGTTCACATGCTGATAGTGCCCATGTTGAAAGTTCCCACGGTGACAGTGCTCATGGTGATAATGCCCATGGTGACTGTGCTCATGCTGGCGGTGTACAGGGTTGGTGTTCCCATGTTGAAATTCCTCATGGTGGCACTGCCCATGATGATAGTGTACATGGTGACAGTGTCCATGGTGACAGTGCCAATGGTGACAGTGCTCACGGTGACACTGCCCATGGTGACATTTCACAAGGTGACAGTGCCCATGTAGAAAGTGCTCATGGTGACAGTGACCATGGTGACATTTCCCATGTTGACAGTGTCCATTGTGATAGTGCCCATGGTGACAGTGCCCATGGTGACAGTGCTCATGTTGACAGTGCCCATGGTGACAGTGCCCTTGGTGACAATACCCATAGTGACATTTCCAATTGTGACAGTCCTCATAGTGAGAGTTCCCATGGCGACAGTGCTGATGGATGACAGTGCTCATGTTGACAGTGCCCATGGGGACAATGCTGATGGATACAGTGTCCATGGTGATAGTGCTCCTCGGGACCGTGTAGATGGTTACAGTGCCCATGGTGACATTTTCCACAGTGACAGTGCCCATGGTGAGAGTGCCGATGGAGACAGTGTCCATAGTGACAGTTCCCATGGTGACAGTGCTCATGGTGACACTTCCCATGGTGAACAGTGTCCATGGTGACATTTCCGATGGAGACAGTGCTCCTGGTGAGAGTTCCCATGCTGACAGTGCTCACGTTGACAGTGCCCATGGTGACAGTTCCCATGTTGACACTTCCCATGGTGATATTGCTCATGGTGACAGTGCACATGGTGACATAGCCCACGGTGACAGTGCTCACGGTGATAGTGCTCATGGTAATAGTGCTCGTGTTGACACTACCGATGGTGACAGTGCACATGGTGACACTGCCCATAGTGACATTTCCCATGGTGACAGTGCTCATGGTGAGAGTTCCCATGGTGACAGTGCACATGGTGACAGTGCCCATGGTGATAGTGCTCACTGTGACAGTTCTCACTGTGGCAGTGCCAATGGTTACAGTGCGCATGGTGACCTTTCCCAAGGTGACAGTTCCCATGGTGATAGTGCTCACCGTGATAGTGCCAATGGTGACAGTTACCATGGATACAGTGCCTATGGTGACAGTGCTCATGGTGACAGTGCCCACTGTGATAGTGCTCAGGGTGGCAGTTCGCATGGTGACAGTGGCCATGATGACAGTGCTCATGGTGGCAATGCCCACAGTGACAGTGCTCATGGTGATAGTGCTCACGATGACAGTGCCTTTGGTGATAGTATCCTTGGTAATAGTTCTCAATGTGACAGTGCCCATGGAGATAGTGCTCATGGTGATGGTGCTCATGGTAATAGTGCTCATGGTGACACTGCCCATGGTGACAGTGCCCATGGTGACACTGCCCATAGTGACATTTCCCATGGTGGCAGTGCTCATGGTGACAGTTCCCATGGTGACAGTGCTCATGGTGACAGTGCCCATGGTGACAGTGTCCATGGTGACAGTGCCTATGGTGAGAGTGCCCATGGTGACAGTGTGCATGGTGACAGTGCTCATGTTGAAATTGCCCATGGTGACAGTGCTCAGGGTGAGAGTTCCCATGGTGACAATGTTCATGTTGACAATGCCCATGGAGACAGTGCTCATGTTGACAGCGCCCACGGTGACAGTGCTCATGGTTACAGTGCTCACAGTTACAGTGCCCATGGTGATAGTGCCCATAGTAATAGTGCTCACGGTGACAGCATCCATGTTGATATTGTTCATGGTGACACTACCCATGGTGATAGTGCTCATGGTGACAGTGCTCATGAAGACAGTTCCCATGGTTGCAGTGCCCATGGTGACATTGCCCACGGTGACAATGCTCATGGTGACAGTGCTCATGGTGATATTGCTCACGGTGATAGTGCTCACATTGACAATGCCCTTGGTGATAGTGCTCATGGTAATACTGCTCATGGTGATAGTGCTCATGGTGATAGTTCGTATGGTGACAGTGCCCATGTTGAAAGTCCCCATGATGGCAGTGCTCATGGTGACATTGCCCATGGTGACTGTGCTCATGCTGGCAGTGTACATGGTTGGAGTTCCCATGGTGAAATTCCTTATGGTGGCACTGCCCATGGTGATAGTGTTCATGGTGACAGTGTCCATGGTGACAGTGCCCATGATGACAGTGCTCATGGTGACAGTGCCCACGGTGACAGTGCTCATGGTGACAGTGCTCACGGTGACAGTGCCCTTGGTGATAATACCCATGTTAATAGTGCTCACAGTGACAGTGCCCATGGTGATTTTGCTCACGGTGACACTACCCATGGTGATAGTGCTCATGGTGACAGTTCCCATGGTAACTGTGCCCATGGTGACAGTGCTCATGGCGACAGTGCCCACGGTGACTATGCTCATGGAGACAGTGCTCATGGTGATAGTGCTCATGGTGACAGTTCACATGGTGACAGAGCCCATGTTGAAAGTGCCCATGGTGACAGTGCTCATGGTGGCACTGCCCATGGTGACTGTGCTCATGCTTGCGGTGTACCTGGTTGGAGTTCCGATGGTGAAATTCCTCATGGTAGCACTGCCCATAATGATAGTGCTCATGGTGACAGTGTCCATGGTGACAGGGCCTATGGTGACAGTGCCCATTGTGATAGTGCTCATAGTGACAGTGCCCACTGTGACAGTGCTCAATGTGACAGTGCTCACGGTGACAGTGCCCTTGGTGATAGTGCTCATGGTGATAGTGCTCATGGTGACAGTTCGCATGGTGACAGTGCCCATGTTGAAATTGCCGATGGTGACAGTACCCATGGTGAGAGTGCTCATGGTGAAGGTTCCCACTGTGACAGTGCTCATGGTGACAGTGCTCATGGTGACAGTGCTCAGGGTGAGAGTGCTCACGATGATAGTGCTCACGGTGACAGTTCCCTTGGTGATAGTGCTCATGGTGATAGTGCCCATGGTGACACTGCCCATGGTGATATTGCTCACGGTGACACTGCCCATGGTAATAGTGCTCATGGTGATAGTGCTCACGTTGACAGTGCCTTTGGTGATAGTGCTCATGGTGACACTGCCCATGGTGACAGTTCACATGCTGATAGTGCCCATGTTGAAAGTTCCCACGGTGACAGTGCTCATGGTGATAATGCCCATGGTGACTGTGCTCATGCTGGCGGTGTACAGGGTTGGTGTTCCCATGTTGAAATTCCTCATGGTGGCACTGCCCATGATGATAGTGTACATGGTGACAGTTCGCATGGTGACAGTGCCCATGTTGAAATTGCCGATGGTGACAGTACCCATGGTGAGAGTGCTCATGGTGAAGGTTCCCATTGTGACAGTGCTCATGGTGACAGTGCCCTTAGTGATAGTGCTCATGGTGACAGTTCGCATGGTGATAGTGCTCATGTTGACATTGCCCATGGTGACCGTTCCCATGGTGACAGTACCCATGGTGATAGTGCTCATGGTGACAGTACTCATGGGGACAGTGCACATGGTGACAATGCCCACGATGACAGTGCTCACGGTGATAGTGCTCAAGGGGAAAGTGCCCATTGTAATAGTGCTCACCGTGACAGTGCCCATGCTGATATTGCTCAAGGTAACACTGCCCATGGTGATAGTGCTCACGGTGATAGTGCTCATGGTGACAATGCCCTTGGTGATAGTGCTCATGGTGATAGTGTTCATGGTAATAGTGCTCATGGAGACAGTGCTCACGGTGATAGTGCCCATGGTGACACTGCCCATAATGACATTTCCCATGGTGACAGTGCTCATGGTGAGAGTTCCCATGGTGACAGTGCTCACGGTGACAATGCTCACTGTGGCAGAGCCAATGGTTACAGTGCTCATGGTGGCAGTGTCCATGGTGGCAGTTCCCAAGATGACAGTGCTCATGGTGACATTTCCCATGGAAACAGAGCTCATGATGACAGTGTCCATGGTGACAGTGTACATGGTGACAGTGGCCATGTTGAAAGTGCCCATGGTGACAGTGCTCAAGCTGGCGGTATACATGGCTGGAGTTCCCATGGTGAAATTCCTCATGGTTGCCCTGCCCATGATGATAGTGCTCATGGTGACAGTGTCCATCATGAGAGTGCCCATGGTGACAGTGCTCATGATGACCCTGCCCATGGTGACAGTGCCCATGGTGACATTTCCCATGGTGACAGTGCTCATGTTGACAGTGCACACGGTGACATTGCCCACGGTGACATTTCCCATGGTGACAGTGTTCATGGTGATATTGCTCACGGTCACAGTGCCCATGGTTATAGTCCTCACGGTGATAGTGCTCATGGTGACAGTTCCCATGGTGACAGTGCCCGCAGTGACTGTGCTCATGGTGACATTGCCCACGGTGACAGTGCTCATGGTGACAGTTCGCTTGGTGACACTGCCCATGGTGACAGTGCACATGGTGACACAGCCCATGGTGACTGTGCTAAAGCTGCCGATGTACATGGTTGGAGTTCCCATGGTGAAATTCCTCATGGTGGCACTGCCCATGATGATAGTGTTGATGGTGACAGTGCCTATGGTGAGAGTGCCCATTGTGATAGTGGTCACGGTGACAGTGCCCTTCGTGATAGTATCCATGGTAATAGTGTTCACAGTGACACTGCCCATGGTGATAGTGCTCATGGTGACAGTGCTCATGGTGATAGTGTTCACGGTGATAGTGCTCATGGTGACAGTGCCCTTGGTGATAGTGCTCATGGTGATAGTGTTCATGGAGACATTTCACATGGTGACAGTGCTCATGTTGACAGTCCCCATGTTGACTGTGCTCATGCTGGCGGTGTACATGGTTGGTGTTACAATGGTGAAATTCCTTATGGTGGCACTGCCCATGATGATAGTGCTCATGGTGAAAGTGCCCATGGTGACAGTGTCCATGGTGACAGTGCCTATGGTGAGAGTGCCCATGGTGACAGTGCCCATGGTGACGGTGTCCAAGGTGACAGTGCTCATGTTGACAGTGCCCACGGTGACAATGCTCATGGTGAGAGTTTCCATGGTGACAGTGCTAACCTTAACAGTGTCCATGGTGACCGTTCCGGTGGTGACAGTTCCCATGGTGATAGTGCCCATGGTGACAGTGCTCATGGTGATAGTGCTCATGGTGACACGGCCCATGGTGAATGTGCTCATGCTGGCGGTGTACATGGTTGGAGTTCCCATGGTGAAATTCCTTATGGTGGCAATGCCCATGATGATAGTGCTCATGGTGAGAGTGTCCATGGTGACAATACCTATGGTGACAGTGCCCATGGTGACATTTCCCATGGTGATAGTGCTCATGGTGAGAGTTCCCATGATGACAATGCTTATGTTGACAATGCCCTTGGTGACAGTGCTCATCGTGACAGTGCCCACTGTGAAATTTCTCATGGTGACAGTGCTCACGGTGATAGTGCTCACGGTGATAGTGCTCACGCTGACAGTGCCCTTGGTGATAGTGCTCATGGTAATAGTGCTCACGGTGACGGTTCGTATGGTGACAGTGCCCATGATGAAAGTGCCCATGGTGGCAGTGCTCATTGTGACACTGCCCATGGTGAATGTGCTCATGCTGGCGTT
This sequence comes from Balaenoptera borealis, assembly GCF_965194805.1. Lineage (NCBI taxonomy): Eukaryota > Metazoa > Chordata > Mammalia > Artiodactyla > Balaenopteridae > Balaenoptera > Balaenoptera borealis. Next base: position 15,757,886 of record NC_138874.1, on the reverse strand, counting down.
GTACATGGTTGGAGTTCCCATGGTGAAATTCCTTATGGTGGCACTACCCATGATGATAGTGTTCATGGTGACAGTGTCCATGGTGACATTTCCCATGGTGACAGTGCTCATGGTGAGAGTTCTCATGTTGAGAGTGCTCAGGTTGACATTGCCCATGGTGACCCTTCCGATGGTGAGAGTTCCCATGGTGATAGTGCTCATGGTGACAGTGCTCATGGTGACCGTGCACACGGTGACAATGCCCACAGTGACAATGCTCACGGTGATAGTGCTCATGGCGATAGTGACCATTGTAATAGTGCTCACCGTGACAGTGCCCATGTTGATATTGCTCATGGTGACACTGCCCATGGTGATAGTGCTCATGGTGATAGCGCTCAGGGTGACACTGCCCTTGGTGATAGTGCTCATGGTGATAGTGTTCATGGTAATAGTGCTCATGGTGACACTGCCCATGGTGACAGTGCCCATGGTGACACTCCCGATAGTGACATTTCTTATGGTGACAGTGCTCATGGTGAGAGTTCCCATGGTGACAGTGCACATGGTGACAGTTCCCATGGTGACAGTGCTCACGGTGACCGTGCTCACTGTGGCAGTGCCAATGGTAACATTGTTCATGGTGGCAGTGTCCATGGTGGCGGTTTCCAAGATGACAGTGCTCATGGTGATATTTCCCATGGTAACAGAGTTCATGATGACAGTGCTCATGGTGACAGTTCGCATGGTGACAGTGCCCACTTTGAAAGTGCCCATGGTGACAGTACCCATGGTGACTGTGCCCATGGTGACAGTGCCCATGGTGACAGTGCTCATTGTGAGAATTGCCATGGTGACAGTGCTAATGTTGACATTGCCCATTGTGACCGTTCCCATGGTGACAGTTCCCATGGTGATAGTGCTCACCGTGATAGTGCCAATGGTGACAGTTACCATGGATACAGTGCCTATGGTGACAGTGCTCATGGTGACAGTGCCCACTGTGATAGTGCTCAGGGTGGCAGTTCGCATGGTGACAGTGGCCATGATGACAGTGCTCATGGTGGCAATGCCCACAGTGACAGTGCTCATGGTGATAGTGCTCACGATGACAGTGCCTTTGGTGATAGTATCCATGGTAATAGTTCTCAATGTGACAGTGCCCATGGAGATAGTGCTCATGGTGATGGTGCTCATGGTAATAGTGCTCATGGTGACACTGCCCATGGTGACAGTGCCCATGGTGACACTGCCCATAGTGACATTTCCCATGGTGGCAGTGCTCATGGTGACAGTTCCCATGGTGACAGTGCTCATGGTGACAGTGCCCATGGTGACAGTGTCCATGGTGACAGTGCCTATGGTGAGAGTGCCCATGGTGACAGTGTGCATGGTGACAGTGCTCATGTTGAAATTGCCCATGGTGACAGTGCTCAGGGTGAGAGTTCCCATGGTGACAATGTTCATGTTGACAATGCCCATGGAGACAGTGCTCATGTTGACAGCGCCCACGGTGACAGTGCTCATGGTTACAGTGCTCACAGTTACAGTGCCCATGGTGATAGTGCCCATAGTAATAGTGCTCACGGTGACAGCATCCATGTTGATATTGTTCATGGTGACACTACCCATGGTGATAGTGCTCATGGTGACAGTGCTCATGAAGACAGTTCCCATGGTTGCAGTGCCCATGGTGACATTGCCCACGGTGACAATGCTCATGGTGACAGTGCTCATGGTGATATTGCTCACGGTGATAGTGCTCACATTGACAATGCCCTTGGTGATAGTGCTCATGGTAATACTGCTCATGGTGATAGTGCTCATGGTGATAGTTCGTATGGTGACAGTGCCCATGTTGAAAGTCCCCATGATGGCAGTGCTCATGGTGACATTGCCCATGGTGACTGTGCTCATGCTGGCAGTGTACATGGTTGGAGTTCCCATGGTGAAATTCCTTATGGTGGCACTGCCCATGGTGATAGTGTTCATGGTGACAGTGTCCATGGTGACAGTGCCCATGATGACAGTGCTCATGGTGACAGTGCCCACGGTGACAGTGCTCATGGTGACAGTGCTCACGGTGACAGTGCCCTTGGTGATAATACCCATGTTAATAGTGCTCACAGTGACAGTGCCCATGGTGATTTTGCTCACGGTGACACTACCCATGGTGATAGTGCTCATGGTGACAGTTCCCATGGTAACTGTGCCCATGGTGACAGTGCTCATGGCGACAGTGCCCACGGTGACTATGCTCATGGAGACAGTGCTCATGGTGATAGTGCTCATGGTGACAGTTCACATGGTGACAGAGCCCATGTTGAAAGTGCCCATGGTGACAGTGCTCATGGTGGCACTGCCCATGGTGACTGTGCTCATGCTTGCGGTGTACCTGGTTGGAGTTCCGATGGTGAAATTCCTCATGGTAGCACTGCCCATAATGATAGTGCTCATGGTGACAGTGTCCATGGTGACAGTGCCTATGGTGACAGTGCCCATTGTGATAGTGCTCATAGTGACAGTGCCCACTGTGACAGTGCTCAATGTGACAGTGCTCACGGTGACAGTGCCCTTGGTGATAGTGCTCATGGTGATAGTGCTCATGGTGACAGTTCGCATGGTGACAGTGCCCATGTTGAAATTGCTGATGGTGACAGTACCCATGGTGAGAGTGCTCATGGTGAAGGTTCCCACTGTGACAGTGCTCATGGTGACAGTGCTCATGGTGACAGTGTTCAGGGTGAGAGTGCTCACGATGATAGTGCTCACGGTGACAGTTCCCTTGGTGATAGTGCTCATGGTGATAGTGCCCATGGTGACACTGCCCATGGTGATATTGCTCACGGTGACACTGCCCATGGTAATAGTGCTCATGGTGATAGTGCTCACGTTGACAGTGCCTTTGGTGATAGTGCTCATGGTGACACTGCCCATGGTGACAGTTCACATGCTGATAGTGCCCATGTTGAAAGTTCCCACGGTGACAGTGCTCATGGTGATAATGCCCATGGTGACTGTGCTCATGCTGGCGGTGTACAGGGTTGGTGTTCCCATGTTGAAATTCCTCATGGTGGCACTGCCCATGATGATAGTGTACATGGTGACAGTTCGCATGGTGACAGTGCCCATGTTGAAATTGCCGATGGTGACAGTACCCATGGTGAGAGTGCTCATGGTGAAGGTTCCCACTGTGACAGTGCTCATGGTGACAGTGCTCATGGTGACAGTGCTCAGGGTGAGAGTGCTCACGATGATAGTGCTCACGGTGACAGTTCCCTTGGTGATAGTGCTCATGGTGATAGTGCCCATGGTGACACTGCCCATGGTGATATTGCTCACGGTGACACTGCCCATGGTAATAGTGCTCATGGTGATAGTGCTCACGTTGACAGTGCCTTTGGTGATAGTGCTCATGGTGACACTGCCCATGGTGACAGTTCACATGCTGATAGTGCCCATGTTGAAAGTTCCCACGGTGACAGTGCTCATGGTGATAATGCCCATGGTGACTGTGCTCATGCTGGCGGTGTACAGGGTTGGTGTTCCCATGTTGAAATTCCTCATGGTGGCACTGCCCATGATGATAGTGTACATGGTGACAGTGTCCATGGTGACAGTGCCAATGGTGACAGTGCTCACGGTGACACTGCCCATGGTGACATTTCACAAGGTGACAGTGCCCATGTAGAAAGTGCTCATGGTGACAGTGACCATGGTGACATTTCCCATGTTGACAGTGTCCATTGTGATAGTGCCCATGGTGACAGTGCCCATGGTGACAGTGCTCATGTTGACAGTGCCCATGGTGACAGTGCCCTTGGTGACAATACCCATAGTGACATTTCCAATTGTGACAGTCCTCATAGTGAGAGTTCCCATGGCGACAGTGCTGATGGATGACAGTGCTCATGTTGACAGTGCCCATGGGGACAATGCTGATGGATACAGTGTCCATGGTGATAGTGCTCCTCGGGACCGTGTAGATGGTTACAGTGCCCATGGTGACATTTTCCACAGTGACAGTGCCCATGGTGAGAGTGCCGATGGAGACAGTGTCCATAGTGACAGTTCCCATGGTGACAGTGCTCATGGTGACACTTCCCATGGTGAACAGTGTCCATGGTGACATTTCCGATGGAGACAGTGCTCCTGGTGAGAGTTCCCATGCTGACAGTGCTCACGTTGACAGTGCCCATGGTGACAGTTCCCATGTTGACACTTCCCATGGTGATATTGCTCATGGTGACAGTGCACATGGTGACATAGCCCACGGTGACAGTGCTCACGGTGATAGTGCTCATGGTAATAGTGCTCGTGTTGACACTACCGATGGTGACAGTGCACATGGTGACACTGCCCATAGTGACATTTCCCATGGTGACAGTGCTCATGGTGAGAGTTCCCATGGTGACAGTGCACATGGTGACAGTGCCCATGGTGATAGTGCTCACTGTGACAGTTCTCACTGTGGCAGTGCCAATGGTTACAGTGCGCATGGTGACCTTTCCCAAGGTGACAGTTCCCATGGTGATAGTGCTCACCGTGATAGTGCCAATGGTGACAGTTACCATGGATACAGTGCCTATGGTGACAGTGCTCATGGTGACAGTGCCCACTGTGATAGTGCTCAGGGTGGCAGTTCGCATGGTGACAGTGGCCATGATGACAGTGCTCATGGTGGCAATGCCCACAGTGACAGTGCTCATGGTGATAGTGCTCACGATGACAGTGCCTTTGGTGATAGTATCCTTGGTAATAGTTCTCAATGTGACAGTGCCCATGGAGATAGTGCTCATGGTGATGGTGCTCATGGTAATAGTGCTCATGGTGACACTGCCCATGGTGACAGTGCCCATGGTGACACTGCCCATAGTGACATTTCCCATGGTGGCAGTGCTCATGGTGACAGTTCCCATGGTGACAGTGTCCATGGTGACAGTGCCTATGGTGAGAGTGCCCATGGTGACAGTGTGCATGGTGACAGTGCTCATGTTGAAATTGCCCATGGTGACAGTGCTCATGGTGAGAGTTCCCATGGTGACAATGTTCATGTTGACAATGCCCATGGAGACAGTGCTCATGTTGACAGCGCCCACGGTGACAGTGCTCATAGTTACAGTGCTCACAGTTACAGTGCCCATGGTGATAGGGCCCATAGTAATAGTGCTCACGGTGACAGCATCCATGTTGATATTGTTCATGGTGACACTACCCATGGTGATAGTGCTCATGGTGACAGTGCTCATGAAGACAGTTCCCATGGTTGCAGTGCCCATGGTGACATTGCCCACGGTGACAATGCTCATGGTGACAGTGCTCATGGTGATATTGCTCACGGTGATAGTGCTCACATTGACAATGCCCTTGGTGATAGTGCTCATGGTAATACTGCTCATGGTGATAGTGCTCATGGTGATAGTTCGTATGGTGACAGTGCCCATGTTGAAAGTCCCCATGATGGCAGTGCTCATGGTGACATTGCCCATGGTGACTGTGCTCATGCTGGCAGTGTACATGGTTGGAGTTCCCATGGTGAAATTCCTTATGGTGGCACTGCCCATGGTGATAGTGTTCATGGTGACAGTGTCCATGGTGACAGTGCCCATGATGACAGTGCTCATGGTGACAGTGCCCACGGTGACAGTGCTCATGGTGACAGTGCTCACGGTGACAGTGCCCTTGGTGATAATACCCATGTTAATAGTGCTCACAGTGACAGTGCCCATGGTGATTTTGCTCACGGTGACACTACCCATGGTGATAGTGCTCATGGTGACAGTTCCCATGGTAACTGTGCCCATGGTGACAGTGCTCATGGCGACAGTGCCCACGGTGACTATGCTCATGGAGACAGTGCTCATGGTGATAGTGCTCATGGTGACAGTTCACATGGTGACAGAGCCCATGTTGAAAGTGCCCATGGTGACAGTGCTCATGGTGGCACTGCCCATGGTGACTGTGCTCATGCTTGCGGTGTACCTGGTTGGAGTTCCGATGGTGAAATTCCTCATGGTAGCACTGCCCATAATGATAGTGCTCATGGTGACAGTGTCCATGGTGACAGGGCCTATGGTGACAGTGCCCATTGTGATAGTGCTCATAGTGACAGTGCCCACTGTGACAGTGCTCAATGTGACAGTGCTCACGGTGACAGTGCCCTTGGTGATAGTGCTCATGGTGATAGTGCTCATGGTGACAGTTCGCATGGTGACAGTGCCCATGTTGAAATTGCTGATGGTGACAGTACCCATGGTGAGAGTGCTCATGGTGAAGGTTCCCACTGTGACAGTGCTCATGGTGACAGTGCTCATGGTGACAGTGTTCAGGGTGAGAGTGCTCACGATGATAGTGCTCACGGTGACAGTTCCCTTGGTGATAGTGCTCATGGTGATAGTGCCCATGGTGACACTGCCCATGGTGATATTGCTCACGGTGACACTGCCCATGGTAATAGTGCTCATGGTGATAGTGCTCACGTTGACAGTGCCTTTGGTGATAGTGCTCATGGTGACACTGCCCATGGTGACAGTTCACATGCTGATAGTGCCCATGTTGAAAGTTCCCACGGTGACAGTGCTCATGGTGATAATGCCCATGGTGACTGTGCTCATGCTGGCGGTGTACAGGGTTGGTGTTCCCATGTTGAAATTCCTCATGGTGGCACTGCCCATGATGATAGTGTACATGGTGACAGTTCGCATGGTGACAGTGCCCATGTTGAAATTGCCGATGGTGACAGTACCCATGGTGAGAGTGCTCATGGTGAAGGTTCCCACTGTGACAGTGCTCATGGTGACAGTGCCCTTAGTGATAGTGCTCATGGTGACAGTTCGCATGGTGATAGTGCTCATGTTGACATTGCCCATGGTGACCGTTCCCATGGTGACAGTACCCATGGTGATAGTGCTCATGGTGACAGTGCTCATGGGGACAGTGCACATGGTGACAATGCCCACGATGACAGTGCTCACGGTGATAGTGCTCAAGGGGAAAGTGCCCATTGTAATAGTGCTCACCGTGACAGTGCCCATGCTGATATTGCTCAAGGTAACACTGCCCATGGTGATAGTGCTCACGGTGATAGTGCTCATGGTGACAATGCCCTTGGTGATAGTGCTCATGGTGATAGTGTTCATGGTAATAGTGCTCATGGAGACAGTGCTCACGGTGATAGTGCCCATGGTGACACTGCCCATAATGACATTTCCCATGGTGACAGTGCTCATGGTGAGAGTTCCCATGGTGACAGTGCTCACGGTGACAATGCTCACTGTGGCAGAGCCAATGGTTACAGTGCTCATGGTGGCAGTGTCCATGGTGGCAGTTCCCAAGATGACAGTGCTCATGGTGACATTTCCCATGGAAACAGAGCTCATGATGACAGTGTCCATGGTGACAGTGTACATGGTGACAGTGGCCATGTTGAAAGTGCCCATGGTGACAGTGCTCAAGCTGGCGGTATACATGGCTGGAGTTCCCATGGTGAAATTCCTCATGGTTGCCCTGCCCATGATGATAGTGCTCATGGTGACAGTGTCCATCATGAGAGTGCCCATGGTGACAGTGCTCATGATGACCCTGCCCATGGTGACAGTGCCCATGGTGACATTTCCCATGGTGACAGTGCTCATGTTGACAGTGCACACGGTGACATTGCCCACGGTGACATTTCCCATGGTGACAGTGTTCATGGTGATATTGCTCACGGTCACAGTGCCCATGGTTATAGTCCTCACGGTGATAGTGCTCATGGTGACAGTTCCCATGGTGACAGTGCCCGCAGTGACTGTGCTCATGGTGACATTGCCCACGGTGACAGTGCTCATGGTGACAGTTCGCTTGGTGACACTGCCCATGGTGACAGTGCACATGGTGACACAGCCCATGGTGACTGTGCTAAAGCTGCCGATGTACATGGTTGGAGTTCCCATGGTGAAATTCCTCATGGTGGCACTGCCCATGATGATAGTGTTGATGGTGACAGTGCCTATGGTGAGAGTGCCCATTGTGATAGTGGTCACGGTGACAGTGCCCTTCGTGATAGTATCCATGGTAATAGTGTTCACAGTGACACTGCCCATGGTGATAGTGCTCATGGTGACAGTGCTCATGGTGATAGTGTTCACGGTGATAGTGCTCATGGTGACAGTGCCCTTGGTGATAGTGCTCATGGTGATAGTGTTCATGGAGACATTTCACATGGTGACAGTGCTCATGTTGACAGTCCCCATGTTGACTGTGCTCATGCTGGCAGTGTACATGGTTGGTGTTACAATGGTGAAATTCCTTATGGTGGCACTGCCCATGATGATAGTGCTCATGGTGAAAGTGCCCATGGTGACAGTGTCCATGGTGACAGTGCCTATGGTGAGAGTGCCCATGGTGACAGTGCCCATGGTGACGGTGTCCAAGGTGACAGTGCTCATGTTGACAGTGCCCACGGTGACAATGCTCATGGTGAGAGTTTCCATGGTGACAGTGCTAACCTTAACAGTGTCCATGGTGACCGTTCCGGTGGTGACAGTTCCCATGGTGATAGTGCCCATGGTGACAGTGCTCATGGTGATAGTGCTCATGGTGACACGGCCCATGGTGAATGTGCTCATGCTGGCGGTGTACATGGTTGGAGTTCCCATGGTGAAATTCCTTATGGTGGCAATGCCCATGATGATAGTGCTCATGGTGAGAGTGTCCATGGTGACAATACCTATGGTGACAGTGCCCATGGTGACATTTCCCATGGTGATAGTGCTCATGGTGAGAGTTCCCATGATGACAATGCTTATGTTGACAATGCCCTTGGTGACAGTGCTCATCGTGACAGTGCCCACTGTGAAATTTCTCATGGTGACAGTGCTCACGGTGATAGTGCTCACGGTGATAGTGCTCACGCTGACAGTGCCCTTGGTGATAGTGCTCATGGTAATAGTGCTCACGGTGACGGTTCGCATGGTGACAGTGCCCATGATGAAAGTGCCCATGGTGGCAGTGCTCATTGTGACACTGCCCATGGTGAATGTGCTCATGCTGGCGTTGTACATGGTTGGAGTTCCCATGGTGAAATTCCTTATGGTGGCACTACCCATGATGATAGTGTTCATGGTGACAGTGTCCATGGTGACATTTCCCATGGTGACAGTGCTCATGGTGAGAGTTCTCATGTTGAGAGTGCTCAGGTTGACATTGCCCATGGTGACCCTTCCGATGGTGAGAGTTCCCATGGTGATAGTGCTCATGGTGACAGTGCTCATGGTGACCGTGCACACGGTGACAATGCCCACAGTGACAATGCTCACGGTGATAGTGCTCATGGCGATAGTGACCATTGTAATAGTGCTCACCGTGACAGTGCCCATGTTGATATTGCTCATGGTGACACTGCCCATGGTGATAGTGCTCACGGTGATAGCGCTCAGGGTGACACTGCCCTTGGTGATAGTGCTCATGGTGATAGTGTTCATGGTAATAGTGCTCATGGTGACACTGCCCATGGTGACAGTGCCCATGGTGACACTCCCGATAGTGACATTTCTTATGGTGACAGTGCTCATGGTGAGAGTTCCCATGGTGACAGTGCACATGGTGACAGTTCCCATGGTGACAGTGCTCACGGTGACCGTGCTCACTGTGGCAGTGCCAATGGTAACATTGTTCATGGTGGCAGTGTCCATGGTGGCGGTTTCCAAGATGACAGTGCTCATGGTGATATTTCCCATGGTAACAGAGTTCATGATGACAGTGCTCATGGTGACAGTTCGCATGGTGACAGTGCCCACTTTGAAAGTGCCCATGGTGACAGTACCCATGGTGACTGTGCCCATGGTGACAGTGCCCATGGTGACAGTGCTCATTGTGAGAATTGCCATGGTGACAGTGCTAATGTTGACATTGCCCATTGTGACCGTTCCCATGGTGACAGTTCCCAAGGTGATAGTGCTCATGGTGACAGTGCTATTGGTGACAGTGCACACGGTGAGAATGCCCACACTTACACTGCTCACGTTGATAGTGCCCATGGTGATAGTGCCAATTTTAATAGTGCTCATGGTGACCGTGCCCATGTGGATGTTCCTCAAGGTGACACTTCCCATGGTGATAGTGCTCACGGTGATAGTGCTCATGGTGACACTGCCCTTGGTGATAGTGCTCATGGTGATAGTGCTCATGGTAATACTGCTCATGTTTACGCTGCCCATGGTGGCAGTGCCCATGGTGACACTGCCCAAAGTGACATTTCCCATGGTGACAGTGCTCATGGTGAGAGTTCCCATGGTGACAGTGCACATGGTGACAGTTCCGTTGGTGACAGTGCTCATGGTGACAGTGCTCACTGTGGCAGTGCCAATGGTTACAGTGCTCATGGTGGCAGTGTCCATGGTGGCAGTTCCCAAGAGGACAGTGCTCATGGTGACATTTCCCATGGTAACAGAACTCAGGATGACAGTGTCCATGGTGACAGTGCCCATGGTGAGAGTGGCCATGTTGAAATTGCCCATGGTGACAGTGTTTATGGTGACACTGCCCATGGTGACTGTGCTCATGCTGGCGTTGAACAAGGTTGGAGTTCCCATGGTGAAATTCCTCATGGTGGCACTACCCATGATAATAGTGCTCATGGTGACAGTGTACATCGTGAGAGTGCCCATGGTAACAATGCTCATGGTGAAACTGCCCATGGTGACAGTGCCCAAGGTGATATTCCCATGGTGACAGTGCTCATTTTGACAGTGCACACGGTGACAGTGCCGACAGTGACAGTGCTCACGGTGATAGTGTTAATGGAAATATTGCTCATGGTGACACTGCCCATGGTTATAGTGCTCACAGTGATAGTGCTCATGGTGACAGTTCCCAAGGTGACAGTGCCCACGGTGATAGTGCTCATGGTGACATTGCCCACGGTGACAGTGCTCATGGTGAGAGTTCGCATGGTGACAGTGCCCATGGTTACAGTGCTCATGGTCACACAACCCATGGTGACTGTGCTAAAGCTGGCGGTGTACATGGTTGGAGTTCCCATGGTGAAATTCCTCATGGTGGCACTGCCCATGATGATAGTGTTGATGGTGATAGTGTCCATGGTGACAGTGCCTATGGTGACAGTGTCCATTGTGATAGTGCTCTCGGTGATAGTTCCCTCAGTGACAGTTCTAATGGTGACAATTCCATGGTGACAGTGCCCATGATGACCGTGCTCATGGTGACAGTGCCCACGGTGACATTTCTCATGGTGAGAGTGCTCACGGTGACAGTGCCCTTGGTGATAGTACCCATGGTAATAGTGGTCACGTTGACATGGCCCATGGTGATATTGCTCACGGTGACGCTGCCCATGGTGATAGTGCTCACGGTGACATTCCCATGGTTACAGTGCCCATGGTGATATTGCTCACGGTGACACTGCCCATGATGACAGTGCTCATGGTGACAATGCCCATTCTGACAATGCTCATAGTGACAGTGCTCACGGTGACAGTGCCCTTGATGATAGTACTCATGGTAATAGTGCTCACGGTGACAGTTCCCATGGTGACAGTGCTCACTGTGGCAGTGCCAATGGTTACAGTGCTCATGGTGGCAGTGTCCATGGTGGCAGTTCCCAAGATGACAGTGCTCATGGTGACATTTCCCATGGTAAGAGAGCTCATGATGACAGTGTCTATGGAGACAGTGCCCATGGTGACAGTGGCCATGTTGAAAGTGCCCATGGTGACACTGCTCATGGTGTCACTGCCCATGGTGACTATGCTCATGCTGGCTGTGTACATGCTTGGAGATCCCATGGTGAAATTCCTCATGGTGGCACTGCCCATAATGATAGTGCTCATGGTGACAGTGTCCATGGTGACATTGCCTATGGTGACAGTTCCCATTGTGATAGTGCTCACGGTGATAGGGCCCACAGGGACAGTTCTAATGGTGACAGTTCCAATGGTGACAGTGCCCATGATGACAGTGCTTATGGTGACAGTGCCCACGGTGACAGTGCTCATGGTGACAGTGCTCATGGTGACAGTGCCCTTGGTGATAGTACCCATGGTAAAAGTGCTCATGGTGACATTGCCCATGGTGATATTGCTCATGCTGGCGGTGTACATGGTTGGAGTTCCGATGATGAAATTCCTCATGGTAGCACTGCCCATGATGATAGTGCTCACGGTGAAAGTGTCCATGGTGACAGTGCCTATGGTGACAGTGCCCATTGTGATAGTGCTCATGGTGATAGTGCCCAAAGTGACAGTGCTCATTGTGACAGTTCCTATGGTGACAGTGCCCATGATGATAGTGCTCATGGTAAAAGTTCCCACTGTGATAGTGCTCACGGTGAAAGTGCTCACGGTGACAGTGCCCTTGGTGATAGTGCTCATGGTAATAGTGCACATGGTGACACTGCCCATGGTGACAGTGCCCATGGTGACACTGCCCATAGTGACATTTCCCATGGTGACAGTGCTCATGTTGACAGTGCCCATGGTGACAGTGACCATGGTGAGTGTGCCCATGGTGACAGTGTCCATGGTGACAGTGCTCACCTTGACAGTGCCTTTGGTGATAGTACCCATGTTAATATTGCTCACGGTTACAGTGCCCATGGTGATAGTGCTCATGGTGATAGTGCTCATGGTGACAGTTACCTTGGTGATAGTGCTCATGGTGATAGTGCTCATGGTGATAGTTCGCATGGTGACAGTGCCCATGTGGAAAGTCTCCATGAAGGCAGTGCTCATGGTGACACTGCCCATGGTGACTGTGCTCTTGCTGGCGGTGTACATGTTTGGAGTTCTCATGGTGAAATTCCTTATGGTGGCACTGCCCATGATGATAGTGTTCATCGTGACAATGTCCATGGTGACAGTGCTCACGGTGACAGTAACCTTGGTGATAGTACCCATGGTAATAGAGGTCACGGTGACAGTGCCCATGGTGATATTGCTCATGGTGACACTGCCCATGGTGATAGTGCTCACGGTGATAGTGCTCAGGGTGACAGTTCCCATGGTTACAGTGCCCATGGTGACAGTGCTCATGGTGACAGTGCCCGCGGTGACTGTGCTCATGGTGACAGTGCTCACAGACATACTGCTCATGGTGACAGTTCGCATGGCAACAGGGCCCATGTTAAAAGTGCCCATGGTGACAGTGCTCATGTTGGCACTGCCCATGGTGACTGTGCTCATGCTGGTGGTGTACATGGTTGGAGTTCCCATGGTGAAATTCCTTATGGTGGCAATGCCCATGATGATAGTGCTCATGGTGACATTGCCCACGGTGACAGTGCTCATGGTGACAGTTCGCATGTTGACATTGCCCATGGTGACAGTGCTCATGGTGACACAGCCCATGGTGACTGCGCTAAAGCTGGCGGTGTACATGGTTGGAATTCTCATGGTGAAATTCCTCATGGTGGCACTGCCCATGATGATAGCGCTCACTGTGACAGTGTCCATAGTGACAGTGCCCATGGTGACAGTGCCCATGGTGACATTTCCCATGGTGACTGTGCCCATGGTGACATTTCCCAATGTGACAGTGCTCATGGTGAGAGTTCCCATGGTGACAGTGTTGATGTTGACAGTGCCAATGGTGACAGTGCCCATGGTGACAGTGCCCATGGTGATAGTGTCCATGGTGACAGTGCTCATGTTGACAGTGCCCACGGCGACAGTGCTCATGGTGAGAGTACCCATGGTGACAGTTCTCACCTTGATAGTGCCCATGGTGACCGTTCCCATGGTGACAGTTCCCATGGTGATAGTGCTCACCGTGATAGTGCCCAGGGTGACAGTTCCCATGGATACAGTGCCCATGGTGACAGTTCTCATGGTGACAGTGCCCACGGTGATAGTGCTCATGGTGGCAGTTCGCATGCTGACAGTGCCCATGATGACAGTGCTCATGGTGACAGTGCCCACGGTGACAGTGCTCACAGTGAGAGTGCCCTTGCTGATAGTACCCATGGTAATAGTGCTCACATGAAAGTGCCCATAGTGATATTGCTCACGGTGACACTGCCCATGGTGATAGTGGTCACGGTGACAATGCCCACGGTGATAGTGTTCATGGTGATAGTGCTCATGTTGAGAGTGCTCATGGTGACACTGCCCATGGTGACTGTGATCATGCTGGCGGTGTACATGGTTGGAGTTCCCATGGGGAAATTTCTTATGGTGGCAATGCCCATGATGATAGTGCTCATGGTGACAGTGCTCATGGTGACAGTGTACATGGTGACAATCCCCACGGTGACAGTGATCACGGTGATAGTTCTCATGGCGATAGTGCCCATTGTAATAGTGCTCACGGTGACGTTGCCCATGTTGATATTGTTCACGGTGACACTGCCCTTGGTGATAGCGCTCATGGTGATAGTGCTCATGGTAATACTGCTCATGGTGACACTGCCCATGGTGACAGTGCCCATGGAGACACTGCCCATAGTGACATTTCCCATGGTGACAGTGCTCATGGTGAGAGTTCCCATATTGACAGTGCACATGGTGAAAGTTCCCATGGTGACAGTGTTCACGGTGACAGTGCTCACTGTGGCAGTGACATTGGTTACAGTGCTCATGGGGGCAGTGTCCATGGTGGCAGTTCCCAAGATGACAGTGCTCATGGTGACATTTCCCATGGTAACAGAGCTCATGATGACAGTGTCCATGGTGACATTGCCCATGTCGAAAGTGCCCATGGTGACATTGCTCATGGTGACACTGCCCATGGTGACTGTGCTCATGCTGGCGGTGTACATGGTTGGAGTTCCCATGGTGAAATTCCTCATGGTGGCACTGCCCATGATGATAGTGCTCATGGTGACAGTGTCCATCGTGAGAGTGCACTTGGTGACAGTGCTCATGATGACACTGCCCATGGTGACAGTGCCCATGGTGACATTTCCCATGGTGACAGTGCTCATGTTGACAGTGCACAAGGTGACAGTGCCCAAGGTGACATTTCCCATGGTTACAGTGTTAATGGTGATATTGCTCACTGTGACAGTGCCCATGGTTATAGTCCTCACGGTGATAGTGCTCATGGTGACAGTTCCCATGGTGACAGTGTTCATGGTGACAGTTCGCATGGTGACAGTCCCCATGGTGACAGTGCTCATGGTGACATAGCCCATGGTGACTGTTCTAAAGCTGCCGATGTACATGGTTGGAGTTCCCAAGCTGAAATTCCTCATGTTGGCACTGCCCATGATGATAGTGTTCATGGTGACAGTGTCCATGGAGACAGTGCCTATGGTAACAGTGCCCATTGTGATAGTGCTCACGGTGATAGTGCCCACAGTGACAGTTGTAATAGTGACAGTCCCCATGGTGACAGTGTCGATGATGACAGTGCTCATGGTGACAGTGTTCATGGTGATATTGCTCACGGTGACACTGCCCATGGTTATTGTCCTCACGGTGATAGTGCTCATGATGACAGTTCCCATGATGACAGTGCACACGGTGACAGTGCTCATGGTGACATTGCCCATGGTGACAGTGCTCATGGTAAAAGTTTGCATGGTAACAGTGCCCATGGTGACAGTGCTCATGGTGACACAGCCCATGTTGACAGTGCTAAAGCTGGCAGTGTACATGGTTGGAGTTCTCAAGGTGAAATTCCTCATGGTGGCACTGCCCATGATGATAGTGCTCACGGTGACAGTGCCCATGGTGACATTTCCCATGGTGACAGTGCTCATGGTGAGAGTTCCCATGGTGACAGTGCTCATCTTGAGTGTGCCCATGGTGACCGTTCCCATGGTGACAGTTCCCATGGTGATAGTGCTCATGGTGACAGTGCCCTCGGTGACAGTGCAAATGGTGACATTTCCCATGGTGACAGTGCTCATGTTGACAGTGCACACGGTAACAGTGCCCACGGTGACACTGCTCACGGTGACAGTGCTCATGGTTATAGTGCTCACGGTGATAGTGCTCACGTTGACAGTGTCCTTGGTGATAGTGTTCATGGTAATACTGCTCATGGTGATAGTGCTGGTGGTGATAGTTCGCATGGTGACAGTGCCCATGTTGAAAGTCCCCATGATGGCAGTGCTCATGGTGACACTGCTCATGGTGACTGTGCTCATGCTGGCGGTGTACATGGTTGGAGTTCCCATGGTGAAATTCCTTATGCTGGCAGTGCCCATGATGATAGTGTTCATGGTGACAGTGTCCATGGTGACAGTGCCTATGGTGACAGGGCGCATGGTGACATTTCCCATGGTGACAGTGCCCATGGTTACAGTGCTCATGTTGACACTGCCCACGGTGACAGTGCTCATGGTGACAGTGCTCACAGTGACAGTACCCTAGGTGGTAGTACCCATGTTAATAGTGCTCACTTTGACAGTGCCCATGATGATAGTGCTAATGATGACAGTGCTCATGGTGACAGTTCCCATGGTGACAGTGCTCATGTTGACAGTGCCCACAGTGACAGTGCTCATGGTGGCAGTGCTCACAGTGACAATGCCCATGGTGATAGTGCCCATGGTAATAGTGCTCATGGTGACAGTACCCATGGTGATACTGTTCACGGTGACACTTCCTATGGTGATAGTGCTCACGTTGATAGTGCTCATGGTGACAGTTCCCATGGTTACAGTGCCCATGGTGACAGTGCTACTGGTGACAGTGCCCACGGTGAAAATGCTCATGGTGACAGTGCTCATGGTGATAGTCCTCACGGTGACAGTGCTCACATTGACAGTGCCCTTGGTGATAGTGCACATGGTAATACTGCTCATGATGAAATTGCTCATGGTGATAGTTTGCATGGTGACAGTGCCCATGTCGAAAGTGCCCATGGTGGCAGTGCTCATGGTGACACTGCCCATGGTGACTGTGCTCATGCTGGGAGTGTACATGGTTGGAGTTCCCATGGTGAAATTCCTTATGGTGGCACTGCCCATGATGATAGTGTTCATGGTGACATTGTCCATGGTGACAGTGCGTATGGTGACAGTGCCCATTGTGATTGTGCTCACGGTGATAGTGCCCACAGTGACAGTGCTAATGGTGACAGTCCCCATGGTGACAGTTCCCATGATGACAGTGCTCATGGTGACAGTGCCCACGGTGACAGTGCTCATGGTCACAGTGCTCACGGTGACAGTGCTCACGGTGACAGTGACCTTGGTGATAGTATCCTTGTTAATAGTGCTCACGGTGACAGTGCCCATGGTGATATTGCTCATGGTGACACTGCCCATGGTGATAGTGCTCATGGTGACGGTTCCCAAGGTTACAGTGCCCATGGTGACAGTGCTCATGGTGACAGTGCCCATGGTGATTATGCTCATGGAGACCGTGCTCACGGTGATAGTGCTCATGGTGACAGTTCGCATGCTGACAGGGCCCATGTTGAAAGTGCCCATGGTGACAGTGCTCATGGTGATAATGCCCATGGTGAATGTGCTCATGCTGGCTGTGTACCTGGTTGGAATTCCGATGGTGAAATTCTTCATGGTAGCACTGCCCATGATGATAGTGCCCATGATGAAAGTGGTCATGGTGACAGTGCTCATGGTGACACTGCCCATGGTAACAGAACTCAGGATGACAGTGTCCATGGTGACAGTGCACATGGTGACAGTGGCCATGTTGAAATTGCCCATGGTAACAGTTCTCATGGTGACACTGCCCATAGTGACTGTGCTCATGCTGGTGGTGTAGAAGGTTGGAGTTCCCATGGTGAAATTCCTCATGGTGGCACTACCCATGATAATGGTGCTCATGGTGACAGTGTACATCGTGAGAGTGCCCATGGTAACAATGCTAATGGTGACACTGCCCATGGTGACAGTGCCCAAGGTGATATTTCCCATGGTGACAGTGCTCATTTTGACAGTGCACACGGTGACAGTGCCCACAGTGACAGTGCTCACGGTGATCATGTTAATGGTAATATTGCTCATGGTGACACTGCCCATGGTTATAGTGCTCACGGTGATAGTGTTCATGGTGACAGTTCCCATGATGAAAGTGCTCATGGTGACATTGCCCACGGTGACAGTGCTCATGGTGAGAGTTCGCATGGTGACAGTGCCCATGGTTACAATGCTCATGGTCACACAACCCATGGTGACTGTGCTAAAGCTGGCGGTGTACATGGTTGGAGTTCCCATGGTGAAATTCCTCATGGTGGCACTGCCCATGATGATAGTGTTCATGGTGACAGTGTCCATGGTGACAGTGCCTATGGTGACAGTGTCCATTGTGATAGTTATCATGGTGATAGTGCCCTCAGTGACAGTTCTAATGGTGACAGTTCGATGGTGACAGTGCCCATGATGACAGTGCTCATGGTGACAGTGCCCACGGTGACATTGCTCATGGTGACAGTGCTCATGGTGACAGTTCCCTTGGTGATAGTACCCATGGTCATAGTGGTCACGGTGAGAGTGCCCATGGTGATATTGCTCACGGTGACACTGCCTATGGTGATAGTGCACACGGTCATAGTGCTCATTGTGACAGTGCCCATGGTGACTATGCTCATGGTGACAGTGCTCACGGTGATAGTGCTCATGGTGACAGTGCTCATGATGATAGTGCTCATGGTGACAGTTCGCATGGTGATAGGGCCCATGTTGAAAGTGCCCATGGTGAAAGTGCTCATGGTGACACTGCCCATGTTGACTGTGCTCATGCTGGCGGTGTACATGGTTGGAGTTCCGATGGTGAAATTGCTCATGGTAGCACTGCCCATAATGATAGTGCTCATGGTGACAGTGTCCATGGTGACAGTGCCTATGGTGACAGAGCCCATTGTGATAGTGTTCACGGTGATAGTGCCCACAGTGACAGTGCTCATGGTGACAGTTCCTATGGTGACACTGCCCATGATGACAGTGCTCATGGTGACAGTGCCCACGGTGACAGTGCTCATTGTGACACTGCTCACGGTAAAAGTGCCCTTGGTGATAGTACCCATGTTAATAGTGCTCACGGTGACAGTTCACATGGTGACAGTGCCCATTTTGAATGTGCCCATGGTGGCAGGGCCCATGGTGACAGTGCTCATGGTGAGAGTTCCCATGGTGACAGTGCTCATGTTCACAGTGCCCATGGTGACAGTGTCCATGGTCAACAGTGCCCATGGTGAGAGTGCCCATGGTGACAGTGCCCATGGTGACAGTGCTCATGGTGACAGTGCTCAAGGTGGCCATATCCATGGTGGGAATTCCCATGGTGAAAGTTCTCATGGTGGCAGTGCCCATGATGACAGTGCGCATTGTGACAGTGCAGATGCTGAGAGTGCCCATGGTGACATTTCCCATGGTGACAGTGTTCATGGTAAGACTTACCATGGTGACAGTGCTCATGTTCACAGTGCCCATGGTGACAGTGTCCATGGTCAACAGTGCCCATGGTGACAGTGCCCATGGTGACAGTGCCCATGGTGACAGTGCTCATGGTGACAGTGCTCAAGGTGGCCATATCCATGGTGGGAATTCCCATGGTGAAAGTTCTCATGGTGGCAGTGCCCATGATGACAGTGCGCATTGTGACAGTGCACATGGTGAGAGTGCCCATGGTGACATTTCCCTTGGAGACAATGCTTATGGTGAGAGTGGCCATGGTGACACTGGCCATGGTGACAGTGCTCATGGTGAGAGTTCCCATGGTGACAGTGCTCATGTTGAGAGTGCCCATGGTGACCATTCCCATGGTGACAGTTCTCATGGTGATAGTGCTCATGGTGACAGTGCTCATGGGGACAGTGCACACGGTGACAGTGCCCACGGTGACAGTGCTCACGGTGATAGTGCTCATGGTGATATTGCCCATGGTAATAGTGCTCATGTTGACAGTGCCCATGGTGATATTGCTCATGGTGACACTACACATGGTGATAGTGCTCACGGTGATAGTGCTCACGGTGACAGTGCCCTTGGTGAAAGTGCTCTTGGTGATAGTGCTCATGGTAATAGTGCACATGGTGACACTGCCCATGGTGACAGTGCCCATGGTGACACTGCCCATAGTGACATTTCCCATGGTGACAGTGCTCATGTTGACAGTGCCCATGGTGACAGTGACCATGGTGAGTGTGCCCATGGTGACAGTGTCCATGGTGACAGTGCTCACCTTGACAGTGCCTTTGGTGATAGTACCCATGTTAATATTGCTCACGGTTACAGTGCCCATGGTGATAGTGCTCATGGTGATAGTGCTCATGGTGACAGTTACCTTGGTGATAGTGCTCATGGTGATAGTGCTCATGGTGATAGTTCGCATGGTGACAGTGCCCATGTTGAAAGTCTCCATGAAGGCAGTGCTCATGGTGACACTGCCCATGGTGACTGTGCTCTTGCTGGCGGTGTACATGTTTGGAGTTCTCATGGTGAAATTCCTTATGGTGGCACTGTCCATGATGATAGTGTTCATCGTGACAATGTCCATGGTGACAGTGCCTATGGTGACAGTGCCCATTGTGATAGTGCTCACGGTGATAATGCCCTCAGTGACAGTTCTAATGGTGACAGTTCCCACGGTGACATTGCTCATGGTGACAGTGCTCACGGTGACAGTAACCTTGGTGATAGTACCCATGGTAATAGAGGTCACGGTGACAGTGCCCATGGTGATATTGCTCACGGTGACACTGCCCATGGTGATAGTGCTCACGGTGATAGTGCTCAGGGTGACAGTTCCCATGGTTACAGTGCCCATGGTGACAGTGCTCATGGTGACAGTGCCCGCGGTGACTGTGCTCATGGTGACAGTGCTCACAGACATACTGCTCATGGTGACAGTTCGCATGGCAACAGGGCCCATGTTAAAAGTGCCCATGGTGACAGTGCTCATGTTGGCACTGCCCATGGTGACTGTGCTCATGCTGGTGGTGTACATGGTTGGAGTTCCCATGGTGAAATTCCTTATGGTGGCAATGCCCATGATGATAGTGCTCATGGTGACATTGCCCACGGTGACAGTGCTCATGGTGACAGTTCGCATGTTGACATTGCCCATGGTGACAGTGCTCATGGTGACACAGCCCATGGTGACTGCACTAAAGCTGGCGGTGTACATGGTTGGAATTCTCATGGTGAAATTCCTCATGGTGGCACTGCCCATGATGATAGCGCTCACTGTGACAGTGTCCATAGTGACAGTGCCCATGGTGACAGTGCCCATGGTGACATTTCCCATGGTGACTGTGCCCATGGTGACATTTCCCAATGTGACAGTGCTCATGGTGAGAGTTCCCATGGTGACAGTGTTGATGTTGACAGTGCCAATGGTGACAGTGCCCATGGTGACAGTGCCCATGGTGATAGTGTCCATGATGACAGTGCTCATGTTGACAGTGCCCACGGCGACAGTGCTCATGGTGAGAGTACCCATGGTGACAGTTCTCACCTTGATAGTGCCCATGGTGACCGTTCCCATGGTGACAGTTCCCATGGTGATAGTGCTCACCGTGATAGTGCCCAGGGTGACAGTTCCCATGGATACAGTGCCCATGGTGACAGTTCTCATGGTGACAGTGCCCACGGTGATAGTGCTCATGGTGGCAGTTCGCATGCTGACAGTGCCCATGATGACAGTGCTCATGGTGACAGTGCCCACGGTGACAGTGCTCACAGTGAGAGTGCCCTTGCTGATAGTACCCATGGTAATAGTGCTCACATGAAAGTGCCCATAGTGATATTGCTCACGGTGACACTGCCCATGGTGATAGTGGTCACGGTGACAATGCCCACGGTGATAGTGTTCATGGTGATAGTGCTCATGTTGAGAGTGCTCATGGTGACACTGCCCATGGTGACTGTGATCATGCTGGCGGTGTACATGGTTGGAGTTCCCATGGGGAAATTTCTTATGGTGGCAATGCCCATGATGATAGTGCTCATGGTGACAGTGCTCATGGTGACAGTGTACATGGTGACAATCCCCACGGTGACAGTGATCACGGTGATAGTTCTCATGGCGATAGTGCCCATTGTAATAGTGCTCACGGTGACGTTGCCCATGTTGATATTGTTCACGGTGACACTGCCCTTGGTGATAGCGCTCATGGTGATAGTGCTCATGGTAATACTGCTCATGGTGACACTGACCATGGTGACAGTGCCCATGGAGACACTGCCCATAGTGACATTTCCCATGGTGACAGTGCTCATGGTGAGAGTTCCCATATTGACAGTGCACATGGTGAAAGTTCCCATGGTGACAGTGTTCACGGTGACAGTGCTCACTGTGGCAGTGACATTGGTTACAGTGCTCATGGGGGCAGTGTCCATGGTGGCAGTTCCCAAGATGACAGTGCTCATGGTGACATTTCCCATGGTAACAGAGCTCATGATGACAGTGTCCATGGTGACATTGCCCATGTCGAAAGTGCCCATGGTGACATTGCTCATGGTGACACTGCCCATGGTGACTGTGCTCATGCTGGCGGTGTACATGGTTGGAGTTCCCATGGTGAAATTCCTCATGGTGGCACTGCCCATGATGATAGTGCTCATGGTGACAGTGTCCATCGTGAGAGTGCACTTGGTGACAGTGCTCATGATGACACTGCCCATGGTGACAGTGCCCATGGTGACATTTCCCATGGTGACAGTGCTCATGTTGACAGTGCACAAGGTGACACTGCCCATGGTGACTGTGCTAATGCTGGCGGTGTACATGGTTGGAGTTTCCATGGTGAAATTACTCATGGTGGTACTGCTCATGATGACAGTGTCCACGGTTACAGTGCTCATGGTGACACTGCCCATGGTGACAGTGCACACGGTGACAGTGCCCACGGTGACAGTGCACACGGTGACAGTGCCCACGGTGACAGTGCTCACGGTGATAGTGCTAATGGTGATAGTGCCCATGGTAATAGTGCTCACCATGAAAGTTCCCATGGTGCTATTGCTCATGGTGACACTGCCAATGCTGTTAGTGCTCACGGTGATAGTGCTCATGGTGACAGTTCCCATGGTGACAGAGCCCATGGTGACAGAGCTCATGGTGACAGTGCCCACGGTGACAGTGCTCATGGTGACAGTGCTCATGGTGATGGTGCTCACAGTGATACTGCTCATGGTGAAAGTGCCTTTTGTGATAGTGCTCATGGTGATAGTGCTCATAGTGATAGTGCTCATTGTGACAGTTCTCATGGTGACAGTGCCCATGTTGAAATTGCCCATGGTGAGAGTGTTCATGGTGAAAATGCCCATGGTGACTGTGCTCATGCTGGCGGTGTACATGGTTGGAGTTCCCATGGTGAAATTCCTCATGGTGGCACTTCCCATGATGATAGTGCTCATGCAGACAGTGTCCATGGTGACATTGCTCATGGTGACTGTGCCCATGGTAATAGTGCTCATGGTGACAGTACCCATGGTGATATTGCTCACCATGACACTGCCCATAGTGACAGTGCTGACGGCGAGAGTGCTCGTTGTGACAGTTCCCCTGGTGACAGTGTCTATGGTAACAGTGTCCATGGTGAAAGTGGCCATGGTGACATTGCCCATGGTGACATTCCCCATGGTGACAGTGCCCATGGTGTCAGTACCCAAGGTGGAAGCATCAATTGTGACAGTTCCTATGGTGACATTGCTCATGGCATCAGTTCCCATGGTGACAGTGCTCATGTTGACAATGCGCACGGTGACACTGCTCACGGTGACAATGCTCACGGTGACAATGCTCATGGTGGCAGTTTCCATGGTTGTGGTTACCATCTTGAAAGTTCTCATGGTGGCAGTTCCCATGATGACAGTGCTCACGGTGAGAGTGCTCATAGTGACGGTTCTCACGGTGAGAGTGCTCGAGGTGATATTTCTCATTGTGAGAGTGCTCATGATGAAAGTGCTCATGGTGAGAGTGCTCACGGTATCAGTGCTCACTGTGACAGTCCTGGAGATGATAGTACTCATGGTGACACATCCCATGATGACAATGCCCTGGTGACAATGATCATGGTGACAGTGCTCACAGTGACAGTGCTCATGGTGGCAGTGTCCATGGTGACAGTGCTCATGGTGTCAGATCCCATATTGACGGTGCTCATGGTGACAGTGCTCATGGTGACATTGCCCATGATGACACTTCCAATGTTGACAGTGTACATGGGGACAATGCTCATGGAAAGAGTGTCCATGGTGATAGTGCTCCTGGTGAGAGTGTCCATGGTTACAGTGCCCATGGTGACATTTCCCATGGTGATAGTTCCCAAGCTGACATTGTCCTTGGTGACAGTGCCTATGGTGACAGTGCCCATGGTGAAAGTTCCCATGGTGACAGTGCCCACGGTGACAGTGCTCATGGTGACAGTGCTCACGGTGATTGTGCTCACAGTGATAGTGCTCATGGTGACAGTGCCCTTTGTGATAGTGTTCATGGTGATAATGCTCATAGTGATAGTGCTCATGGTGACAGTTCGAATGGTGACAGAGCCCATGGTGACAGTGCTCATGGTGACTGTGCTCATGCTGGCGGTGTACACGGTTGGAGTTCCAATGGTGAAATTCCTTATGGTGGCCCTGCCCATGATGATAGGGCTCATGGTGACAGTGTCCATGGTGACAGTGCCCATTGTGACAGTGCCCAGAGTGACATTTCCCATGGTGACAGTGCCCATGGTGACATTTCCCATGGTGACAGTGCTCATGGTGAGAGTTGCCATGGTGACAGTGCTCATGTTGACAGCGCCCACGGGGCCAGTGCTCATGGTGAGAATTCCCATGGTGACAGTGCACATGGTGACAATATCCATGGTGACAGTGCCCATGGTGACAGTGCCCATGGTGACATTTCCCATGGTGACAGTGTTCATGGTAAGAGTTACCATGGTGAGAGTGCTCATGCTCACAGTGCCCATGGTGACAGTGTCCATGGTGACATTGCCCATGGTGAGAGTGCCCATGGTGACAGTGTCCCTGGTGACAGTGCCCATGGTGAGAGTGCTCTTAGTGACAGTTCCCATGGTGCCAGTGCCCATGTTGAAAGTGCCCATGGCGACAGTGCTCATGGTGACACTGCCCATGGTGACTGTGCTCATGCTGGCGGTGTACATGTTTGGAGCTCCCATGGTGAAATTCCTTATGGGAGTTCTGCCCATGACAATAGTGCTCATGGTGACACTGTCCATGTTTACAGTGCCTATGGTGACAGTGCCCATTGTGAGAGTGCTCACGGTGATAGTACCCAGAGTGAGAGTGACAGTTCTAATGGTGACAGTGCCCATGGTGACATTGCCCATGATGACAGTGCTCATGGTGACAGTGCCCACGGTGACAGTGCTCATGGTGACTTTGCC
This sequence comes from Balaenoptera borealis, assembly GCF_965194805.1. Classification (NCBI taxonomy): domain Eukaryota; kingdom Metazoa; phylum Chordata; class Mammalia; order Artiodactyla; family Balaenopteridae; genus Balaenoptera; species Balaenoptera borealis. The sequence continues at coordinate 15,732,635 of NC_138874.1, read as the reverse complement.
CACGGTGACAGTGCTCATGGTGACAGTGCTCATGGTGATAGTGCTCACGGTGATAGTGCTCACGGTGACAGTGCCCTTGGTGATAGTGCTCATGGGGATAGTGCTCATGGTGGCACTGCCAATGTTCACAGTGCTCATGGTGGCAGTGTCCATGGTGGCAGTTCCCAAGATGACAGTGCTCGTGGTGACATTTCCCTTGGTAACAGAGCTCATGATGACAGTGTCCATGGTGACAGTGCCCATGGTGACAGTGGCCATGTAGAAATTGCCCATGGTGACAGTGCACACGGTGACAGTGCCCACAGTGACAGTGCTCACGGTGACAGTGCTCATGGTGATAGTGCTTACGGTGATAGTGCGCACGTTGACAGTGCCCTTGGTGATAGTGTTCATGGTAATATTTCTCATGGTGATAGTCCTCATGGTGATAGTTCGCATGGTGACTGTGCCCATGTTGAAAGTGCCCATGGTGGCATTGCTCATGGTGACACTGCCCATGGTGACTATGCTCATGGTGACAGTGCTCACGGTGATAGTGCTCATGGAGACAGTTCGCATGGTGACAGGGCCCATGTTGAAAGTACCCATGGTGACAGTGCTCATAGAGGCAGTGTCCATGATGACTGTGCTCATGCTGGCGGTGTACTTGGTTGGAGTTCCGATGGTGAAATTCCTCATGGTAGCACTGCCCATGATGATAGTGCTCATGGTGACAGTGTCCATGGTGACAGTGCCTATGGTGACAGTGCCCATTGTGAGAGTGCTCATGGTGATAGTGCCCAAAGTGACAGTGCTAATGGTGACAGTCGCCATGGTGACAGTGCCCATGATGACAGTGCTCATGGTGACAGTGCCTACTGTGACAGTGCTCATGGTGACAATGCTCACGGTGACAGTGCCCTTGGTGATAGTGCTCATGGTTATAGTGCTCATTGTGACTGTGCGCATGGTGACAGTGCCCATGTTGAAAGTGCCCATGGTGACAGTACCCATGGTGACAGTGCTCATGGTGAGATTGCCCATGGTGACCATTCCCATGGTGACAGTTCCCATGTTAATAGTGCTCATGGTAACAGTGCTCATGTTGACAGTGCACATGGTGACAATGCCCACACTGACAGTGCTCACGGTGATAGTGCTCATGGTGACACTGCCCATGATGATAGTGTTCATGGTGATAGTGCTCATGGTAATAGTGCTCATGGTGACACTACCCATGGTGACTCTGCCCATGGTGACACTGCCCATTGTGACATTTCCCATGGTGACAGTGCCCATGGTGACATTGCTCATGGTGACAGTTCTCACGGTGACAGTGACTTTGGTGATAGTACCCATGGTAATAGAGGTCACAGTGACAGTGCCCATGGTGATATTGCTCACGGTGACACTGCCCATGGTGATAGTGCTTACGGTGATAGTGCTCATGGTGACAGTTCCCATGGTTACAGTGCCCATGGTGACAGTGCTCATGATGACAGTGCCCACGGTGACTATGCTCATGGTGAGAGTGCTCACAGAGATACTGTTCATGGTGACAGTTCGCATGGCGACAGGGCCCATGTTAAAAGTGCCCATGGTGACAGTGCTCATGGTGGCACTGCCCATGGTGACTGTGCTCATGCTGGTGGTGTACATGGCTGGAGTTCCCATGGTGAAATTCCTTATGGTGGCAATGCCCATGATGATAGTGCTCATGGTGACAGTGTCCATGGTGACAGTGCCCATGGTGACATTTCCCATCTTGACAGTGCTCATGGTGAGAGTTCCCATGATGACAATGCTCATGTTGACAATACCCAAGGTGCCAGTGCTCATGATGACAGTGTCCAGGGTGACAATTCTCATGGTGACAGTGCTCACAGTGATAGTGCTCATGGTGACAGTGCTCCCGCTGACAGTGCCCTTGGTGATAGTGCTCATGGTAATACTGCTGATGGTGATAGTGCTCATGGTGACGGTTTGCATGTTGAGAGTGCCCATGTTGAAAGTGCCCATGGTGGCAGTGATCATGGTGACACTGCCCATTGTGACTGTGCTCATGCTGGCGGTGTACATAGTTGGAGTTCCCATGGTGAAATTCCTTATGGTGGCACTGCCCATGATGATAGTTTTCATGGTGACAGTGTCCATGGTGACAGTGCCTATGGTGACAGTGCCCATTGTGATAGTGCTCACGGTGATAGTGCCCTCAGTGACAGTTCTAATGGTGACAGTTCCCATGGTGACAGTGCCCATGATGACAGTGCTCATGGTGACAGTGCCCATGGTGACATTGCTCATGGTGACAGTGCTCACGGTGACAATGCCCTTGGTGATAGTACCCATGGTAATAGGGGTCACGGTGACAGTGCCCATGGTGATATTGCTCACGGTGACACTGCCCATGGTGATAGTGCTCATGGTGATAGTGCTCATGTTGACAGTTCCCATGGTGACAGTGCTCATGTTCACAGTGCCCACGGTGACTATGCTCATGATGAAAGTTCTCACGGTGATAGTGCTCATGGAGACAGTGCTCATGGTGACAGTTCGCATGGTAGACATTGTGAAGTTCAAAGTGCCCATGGTGACAGTGCTCATGGTGACACTGCCCATGGTGACTGTGCTCATGTTGGCGGTGTACATGGTTGGAGTTCCGATGGTTAAATTCCTCACGGTAGCACTGCCTATGATGATAGTGCTCATGGTGACAGTGTCCACGGTGACAGTGCCTATGGTGACAGTGCCCATTGTGATAGTGCTCATGGTGATAGTGCCCACAGTGACAGTGCTCATGGTGACAGTTCCTATGGTGACAGTAACCATGGTGACAGTGCCCATGGTGACAGTGCCCATGGTGACATTTCCCATGGTAACAGTGCTCACAGTGAGAGTTCTCATGGTGAGAGTGCTCATGTTGACATTGCCCATGGTGACCGTTCCCATGGAGACAGTTCCCATGGTGATACTGCTCATGGTGACAGTGCTCATGGTGACCGTGCACACGGTGACAATACCCACAGTTACAGTGCTCACGGTGATAGTGCTCATGGCGATAGTGCCCATTGTTACAGTGCCCACTGTGACAGTGCCCACGGTGACAGTGCTCACAGTGACAGTGCTCTCGGTGATAGTGCTCATGGTGATAGTGCTCATGGTGTCAGATCGCATAGTGACAGTGCCCATGTTGAAAGGGCCCATGGTGACAGTACCCATGGTGACATTGCCCATGTTGACATTTCCCATGGTGACAGTGATCATGGTGAGAGTTCTCATGTTGAGAGTGCTCAGGTTGACATTGCCCATGGTGACCCTTCCGATGGTGACAGTTCCCATGGTGATAGTGCTCATGGTGACAGTGCTCATGGTGACCGTGCACACGGTGACAATGCCCACAGTGACAATGCTCACGGTGATAGTGCTCATGGCGATAGTGACCATTGTAATAGTGCTCACTGTGACAGTGCCCATGTTGATATTGCTCATGGTGACACTGCCCATGGTGATAGTGCTCACGGTGATAGCGTTCAGGGTGACACTGCCCTTGGTAATAGTGCTCATGGTGACACTGCCCATGGTGACAGTGCCCATGGTGACACTCCCGATAGTGACATTTCTTATGGTGACAGTGCTCATGGTGAGAGTTCCCATGGTGACAGTGCACATGGTGACAGTTCCCATTGTGACAGTGCTCACGGTGACCGTGCTCACTGTGGCAGTGCCAATGGTAACATTGTTCATGGTGGCAGTGTCCATGGTGGCGGTTTCCAAGATGACAGTGCTCATGGTGATATTTCCCATGGTAACAGAGTTCATGATGACACTGTCCATGGTGACAGTGCCCATGGTGACAGTGGCCATGTAGAAAGTGCCCATGATGAAACTGCCCATGGTGACAGTCCCCATAGTGATAGTGCCCATGGTGACATTTCCCATGGTGACAGTGCTAATGGAGAGAGTTCCCATGGTGATAGTGCCCATTATGACAGTGCTCATGGTGACAGTGCCCACGGTGACAGTGCTCATGGTGACAGTGCTGATGGTGACAGTGCCCTTGGTTATAGTACCCATGGTAATAGTGCTCACGGTGACAGTGCCCATGGTGATATTTCTCACAGTGACACTGCCCATGGTGATAGTGATCACGTTGATAGTGCTCATGGTGACACTGTCCATGGTGACAGTGTCCATGGTGACAGTGCTCATGTTGACAGTGCCCACGGTGACAGTGCTCATGGTGAGAGTACCCATGGTGACAGTGCTCACCGTGATAGTGCCCATGGTGACAGTTCGCATGGATAGATTGCCAATGGTGACAGTGCTCATGGTGACAGTGCCCACGGTGATAGTGCTCATGGTGGCAGTTCGCATGGTGACAGTGACCATGATGACAGTGCTCATGGTGACAGTGCCGACGGTGACAGTGCTCATTGTGATACTGCTCATGGTAATAGTGCTCATGGTGACACTGCCCATGGTGACAGTGCCCATGGTGACAGTGCCCATGGTGACATATCCCATGGTGATAGTTCTCATGGTGAGAATTCCCATGGTGACAATGCTCATGTTGACAGTGACCATGGTGACAGTGTCCATGGTGACAATGCCCATGGTGAGAGTGCCCATGATGTCAGTTCTCATGGTGAGAGTGCCCATGATGACATTGCCCATGGTGTCAGTGCTCATGGTGATAGTGCTCATGGTGATATTTCGCATGCTGACAGTGCCCATGTTGAAAGTGACCAAGGTGACAATTCCCATGGTACAGTGCCCATGGTGACAGTGCTCATGGTGAGAGTTCCCATGGTGACATTGCTCATGTTGACAGTGCCCATGGTGACCGTTCCCATGGTGACAGTTCCCATGGTGATAGTGCTCTTGTTGACAGTGATAATGGTGACGGTGTACACCGTAACATTGCCCACGGTGACAGTGCTCATTGTGATAGTGCTCATGGGGATAGTGCCCATGGTAATAGTTCTCACGGTGACAGTGCCCATGGTGATATTGCTCACGGTGACACTGCCCATGGTGATACTGCTCACGGTGATAGTGCTCTTGGTGACATATCCCCTTGTGACATTTCCCATGGTGACAGTGCTCATGGTGACCGCGCCCACAGTGACAATATCCACGGTGACAGTGCTCACGGTGACACTGCCCATGGTGATAGTGCTCACGGTGATAGTGCTCATGGTGACATGGTCAAAGGTTATAGTGCTCATGGTGACAGTGCTCATGGTGATAGTGCTCATGGTGACAGTGCCCTTGGTGATAGTGCTCATGGTGATAGTGCTCATGGAGACATTTCCCATGGTGACAGTGCTCATGTTGACAGTCCCCATGGTGACTGTGCTCATGCTGGCGGTGTACATGGTTGGAGTTACAATGGTGAAATTCAATATTTTGGCACTGCCCATGATGATAGTGTTCGTGGTGACACTGTCCATGGTGACAGTACCTATGGTGAAAGTGTCCGTTGTGATAGTGCTCACGGTGATAGTGCCCACAGTGACAGTGCTAATGTTGACCATTCCCATGGTGACAGTGCCCATGACGACAGTGCTCATGGTGACAGTGCCCACGGAGACAGTGTTCATGGTGACAGTACCCTTGGTGATAGTTTTCATGGTGATAGTGCTCATCGTGGCAGTTCGCATGGTGACAGTGCCCACTTTGAAAGTGCCCATGGTGACAGTACCCATGGTGACTGTGCCCATGGTGACAGTGCCCATGGTGACAGTGCTCATTGTGAGAATTGCCATGGTGACAGTGCTAATGTTGACATTGCCCATGGTGACCGTTCCCATGGTGACAGTTCCCAAGGTGATAGTGCTCATGGTGACGGTTCTATTGGTGACAGTGCACACGGTGAGAATGCCCACACCTACACTGCTCACGTTGATAGTGCTCATGGTGATAGTGCCAATTTTAATAGTGCTCATGGTGACCGTGCCCATGTTGATGTTGCTCAAGGTGACACTGCCCATGGTGATAGTGCTCACGGTGATAGTGCTCATGGTGACACTGCCCTTGGTGATAGTGCCCTTGGTGATAGTGCTCATGGTAATAGTGCTCATGTTGATGCTGCCCATGGTGACAGTGCCCATGGTGACACTGCCCATAGTGACATTTCCCATGCTGACAGTGCTCATGGTGAGAGTTCCCATGGTGACAGTGCACATGGTGACAGTTCCGATGGTGACAGTGCTCACGGTGACAGTGCTCACTGTGGCAGTGCCAATGGTTACAGTGCTCATGGTGGCAGTGTCCATGGTGGCAGTTCCCAAGATGACAGTGCTCATGGTGACATTTCCCATGGTAACAGAACTCAGGATGACAGTGTCCATGGTGACAGTGCCCATGGTGAGAGTGGCCATGTTGAAATTGCCCATGGTGACAGTGCTCATGGTGACACTGCCCATGGTGACTGTGCTCATGCTGGCGATGAACAAGGTTGGAGTTCCCATGGTGAAATTCCTCATGGTGGCACTACCCATGATAATAGTGCTCATGGTGACAGTGTACATCGTGAGAGTGCCCATGGTAACAATGCTCATGGTGAAACTGCCCATGGTGACAGTGCCCAAGGTGATATTCCCATGGTGACAGTGCTCATTTTGACAGTGCACACGGTGACAGTGCCCACAGTGACAGTGCTCACGGTGATAGTGTTAATGGTAATATTGCTCATGGTGACACTGCCCATGGTTATAGTGCTCACGGTGATAGTGTTCATGGTGACAGTTCCCATGGTGACAGTGCCCCCGGTGACAGTGCTCATGGTGACATTGCCCACGGTGACAGTGCTCATGGTGAGAGTTCGCATGGTGACAGTGCCCATGGTTACAGTGCTCATGGTCACACAACCCATGGTGACTGTGCTAAAGCTGGCGGTGTACATGGTTGGAGTTCCCATGGTGAAATTCCTCATGGTGGCACTGCCCATGATGATACTGTTCATGGTGACAGTGTCCATGGTGACAGTGCCTATGGTGACAGTGCCCATTGTGATAGTGCTCACGGTGATAGTGTCCACAGTGACAGTGCTAATGGTGACAGTCTCCATGGTGACAGTGCCCATGATGACAGTGCTCATGGTGACAGTGCCCATGGTGACAGTGCTCATGGTGACAGTGCTCACGGTGACAATGCCCTTGGTGATAGTACCCATGGTGACAGTGCCCATGGTGACATATCCCATGGTGATAGTTCTCATGGTGAGAGTTCCCATGGTGACAATGCTCATGTTGACAGTTACCATGGTGACAGTGTCCATGGTGACAGTGCCCATGGTGAGAGTGCCCATGATGTCAGTTCCCATGGTGAGAGTGCCTATGATGACATTGCCCATGGTGACAGTGCTCATGGTGATAGTGCTCATGGTGATATTTTGCATGCTGACAGTGCCCATGTTGAAAGTGACCAAGGTGACAATTCCCATGGTACAATGCCCATGGTGACAGTGCTCATGGTGAGAGTTCCCATGGTGACAGTGCTCATGTTGACAGTGCCCTTGGTGACCGTTCCCATGGTGACAGTTCCCATGGTGATAGTGCTCTTGGTGACAGTGATAATGGTGACAGTGTACACGGTAACATTGCCCACGGGGACAGTGCTCATTGTGATAGTGCTCATGGGGATAGTGCCCATGGTAATAGTTCTCACGGTGACAGTGCCCATGGTGTTATTGCTCACGGTGACACTGCCCATGGTGATACTGCTCACAGTGATACTGCTCATGGTGACATACCCCTTGTGACATTTCCCATGGTGACAGTGCTCATGGTGACCATGCCCACAGTGACAATGTCCACTGTGACAGTGCTCACGGTGACACTGCCCATGGTGATAGTGCTCACGGTGAGAGTGCTCATGGTGACATGGTCCAAGGTTATAGTGCTCATGGTGACAGTGCTCATGTTGATAGTGTTCATGGTGACAGTGCCCTTGGTGATAGTGCTCATGGTGATAGTGCTAATGGTGATAGTGCCCATGGTAATAGTGCTCACCATGAAATTTCCCATGGTGCTATTGCTCACGGTGACAATGCCAATGCTGTTAGTGCTCACGGTGATAGTGCTCATGGTGACAGTTCCCATGGTGACAGAGCTCATGGTGACAGTGCCCATGGTGACACTGCTCATGGTGACAGTGCTCACGGTGATGGTGCTCACAGTGATACTGCTCATGGTGAAAGTGCCTTTTGTGATAGTGCTCATGGTGATAGTGCTCATGGTGATAGTGCTCATAGTGATAGTGCTCATGGTGACAGTCCGCATGGTGACAGTGCCCATGTTGAAAGTGCCCATGGTGACAGTGTTCATGGTGACAATGCCCATGGTGACTGTGCTCATGCTGGCGGTGTACATGGTTGGAGTTCCCATGGTGAAATTCCTCATGGTGGCCCTGCCCATGATGATAGTGCTCATGGTGAAAGTGTCCATGGTGACAGTGCTCATGCTGACAGTGCCCATGGTGACATTTCCCATGGTGACAGTGTTCATGGTAAGAGTTACCATGGTGACAGTGCTCATGTTCACAGTGCCCATGGTGACAGTGTCCATGGTGAACAGTGCTCATGGTGAGAGGGCCCATGGTGACTGTGCCCATGGTGACAGTGCTCATGATGAGAGTTCCCATGTTGACAGTGCCCATGGTGACAGTGCCCTTGGTGACAATGCCCATAGTGACATTTCCAATGGTGACAGTGCTCATAGTGAGAGTTCCCATGGCGACAGTGCCGATGGTGACAGTGCTCATGTTGACAGTGCCCATGGGGACAATGCTGATGGATATAGTGTCCATGGTGATAGTGCTCCTGGGGACAGTGTAGATGGTTACAGTTCCCATGGTGACATTTTCCACAGTGACAGTGCCCATGGTAAGAGTGCCCATGGAGACCGTGTCCATAGTGACAGTGCCCATGGTGACAGTGCTCATGGTGACACTTCCCATGGTGAACAGTGTCCAGGGTGACATTTCCCATGGAGACAGTGCTCCTGGTGAGAGGTCCCATGCTGACAGTGCTCACGTTGACAGTGCCCATGGTGACCGTTCCCATGTTGACACTTCCCAAGGTGATAGTGCTCATGGTGACAGTGCTCATGGTGACAGTGCCCATGGTGATAGTGCTCATGGTGATAGTGCCCATGGTAATAGTGCTCACGGTGACAGTGCCCATGGTGATATTGCTCACGGTGACACTGCCTATGGTGATAGTGCACACGGTCATAGTGCTCATTGTGACAGTGCCCATGGTGACTATGCTCATGGTTACAGTGCTCACGGTGATAGTGCTCATGGTGACAGTGCTCATGATGATAGTGCTCATGGTGACAGTTCGCATGGTGATAGGGCCCATGTTGAAAGTGCCCATGGTGAAAGTGCTCATGGTGACACTGCCCATGTTGACTGTGCTCATGCTGGCGGTGTACATGGTTGGAGTTCCGATGGTGAAATTGCTCATGGTAGCACTGCCCATAATGATAGTGCTCATGGTGACAGTGTCCATGGTGACAGTGCCTATGGTGACAGAGCCCATTGTGATAGTGTTCACGGTGATAGTGCCCACAGTGACAGTGCTCATGGTGACAGTTCCTATGGTAACACTGCCCATGATGACAGTGCTCATGGTGACAGTGCCCACGGTGACAGTGCTCATTGTGACACTGCTCACGGTAAAAGTGCCCTTGGTGATAGTACCCATGTTAATAGTGCTCACGGTGACAGTTCACATAGTGACAGTGCCCATTTTGAATGTGCCCATGGTGGCAGTGCCCATGGTGACAGTGCTCATGGTGAGAGTTCCCATGGTGACAGTGCTCATGTTGACAGTGCCCATGGTGTCAGTGCTCATGGTGAGAGTTCCCATGGTGACAGTGCTCATCTTGACAGTGCCCATGGTGACCGTTCCCATGGTGACTGCTCCCACTGTGATAGTGCTCACCGTGATAGTGCCCATGGTGACAGTTCCCATGGATACAGTGCCCATGGTGACAGTGCTCATTGTGACAGTGCCCACGGTGATAGAGCTCATGGTGGCCTTTCGCATGGTGACAGTGCCGATGATGACAGTGCTCATGGTTACAATGCCCAAGGAGACAGTGCTCATGGTGACAGTGCCCTTGGTGATAGTACGCATGGTAATAATGCTCACAGTGACAGTGCCCATGGTGACAGTGCTCACGGTGACAGTGCTCACTGTGGCAGTGCCAATGGTTACAGTGCTCATGGTGGCAGTGTCCATGGTGGCAGTTCCGAAGATGACAGTGCTCATGGTGACATTTCCCATGGTAACAAAGCTCATGATGACAGTGTCCATGGTGACAGTCCCCATGGTGACAGTGGCCATGTTGAAAGCGTCCATGGTGATAGTGCTCATGGTGACACTTCCCATGGTGACTGTGATCATGCTGGCGGTGTACATGGTTGGAGTTCCCATGGTGAAATTCCTCATGGTGGCTCTGCCCATGATGATAGTGCTCATGGTGACGGTTTCCATTGTGAGAGAGCCCATTGTGACAGTGCTCATGGTAACACTGCCCATGGTGACAGTGCTCCTGGTGACAGTGCACACGGTGACAGTGCCCACGGTGAAAGTGCTCACGGTGACAGTGTTCATGGTGATATTGCTCACGGTGACACTGCCCATGGTTATAGTGCTCACGGTGATAGTGCTCATGGTGACAGTTCCCATGGTGACAGTGCCCACGCTGACAGTGCTCATGGTGACATTGCCCATGGTGACACTGCTCATGGTGACAGTTCGCATGGTGACAGTGCCCATGGTGACACTGCTCATGGTGACACAGCCCATGGTGACTGTGCTAAAGCTGGCGGTGTACATGATTGGAGTTCTCATGGTGAAATTCCTCATGGTGGCACTGCCCATGATGATAGTGCCCATGGGGACATTTCCCATGGTGACAGTGCTCATGGTGAGAGTTCCCATGGTGACAGTGCTGATCTTGACAGTGCCCATGGTGACCATTCCCATGGTGACAGTTACCATGGTGATAGTGCTCATGGTGACAGTGCACACGATGACAGTGCACACGGTGACAGTGCTCACGGTGATAGTGCTCATGGTGATAGTGCCCATGGTAATAGTGCTCATGGTGACACTGCCCATGGTGATATTGCTCACGGTGACAGTGCCCATGGTGCTAGTGCTCACGGTGATAGTGCTCATGGTGACAGTTCCCATGGTTATAGTGCCCATGTTGACAGTGCTCATGGTGAGAGTGTGCACGGTGACAGTGCTCATGATGACAGTGCTCACGGTGATAGTGCCCTTGGTGATAGTGCTCCTGGTGATAGTGCTCATGGTGACATTGCACATGGTGACTGTGCTCATGCTGGCGGTGTACATGGTTGGAGTTCCCATGGTGAAATTCCTTATGGTGGCAATGCCCATGATGATAGTGCTCATGGTGAGAGTGTCCACGGTGACAGTGCCTATGGTGACAGTGCCCATGGTGACTTTTACCATGGTGACAGTGCTCATGGTGAGAGTTCCCATGGTGACAATGATAATGTTGACCATGACCATGGTGACAGTGTCCATGGTGACATTGCCCATGGTGAGAGTGCCCATGGTGACAGTGTCCCTGTTGACAGTGCCCATGGTGAGAGTGCTCTTAGTGACAGTTCCCATGGTGCCAGTGCCCATGTTGAAGGTGCCCATGGCGACAGTGCTCATGGTGACACTGCCCATGGTGACTGTGCTCATGCTGGCGGTGTACATGGTTGGAGTTCCCATGGTGAAATTCCTTATGGTGGAACTGCCCATGATGTTAGTGCTCATGGTGAATGTGTCCATGGTGACAGTGCCTATGGTGACAGTGCCCATGTTGACATTTCCCCTGGTGACAGTGCTCATAGTGACATTTCCCATGGTGACAGTGCGCATGGTGACAGTGCTCATGTTGACACTGCCCACGGTGTCAGTGCTCATGTTGACAGTGTCCTTGGTGATAGTACCCATGGTAATAGTGCTCATGGTGACAGTGCCCACGGTGATATTGCTCACGGTGACGCTGCCCATGGTGATAGTGCCAACGGTTACAGTTCTCATGGTGACAGTGCCCATGGTGACAGTGCTCATGTTGACAGTGCCCACGGTGACAGTCCTCATGGTGACAGTGCTCACAGTGACAGTGCCCTTGGTGATATTGCCCATGGTAATAGTGCTCACGGTGACAGTGCCCATGGTGATATTGTTCACGGTGACACTGACCATGGTGATAGTGCTCACGGTGATAGTGCTCATGGTGATAGTTCCCATGGTGACAGTGCCCATGGTGACAGTGCTCATGGTGACAGTGCGCACGGTGAAAATGCTCATGGTGACAGTGTTCACGCTGATAGTGCTCACATTGACAGTGCCCTTGATAATAGTGCTCATGGTAATACTGCTCATGGTGATAGTGCTCATGGTGATAGTTCGCATGGTGATAGTGCCCATGTTGAAAGTGCCCATGGTGCCACTGCTCATGGTGACACTGCCCATGGTGACTGTGCTCATGCTGGCGGTGTACATGGTTGGAGTTCCCATGGTGAAATTCCTTATGGGAGTTCTGCCCATGACAATAGTGCTCATGGTGACACTGTCCATGTTTACAGTGCCTATGGTGACAGTGCTCATTGTGAGAGTGCTCACGGTGATAGTACCCAGAGTGACAGTTCTAATGGTGACAGTGTCCATGGTGACATTGCCCATGATGACAGTGCTCATGGTGACAGTGCCCACAGTGACAGTGCTCATGGTGACACTGATCACGGTAACAGTGCCCTTGGTGATAGTACCCATGTTAATAGTGCTCACGTTGATAGTGCCCATGGTGATATTCCCCATGGTGACAGTGCTCACATTGACAGTGTACACGGTGAAAGTGCCCACGGTGACAGTGTTTATGGTGATATTACTCACGGTGACACTACCCATGCTTATAGTGCTCACGGTGATAGTGCTCATGGTGACAGTTACCATGGTGACAGTGCCCACAGTGACAGTGCTCATGGTGATATTGCCCACGGTGACAGTACTCATGGTTACATTACGCATGGTGACACTGCCCATGGTGACAGTGCTCATGGTGACACAGCCCATGGTGACTGTGCTAAAGCTGGCAGTGTATATGGTTGGAGTTCCCATGGTGAAATTCCTCATGGTGGCACTGCCCATGATGATAGTGTTCATGGTTACAGTGCCCATGGTGACATTTCCCCTGGTGACAGTGCTCATGGTGAGAGTTCCTATGCTGACTGTGCTCATGTTGACAGTGCCCATGGTGACAGTGCCCACGGTGACAGTGCTCACGGTGATAGTGCTCAACGTGATAGTGCCCATGGTAATAGTGCTGATGATGATGCTGCCCATGTTGATATTCCTCACGGTGACACTGCCCATGGTGATAGTGCTCACGGTGATAATGCTCATCGTGACATTTCCCATGGTGACAGTGCCCATGGTGACACTGCTCATAGTGACACTGCCCATGGTGACAGTGCCCATAGTGATAGTGCCCATGGTGACATTTCCCATGGTGACAGTGCTCATGGTGAGAGTTCCCATGCCGACAGTGCCCATGATGACAGTGCTCATGTTGACAGTACCCACGGTGACAGTGCTCATGGTAACAGTGTCACGGTGAGAGTGCCCTTGGTGATAGTACCCATGGTAATAGTGCTCAATGTGCCAGTGCCCATGGTGATATTTCTCACGGTGACACTGCCCATGGTGATTGTGCTCACGGTGATTGTGCTCATGGTGACAGTTTCCATGGTTACAGTGCCCACGGTGACAGTGCCCATGGTGACAGTGCCCACAGTGACATTGCTCATGGTGACAGTGCTCATGGTGATAGTGCTCACGGTGATAGTGCTCACGGTGACAGTGCCCTTGGTGATAGTGCTCATGGTGATAGTGCTCATGGTGGCACTGCCAATGGTCACAGTGCTCATGGTGGCAGTGTCCATGGTGGCAGTTCCCAAGATGACAGTGCTCGTGGTGACATTTCCCTTGGTAACAGAGCTCATGATGACAGTGTCCATGGTGACAGTGCCCATGGTGACAGTGGCCATGTAGAAATTGCCCATGGTGACAGTGCACACGGTGACAGTGCCCACAGTGACAGTGCTCACGGTGATAGTGCTTACGGTGATAGTGCTCACGTTGACAGTGCCCTTGGTGATAGTGTTCATGGTAATATTGCTCATGGTGATAGTCCTCATGGTGATAGTTCGCATGGTGAACGTGCCCATGTTGAAAGTGCCCAAGGTGATAGTGCTCATGGTGGCACTGCCCATGGTGACTGTGCTCATGATGGCGGTGTACATGGTTGGAATTCCGATGGTGAAATTCCTCATGGTAGCACTGCCCATGATGTTTGTGCTCATGGTGACAGTGCCTATGGTGACAGTGCCCATTTTGATAGGGCTCACGGTGATAGTGCCCACAGTGACAGTGCTCATTGTGACAGTTCCTATGGTGACAGTGCCCATGATGACAGTGCTCATGGTGACAGTGCCCTTGGTGATAGTGCTCATGGTGATAGTGCTCATGGTGACAGTTCGCATGGTGACAGTGCCCATGTTGAAAGTGCCCATGGTGACAGTACCCATGGTGACAGTACGCATGGTGACAGTGCCCATGGTGATAGTACCCATGGAGGCCATGGAGCATTGAGATGACAGTGGTCATGGAGCATTGTGATGAAAATGGTAATGGATCCTTGTGATGACAAGTGTCCTGGGACCCTGTGATGACATGGTTCATGGAGCATTGTGATAACAATGGTCATGGCGAATTGTGATGACAATGTCATGGGGCATTGTGATGGCAGTGGTCATCTAGAAATGTGATTAAAGTTATTATGGAGAACAGTAATGAGAGGGGCCATGGAGCATTGTGATGACAAGTGTCATGGAGCATGGTGAAGAAACGGACATGGAGCATTATAATGACAAGAGTTCTGGAGCCTTGTGATGACAAGGGCATGGAGCATTGTGATTACAGGGGTCATGGGGCATTGTGATGAGTGAGGTCATGGAGCATTGAGATAAAACGGGTCATGGAGCACTGTGATTACAGGGTCCATGGAGCATTGTGATGACAAAGGCCATGGAGCATTGTGATGACAGGTGTCATGGAGCATTGAGATGAAACGTGTCATGGACCATTACGATGACAGCAGTCATGGAGAATTGTGATGACAGTGGCCATGGGGAATTTGGATGAAAGGCATACTGGAGCATTGTGAGGAAATGTTTCATGGAGCATTGTGATGACAAGGGCCATGGAGCATAGTGATGACAGGGGTCATGGGGCATTGTGCTGAAAGCGGTCATGGAGCATTGCGATGAAAAGTGCTATGGAGCATTGTGATGACAAGGGCCATGGAGCATTGTGAATACAAGGGACATGGAGCCTTGTGATGACAAGGGTCATGGATCATTGTAAAAACAGGTATCATTGGGCATTGTGATGACAGGGGCATGGAGCTTTTTTATGTAAGTTGCCATGGAGAAATGTGATGAAAGGGATCATGTGGATTTGTAATGACGAGGGCCATGGAGCATTGTGATGAAACAAATCTTGGAGTATTTTGATGAAAGTTGTCATGGAGCATTGCGATGAAAAGCACCAAGGAACATTGTGATGACAAGGGCCATCGAGCATTGTGATGACAAGTGTCATGGAGCATTGTGATGACAGGTGTCATGGAGCATCGTGATGACAAATGCCATGGAGAATTGTGATGAGATGTGGCCTTGGGCATTGTGATGAATGGGGTCATGGAGTAATGTGATTACAGGGGTCATGGAGCATTGTGATAACAAGTGACATGGAGAAGAGTGATGACAGGCGTCATAGAGCATTGTGATGACAAGTGCCATTTAGCATTTTGATGACAGGGGTCATCAGGCATTGTGTTGACAGGGGTCACGGAGCATTGTGATTACAAAGCCCATAGAGCATTGTGATGACAGGGATCATGGAGCATTGTGAAGACATGGTCCATGGAGCATTGTGAAAACAAGATTCATGGAGCATTGTGATGACACGGGCATGAAGCATGGTGATGACAACACACCTGGAGCATTGTGATGACAAGGGCATGGAGCATTGTGATTACAGGAGACATGGAGCATTGTGATGACATTGGCAGGGATCATTGTGATTACAGGGATCATGGAGCATTGTGATGACAAGTGTCATGCAATATTGTGCTGACACAGATCATGGAGCATTTTGCTGAAAGTGGCCTTGGAGCACAGTGATGAGAGACGTCATGGGGCATTATGGTGACAGTGGTCAAGGAGCATTGTGATGAAAGTGTTCATGGAGCAACGCGATTATCGGGACAATGGAGCATTGTGAATACAAAGGCCATGGAGCATTGAGATAACAGAGTTCATGGAGCATTGTGATGAAAGTGGTCATGGATCACTGTGATGACAAGTGTCCTGGAACCTAGTGATGACACGGTTCATACAGCATTGAGATGACAAGGGCCAAGGCGAATTGTGATGACACGTGTCATGGGGCATTGTGATGACATTGGTCATCTTGCATTCTGATGACAGTGCTCATGTAGAATTTTGATTAAAGGTATCGTGGAGCACTGTGATGACAAAGGCCAAGGAACATTTTGATGACAAGTGTCATTGAGCAATGGGATGACACGGGAATGGAGTATTATGATGACAAGTGTTCTGGAGCATTGTGATGACAAGGGCATGGAGCATTGTGATGACAGGGGTCATTGAGCATTGTGATTACAAAGACCATGAGGCATTGTGAGGACAGGGGTCATTGAGCATTGTGATTACAAAGACCATGAGGCATTGTGATTACAGGGGTTATGGGGCACTGTGATGACAGGGGGCATGGAGCATTGTGATGAAAATTGTCCTGGAGCATTGTGATGACAGTGGTCACAGAGAATTGGGATGAAAGTTATCATGCAGCATTGTGATGACAACGGTTATGGATCATTTTGATGACAGGGGTCATGGAACATTCTGATAACAAGGTTCATAAAGCATTTTGATGACAGGGGTCATGCAGCATTGTGTTGACATGGGCATGGAGCATTGTAGTGATAGGATATCTGGAGCATTGTGATGAAAAGGGGATGGAGCATTTTGATGACAGGATCCAAGGAGCATTGTGCTGACAAAGGCCATAGAGCATTGTGATGACAGGGATCATAGAGCATTGTGATGAGAAAGACCATGGAGCATGGTGATGACAGAGGCCATGGAACATTGTGATGACAAGGCCATGTACCATTGTGATTACAAGGGTCATGGAGCATTGTGATGACAAGGGCAGGGAACCTTGTGGTGACCGGGGTCATGGAGCATTTTGATGACGACTTTCATGGAACGTTGTGATGACAGGGTTCATGGAGCATTGTGTTGAAAGGGAACATGGAGCAGTGTGATTACAGGGTCCATGGAGCATTGTGAATACATAGGCCATGGAACAATGTGATGACAGGGGTCATGTAGCATTGTGATGACAGGGTCATGGAGCATTGTGATTACAGGGGTTATGGGGCACTGTGATGACAGGGGGCATGGAACATTGTGATGAAAATTGTCCTGGAGCATTGTGATGACAGCGGTCACAGAGAATTGGGATGAAAGGTATCATGCAGCATTGTGATGACAACGGTCATGGATCATTTTGATGACAGGGGTCATGGAACATTCTGATAACAAGGTTCATAAAGCATTTTGATGACAGGGGTCATGGAGCATTGTGATGACACGGGCATGGAGCATTGTAATGATAGGATATCAGGAGCATTGTGATGAAAAGGGGATGGAGCATTTTGATGACAGGGTCCAAGGAGCATTGTGCTGACAATGGCATGGAGCAGTGTGATGAAAAGGTTACTGGAGCACTGTGAGGAAAGGAATCATGGATCATTGTGATATCAGGGGACATGAAGCTTTGTGATTACAAGGGTTAAGGAGCTTTGTGATGACACGATCAAGGAACATTGTGATGACAAGAATTCTGGAGCATTGTGATGAAAGGGCATGGACCATTGTGATTCAAGATGACAAGGAGCATTGTGATGATATGGGCAGAGAACTTTGTGATGACAGGGGTCATGGAGAATTGTGATGAAAAGTGTCATGGAACATTGTGCTGAAAGGGATCATGGAACTTTTTGGTAAGAGAGGCCTTGGAGAATTGTGATGGCAGGCATCATGGGGCATTGTGATGACAGGGGTTATGGAGCATTGTGATGACAAGGGCGTGGAGCATTGTGATGACAGTGGTCATGGAACATTGTGACGATAAGGGCATCGAGCCGAGTTAGGGACAGTCTAGCGGCCTTGGGACTAAATTCAGTGCCTGAATTAGGCACAGCATAAGGTCTTCAGTTAGCATAAGAGGTAGGACATTAGCTCGGGACAGGTTTAGGGTAAAGGCTTGGAATCGTGTCAGGAAATGACCTAAGGAGAGTGTGAAGACCTTTGTTACTGAGACTCTCAGGGACTTATTCAGAAGCAGCGTTAGGGCTTCAGGTAGGCACAGCATCAGGGCCTGACTTAGGTAGGGCGACAGGGCCTGAGTGAGGCCTGATGTCAGGCGCTTAGCTGGGGACACTGTCAGGGAATGACTTAGGAGCAGCATCAGTGCCTTTGTTGGATCAGCTTTAGGCTCTTAGTTAAAGACATGACCGGAGCCCAAGTTAGTCACAGCGTCAAGGCCTCAGTTAGGGAAAGCTTCAGGGTCTGAGTTACAGACAGCCTCAGGTCTTCACTTAAAGACAGCGACAGGGCTTTCTTAGGGACAGTGTCAGGACCTTGGTTAGAAATGAGTCAGGATATTAGCTCAGGAGAGTGTCAGGATTTTAGTTATTGCTGGCAGCAGGGCCTATATTAAGGACAGATTCCGGGCCTTTGTTAGATTCAGTGTCATGGCCTTAGTTAGGAGTAGTCAGGGCCTTAGTTAGGGAGAGCATTAGGGTTTCAGTTAGCAGAAGATGCAGGAGATTATCTCGGGACAGAGTCAGGTCCCAGGCCAGAGATAGTGCAAGGAGATGACCAAGGGCTAACGAGAAGACCTTAGTTATTGAGAGCATCAGGGCCTTAGTTAGCAGCAGCGTGAGCGCCTTAATCAGGACCAGCGCCAGGGCTGGATGTACGGACAGCGTCAGAGCCTAACTGAGGTACAGCAACAGGGCCTAAGTGAGGCCTATCTTTAGGGCCTGAGTAAGGGACAGTATCAGGGCATGACTTAGGAGCAGCATAAAGGCCTCTGTAGGATCAGCATTAGGGTCTTCGTTAAAGCTATTATCAGGGCCTCCGTTAGGGATAGCCTCAAGGCCTCACTTAGGGGCAGCGTCAGGGCTTACTTTGGGAAAGTTTCAGGACCTTGGTAAGACATGGGTCAGGCTATTAGCTCAGGATAATATCAGGTGTTCAGATATTGACGGCAGCAGGGCCTTAGTTAGAGGCAGTGTCAGGGCCTAAGTTAGGACTAGCATCAGAGCCTTTGTTAGGTACAGTGTCAGTGACTGAGTTAGGTGTAGTGTCAGAGCCTTAGTTGGGGACAGTGTCAGGGCCTGCATTAGGACGAGCCTCCAGGCCTCAGTTAGGGACAGGTTCACGGCCTCGGACCTAAATTCAGGGCCTCATTTAGGGACAGAATCAGGGATTTAGCTAGCATAAGGGGATCTACAGCTGAAAGCAACCTGAACACCACCACAAGCAGATGCAGAAGTGAACCATGCACGCTCCTATGAAGGAATATTCCACAGCAGTTGAGTACATTTTGTTTAAAGTTAGTAACACTACAAAAATTATGTTTTGAAGAAAACTATATTCAGAAGATGAAAGAATCTCGTTCTAAAGAATCTCTTTAGCTAATCTCGACATTAGCTAAAGAGAAGGTTAGGTTAAGGTCTAGGGAGAGTGTCAGGAAATGACCTAGGGATAGTGTCAAGACCTTAGTTACTTAGCACATCAGGACCTAATTTAGGAGCAGTGAGTGTCAGGGCTTCGGGTAGGAACAGCGTCAGAGCCTGACTTAGGGAGTGGGACAGGGCCTGAGTGAGGCCTAGCGTCAGGGCCTTAGCTAGAGACAGTGTCAGGGCATGACTTAGGAGCAGCATAAGAGCCACGGTAGGATCAGCCTCAGGGACTATGTGAAAGATATTATCAGGGCCTCTGTTAGGGACAGCCTCAAGGCCTCACTTGGAGACAGCATCAGGGCTTCCTTAGGGACAGTTTCAGGACCTTGGTAAGAGATGGGTCAAGAAATTAGCTCAGGATAGTGTCAGGACTTTAGATATTGACGGCAGCAGGGCCTTAGTTAGGGACAGTGTCAGGCCCTGAATTAGGACGAACATCGAGGCCTTAGGTACGGACAGGGTCACAGCCTCGAGAGTAATTTTAGGCCCTTAGTTAAGGACAGCAGCAGGGCTGTAGTTAGCATAAGAGGCACGACATTTGCTAGGGACAGGGTCAGGTTATGGTCTAGGGATAGTGTCAGGAAAGGACCTAAGCATAGTGTCAAAACCTTAGTTACTGAGAGTATCAGATCCTTATTTAGAACCAGTGTCAGGGCTTCAGGTAGGGACAGCATCAGAGCCTGACTTAGGGAGAGCGACAGGGCCTGAGTGAGGCCTAGCGTCAGGCCCTTAGCTGAGGACACTGTCAGGGCATGACTTAGGAACAGAATCAGCGCCTCTGTTGGATCAGCCTTAGCGTCTTTGTTACAGATATGATCAGGGCCTGACTTAGTCACAGCTTCTAGGCCTCAGTTAGGGAAAGCTTCAGGGCCTGAGTTAGGGACAGCCTCAGTTCTTAACACAGGGACAGCGACAGGGCTTTCTTAGGGACAGTGTCAGGACCTTGGTTAGAAATATGTCAGGATATTAACTCAGGCTAGTGTCCAGTTTTTAGTTATTGCTGACAGCAGGGCCTATATTAGGGGCAAATTCTGAGCCTTACTTAGAGACAGTGTCAGGGCCTGAGTTAGGACTAGCATCAGAGCCCTTGTAAAGTACAGTGTCAGGGACTGAGTTAGGTGTAGTGTCAGGGCTTTAGTTAGGGACAGTGTCAGCGCCTCAGTTAGGATGAGCCTCCAACCTCAGTTAGGGACAGGTTGACGGCCTCGGGGCTAATTTCAGGCTCTTAGTTAGAGACAGCATCAGGGATTTAGTTAGCATAAGAGGCTCGACAATAGCTAAAGACAAGTTTAGGTTAAGATCTAGGGATAGTGTCAGGAAATGACCTAGGGATAGTGTCAAGACCATAGCTAATTAGAGCATCAGTGCCTAATTTAGGCCCAGTGTCAGGGCTTCAGGTAGGGACAGAGTCTTAGCCTGACGTAGGGAGAGCGACAGGGCCTGAGTGATGCCTAGAGTCAGGGCCTTAGCTACGGACAGCGTCAGGGCATGACATAGGATCAACATAAGGGTCTCTGTAAGATCAGCATTAGAGTTTAGTTAAAGACATTATCAGGACCTCTGTGAGGGACAGCCTCAGGGCCTCACTTAGGGACAGTGTCAGGGCTAACGTTGGGAGAGTTTCAGGACCTTGGTAAGACATGGGTCAGGATATTAGCTCAGGATAATGTCAGGACTTTAGATATTGATGGTAGCAGCGCCTACGTTAGGGAAAGTTTCAAGGCGTTAGTTAGGAGTAGAGGGCCTCTGATAGGTCCAGTGTCAGATCCTCAGTTAGCAATAGTGTTAGGGCCTTAGTTAGGGACAGTGTCAGGGCCGGATGTAGGGCGAGCATCTAGGCCTTAGTTCGGGACAGTTTCATGGTCTTGGGACTAAATTCAGTGCCTGAGGTAGGCACAGCCTAAGGACTTCAGTTAGCATAAGAGGCAGGACATTAGCTAGTGGCCGTGTCAGTTTAACATCTAGGGATAGTGTCAGGAAATGACAAAGTGTGAAGACCTTTGTTATGGAGACTCTCAGGACCTTACTCAGAACCAGTGTTAGGGCTTCAGGTAGGGACAGCATCAGAGCCTGACTTAGGGAGAGCGATAGGGTCTGAGTGAGGCCTAGCATCAGACACTTAGTGGGGGACACTATCGGGGCATGACTTAGGAGCAGCATCAGGGCCTCTGTTGGATCAGCCTTAGGGTCTTAGTTAAAGACATGATCAGGGTCTGAGTTAGTCACAGCATCAAGGCCTGAGTTAGGTAGGGAAAGCTTCAGGGCCTCACTTAGGGACAGCGTCAGGGCTTACTTTGGGACAGTTTCAGGACCTTGGTAAGACATGGGTCAGGTTATTAGCTCCGGATAATGTCAGGACTTTAGATGTTGATGGCAGCAGCCCTTAGTTAGAGACAGTGTCAGGCCCTGAGTTACGACTAGCATCAGAGCCTTTGTTAGACACAATGTTCGGGACTGAATTAGGAGTAGAGTCAGGGCCTTAGTTAGTGACAGTGTCAGGGCCTGACTTAGGGAGAGCGACAGGGCCTGAGTGAGGCTTAGCGTCAGGCCCTTAGCTGGGCACACTGTCAGGGCATGACTTTGGAGCAGCATCAGCGTCTTTGCTGGATCAGCATTAAGGTCTTCGTTAGGTACATGATCAGGGCCTGAATTAGTCACAGCTTCAAGGCTTCAGTTCAGGAAAGCTTCAGGGCCTGAGTTAGGGACAGCCTCAGGTCTTCACTTAGGGACAGCGTCAGGGCTTACTTTGGGACAGTTTCAGGACCTTGGAAAGACATAGGTCAGGATATTAGCTCAGGATAATGTCAGGACTTTTGATAGTGATGGCAGCAGGGCCTTAGTTACAGACGGTTTCAGGGCCTGAGTTAGGCCTAGCATCAGAGACTTTGTTAGGTACAGTGTAAGGGACTGAGTTAGGAGTAGTGTCAGGGCCTTGCTTAGGGACAGTGTCAGGGTCTGATTTAGGTGTACTGTCTGAGACCTAGTTAGGGACAGTGCTAGGGCCTGAGTTAGGATTAGTGTCAAGGCCTTATTTAGGACCAATTTCAGGGCCTTAGTTTGGACTAGCATCAGAGCCATTGTTAGGAATCGTATGAGGGCCTGAGTTAGGCATACTATCAGGGCCTTAGTTAGGG
The DNA here is from genome assembly GCF_965194805.1 of Balaenoptera borealis. Classification (NCBI taxonomy): domain Eukaryota; kingdom Metazoa; phylum Chordata; class Mammalia; order Artiodactyla; family Balaenopteridae; genus Balaenoptera; species Balaenoptera borealis. The sequence goes on along the minus strand of NC_138874.1, from coordinate 15,709,573 downwards.
ACAGTTTTAGGGCCTGAGTTAGGATTAGTGTCAAGGCCTTATTTAGGACCAATTTTAGGGCTTTAGTTTGGACTAGCAACAAAGCCTTTGTTAGGTATCATGTCGGGGCCTCAGTTAGGTGTAGTGTCAGGGCCATTGTTAGGGACAGTATCAGGGCCTGACTTAGGAGACGTTCAGGGCCTTAGCCAAGGAAAGTGTCAGGGCCTTAGTTAGGGACATTATCAGGGCCTGAATTAGCAGTAGTGTCCAAAGTCCTTAGTGAGGAGAGTAAGGAGTAAGTCAGGACTCAGGCCCTGACACTGTTCTTAAATAAGGCCCTGACATTACCTGGAACACAGGTCCTGATCTGATTCCTATCATAGGCGCTGATGTTGGACTTAACTAAGGCCCTGACACTGGTCCTAACTAAAGCTGTGACACTACTCTTAACTCAGGCCCTGACACTGTCCCTAACAAAGCCTCTGACACTACTCCTAAATCAGGCTCTGACACTGTCCCTAACTAAGGCCCTGACGTACACCTAACTCAGGCCCTGACACTGTCTCTAACTAAGGCCCTGATACTACTCCAAACTCAGCACTGACACTGTCACTAACTAAGGCCCTGACATTATTCATAGCTCACACCCTAAAACAACTCCTAAATCATGCCCTGACAATGTCCCTAACTAAGGCCCTGACACTACTCCTATCTCAAGCAATGACACTGTCCTTAACTTAGGCCCTGACTCTACTCCTGACTCAGGCACTGACACTGGCCCTAACTTAGGCCGTGACGCTACTCCTAACTAAGCAACTGACACTGTCCCTAACTAAGGCCCGGACACTACTCCTTACTCAGGCACTGATAATATCACTAACTAAGGCCGTGACACTACTCCCAAAATAGGCATTGAGACTGTCCCTAAATACGCCCTGACAGTACTCCCAACTCAGGCACTGACACTGTCCCTAACTAAGGCCCTGACAGTACTCCCAAACTACGCACTGACATTGTCCCTAACTAAGGTCTTGACATTACTCTCAACTCAGGCACTAACACTGTCCCTAACTAAGGACTTGACACTACTCTTAACTCAGGCCCTGGCACAGTCCCTAACAAAGGCCTGACACTACCCCCAACTCTGGCACTGAGAGTGTCCCTAACTACGGCCATCACACTACTCCTAACTCAGGCACTGACGCTGTCCCTAAGTAAGGCCCTGACACTACTCCCAACGCAGGCACTGACGGTGTCCCTAACTAAGGCTCTGACACTACTCCCAACGCAGGCACTGACGGTGTCCCTTATTAAGTCTCTGACACTACTCCCAACACAGGCATTGACACTGTCCCTAACTAAGGCTCTCACACTACTACTTACTTAGGCATTGACACGCTACCTAACTAAGGCCCTGAGACTACTTCTACCTCAGACCCTGACACTGTCCCTAACGAAGGGCCTGATACTACTCCCAACGCAGGCACTCACGGTGTCCCTAACTAAGGCTCTGACACTACTCCCAACGCAGGCACTGACGGTGTCCCTTACTAAGTCTCTGACACTACTCCCAACACAGGCATTGACACTCTCCCTAACTAAGGCCTTGACACTACTTTTAACTCATGCCCTGATGCTGTCCCCAGAAAAGACCCTGAGACTATTCCCAACACAGGCACTGACACTCTCCCTAAATAAGACCCTGACACTACTCCCATTGCAGCCACTGACACTGTCCCTAATGCCCTGACACTACTTCCTACTCAGGCACTGACACTGTCCCTAACTAGGCCCTGACACTACTCCCAACTCAGGCCCTGACACTGTCCCTAACTAAGGCCCTGACATAACTCCCAACTCTGGCACTGACACTTTCTCTAACTAAGGCCCTGAAACTACTCCCAACTCAGGCACTGACCCTGTCCCTAACTAGGACCTGACACTACTCCCAACTCAGGCACTGACACTGTCCCTAACTAAGGGCCTGACATAACTCCCAACTCCGGCACTGACACTTTCTCTAACTAAGGCCCTGAAACTACTCCCAACTCAGGCACTGACCCTGTCCCTAACTAGGCCCTGACACTACTCCCAACTCAGGCACTGACACTGTCCCTAACTAAGGCCCTGACATAACTGCCAAACCCGGCACTGACACTTTCTCTAACTAAGGCCCTGAAACTACTCCCAACTCAGGCCCTGACACTGTTCCTAACTACCGGTCTCAGACTACTCCTAACTTAGGCGCTGACACTATTCCTAACACAGTCACTGACACTGTCCCTAACTAAGGTCCTGAGACTATTCTTAACTCAGTCCCTGACACTGTCCATAACTTAAGCCACGTCACTACTCCCAACTCAGGCACTGAGGCTGTTCCTAACTAAGGGTCTGACACGACTCCAAACTGAGACACTGACACTCTTCCAAATTAAGGCCTTGACACTACTCTTAACTCAGGCCCTGACACTGTCCATAATAAAGACCCTGACAAAAATCCCAACTTAGGCACTGACAATGTCCGTAACTAAGGCCCTGACACTATTCCCATCTCAGCCACTGACACTGTCCCTAACTATGGCCCTGACACTATTCCCAACGCAAGCACTGGTGCTGTCCCTAACTAAGGCACTGGCACTACTCCCAACTCGCCCTGGCGCTGTCCCTAACTAAGGCTCTGACACTACTCCCAATTCAGGCAATGACAGTGTCCCTAACTGAGGCAATGACACTACTCCCAACTCAAGCACTAAGGCTCTGGATCATTGTGATGACAAGCGCCATGGAGCATTGTGATGACAAGGGCCATGGAGAATTGTGATGACGGGTCCTGGAGCATTGTGGCGACAAGGGCCATGGAGCATTTTGATTACAGGGGTCATGGGGCATTGTGATGAAAGTGGTCATGGAGCACTGTGATTAAAGTGGTCATGGAACATTGTGATAAAAGTGGTCATGGAGCATTGTGATGAAAAGTGCTATGGAGCATTGGGATGACAGGGGTCATGGAGCATTGTGATGACAAATGCGTGGAGATTTGTGATGACGAGGACCATGGAGCATTGAGATTATAAGCATCATGCAGCATTGTGATGACAGGGGCCATGGAGCATTTTAATGACAAGAGACATGGAGCATTGTGATGACAGAAGTCATGGAGCATTGTGGTGACCAGCGGCATGGAGCATTGTGAAGAAAGGGGTACTGTAACATTGTGAAGAAAGGGTCAAGGAGCATTTTGATTACAAGGATCATGGAGCATTGTGATGACAAGGGTCATGGAGCATTGTGATGACAAGAGTCATGGAGACTTGTGATGACAGGGGGCATGGAGCTTTGTGATTTCACAGACATGTAGCATTTGAGACAATGGTCATGGAGCATTGTGATGAAAGGGGTCATGGAGCATTGTGATGATAAGGGCATGGAGCATTGTGATGACAATGGCATGTAGCATTGCGATGACAAAAGTCATGGAGCATTGTGATGACAGGGGTTATGGAGCATTGTGATGACAAGGGCGTGGAGCATTGTGATGACAGTGGTCATGGAACATTGTGACGATAAGGGCATCGAGCCGAGTTAGGGACAGTCTAGCGGCCTTGGGACTAAATTCAGTGCCTGAATTAGGCACAGCATAAGGTCTTCAGTTAGCATAAGAGGTAGGACATTAGCTCGGGACAGGTTTAGGGTAAAGGCTTGGAATCGTGTCAGGAAATGACCTAAGGAGAGTGTGAAGACCTTTGTTACTGAGACTCTCAGGGACTTATTCAGAAGCAGCGTTAGGGCTTCAGGTAGGCACAGCATCAGGGCCTGACTTAGGAAGAGCGACAGGGCCTGAGTGAGACCTGATGTCAGGCCCTTAGCTGGGGACACTGTCAGGGAATGACTTAGGAGCAGCATCAGTGCCTCTGTTGGATCAGCTTTAGGCTCTTAGTTAAAGACATGACCGGAGCCCAAGTTAGTCACAGCGTCAAGGCCTCAGTTAGGGAAAGCTTCAGGGTCTGAGTTACAGACAGCCTCAGGTCTTCACTTAAAGACAGCGACAGGGCTTTCTTAGGGACAGTGTCAGGACCTTGGTTAGAAATGAGTCAGGATATTAGCTCAGGAGAGTGTCAGGATTTTAGTTATTGCTGGCAGCAGGGCCTATATTAAGGACAGATTCCGGGCCTTTGTCAGATTCAGTGTCATGGCCTTAGTTAGGAGTAGTCAGGGCCTTAGTTAGGGAGAGCATTAGGGTTTCAGTTAGCAGAAGATGCAGGAGATTATCTCGGGACAGAGTCAGGTCCCAGGCCAGAGATAGTGCAAGGAGATGACCAAGGGCTAACGAGAAGACCTTAGTTATTGAGAGCATCAGGGCCTTAGTTAGCAGCAGCGTGAGCGCCTTAATCAGGACCAGCGCCAGGGCTGGATGTACGGACAGCGTCAGAGCCTAACTGAGGTACAGCAACAGGGCCTAAGTGAGGCCTATCTTTAGGGCCTGAGTAAGGGACAGTATCAGGGCATGACTTAGGAGCAGCATAAAGGCCTCTGTAGGATCAGCATTAGGGTCTTCGTTAAAGCTATTATCAGGGCCTCCGTTAGGGATAGCCTCAAGGCCTCACTTAGGGGCAGCGTCAGGGCTTACTTTGGGAAAGTTTCAGGACCTTGGTAAGACATGGGTCAGGCTATTAGCTCAGGATAATATCAGGTGTTCAGATATTGACGGCAGCAGGGCCTTAGTTAGAGGCAGTGTCAGGGCCTAAGTTAGGACTAGCATCAGAGCCTTTGTTAGGTACAGTGTCAGTGACTGAGTTAGGTGTAGTGTCAGAGCCTTAGTTGGGGACAGTGTCAGGGCCTGCATTAGGACGAGCCTCCAGGCCTCAGTTAGGGACAGGTTCACGGCCTCGGACCTAAATTCAGGGCCTCATTTAGGGACAGAATCAGGGATTTAGCTAGCATAAGGGGATCTACAGCTGAAAGCAACCTGAACACCACCACAAGCAGATGCAGAAGTGAACCATGCACGCTCCTATGAAGGAATATTCCACAGCAGTTGAGTACATTTTGTTTAAAGTTAGTAACACTACAAAAATTATGTTTTGAAGAAAACTATATTCAGAAGATGAAAGAATCTCGTTCTAAAGAATCTCTTTAGCTAATCTCGACATTAGCTAAAGAGAAGGTTAGGTTAAGGTCTAGGGAGAGTGTCAGGAAATGACCTAGGGATAGTGTCAAGACCTTAGTTACTTAGCACATCAGGACCTAATTTAGGAGCAGTGAGTGTCAGGGCTTCGGGTAGGAACAGCGTCAGAGCCTGACTTAGGGAGTGGGACAGGGCCTGAGTGAGGCCTAGCGTCAGGGCCTTAGCTAGAGACAGTGTCAGGGCATGACTTAGGAGCAGCATAAGAGCCCCGGTAGGATCAGCCTCAGGGGCTATGTGAAAGATATTATCAGGGCCTCTGTTAGGGACAGCCTCAAGGCCTCACTTGGAGACAGCATCAGGGCTTCCTTAGGGACAGTTTCAGGACCTTGGTAAGAGATGGGTCAAGAAATTAGCTCAGGATAGTGTCAGGACTTTAGATATTGACGGCAGCAGGGCCTTAGTTAGGGACAGTGTCAGGCCCTGAATTAGGACGAACATCGAGGCCTTAGGTACGGACAGGGTCACAGCCTCGAGAGTAATTTTAGGCCCTTAGTTAAGGACAGCAGCAGGGCTGTAGTTAGCATAAGAGGCACGACATTTGCTAGGGACAGGGTCAGGTTATGGTCTAGGGATAGTGTCAGGAAAGGACCTAAGCATAGTGTCAAAACCTTAGTTACTGAGAGTATCAGATCCTTATTTCGAACCAGTGTCAGGGCTTCAGGTAGGGACAGCATCAGAGCCTGACTTAGGGAGAGCGACAGGGCCTGAGTGAGGCCTAGCGTCAGGCCCTTAGCTGAGGACACTGTCAGGGCATGACTTAGGAACAGAATCAGCGCCTCTGTTGGATCAGCCTTAGCGTCTTTGTTACAGATATGATCAGGGCCTGACTTAGTCACAGCTTCTAGGCCTCAGTTAGGGAAAGCTTCAGGGCCTGAGTTAGGGACAGCCTCAGTTCTTAACACAGGGACAGCGACAGGGCTTTCTTAGGGACAGTGTCAGGACCTTGGTTAGAAATATGTCAGGATATTAACTCAGGCTAGTGTCCAGTTTTTAGTTATTGCTGACAGCAGGGCCTATATTAGGGGCAAATTCTGAGCCTTACTTAGAGACAGTGTCAGGGCCTGAGTTAGGACTAGCATCAGAGCCCTTGTAAAGTACAGTGTCAGGGACTGAGTTAGGTGTAGTGTCAGGGCTTTAGTTAGGGACAGTGTCAGCGCCTCAGTTAGGATGAGCCTCCAACCTCAGTTAGGGACAGGTTGACGGCCTCGGGGCTAATTTCAGGCTCTTAGTTAGAGACAGCATCAGGGATTTAGTTAGCATAAGAGGCTCGACAATAGCTAAAGACAAGTTTAGGTTAAGATCTAGGGATAGTGTCAGGAAATGACCTAGGGATAGTGTCAAGACCATAGCTAATTAGAGCATCAGTGCCTAATTTAGGCCCAGTGTCAGGGCTTCAGGTAGGGACAGAGTCTTAGCCTGACGTAGGGAGAGCGACAGGGCCTGAGTGATGCCTAGAGTCAGGGCCTTAGCTACGGACAGCGTCAGGGCATGACATAGGATCAACATAAGGGTCTCTGTAAGATCAGCATTAGAGTTTAGTTAAAGACATTATCAGGACCTCTGTGAGGGACAGCCTCAGGGCCTCACTTAGGGACAGTGTCAGGGCTAACGTTGGGAGAGTTTCAGGACCTTGGTAAGACATGGGTCAGGATATTAGCTCAGGATAATGTCAGGACTTTAGATATTGATGGTAGCAGCGCCTACGTTAGGGAAAGTTTCAAGGCGTTAGTTAGGAGTAGAGGGCCTCTGATAGGTCCAGTGTCAGATCCTCAGTTAGCAATAGTGTTAGGGCCTTAGTTAGGGACAGTGTCAGGGCCGGATGTAGGGCGAGCATCTAGGCCTTAGTTCGGGACAGTTTCATGGTCTTGGGACTAAATTCAGTGCCTGAGGTAGGCACAGCCTAAGGACTTCAGTTAGCATAAGAGGCAGGACATTAGCTAGTGGCCGTGTCAGTTTAACATCTAGGGATAGTGTCAGGAAATGACAAAGTGTGAAGACCTTTGTTATGGAGACTCTCAGGACCTTACTCAGAACCAGTGTTAGGGCTTCAGGTAGGGACAGCATCAGAGCCTGACTTAGGGAGAGCGATAGGGTCTGAGTGAGGCCTAGCATCAGACACTTAGTGGGGGACACTATCGGGGCATGACTTAGGAGCAGCATCAGGGCCTCTGTTGGATCAGCCTTAGGGTCTTAGTTAAAGACATGATCAGGGTCTGAGTTAGTCACAGCATCAAGGCCTGAGTTAGGTAGGGAAAGCTTCAGGGCCTCACTTAGGGACAGCGTCAGGGCTTACTTTGGGACAGTTTCAGGACCTTGGTAAGACATGGGTCAGGTTATTAGCTCCGGATAATGTCAGGACTTTAGATGTTGATGGCAGCAGCCCTTAGTTAGAGACAGTGTCAGGCCCTGTGTTACGACTAGCATCAGAGCCTTTGTTAGACACAATGTTCGGGACTGAATTAGGAGTAGAGTCAGGGCCTTAGTTAGTGACAGTGTCAGGGCCTGACTTAGGGAGAGCGACAGGGCCTGAGTGAGGCGTAGCGTCAGGCCCTTAGCTGGGCACACTGTCAGGGCATGACTTTGGAGCAGCATCAGCGTCTTTGCTGGATCAGCATTAAGGTCTTCGTTAGGTACATGATCAGGGCCTGAATTAGTCACAGCTTCAAGGCTTCAGTTCAGGAAAGCTTCAGGGCCTGAGTTAGGGACAGCCTCAGGTCTTCACTTAGGGACAGCGTCAGGGCTTACTTTGGGACAGTTTCAGGACCTTGGAAAGACATAGGTCAGGATATTAGCTCAGGATAATGTCAGGACTTTTGATAGTGATGGCAGCAGGGCCTTAGTTACAGACGGTTTCAGGGCCTGAGTTAGGCCTAGCATCAGAGACTTTGTTAGGTACAGTGTAAGGGACTGAGTTAGGAGTAGTGTCAGGGCCTTGCTTAGGGACAGTGTCAGGGTCTGATTTAGGTGTACTGTCTGAGACCTAGTTAGGGACAGTGCTAGGGCCTGAGTTAGGATTAGTGTCAAGGCCTTATTTAGGACCAATTTCAGGGCCTTAGTTTGGACTAGCATCAGAGCCATTGTTAGGAATCGTATGAGGGCCTGAGTTAGGCATACTATCAGGGCCTTAGTTAGGGACAGTTTTAGGGCCTGAGTTAGGATTAGTGTCAAGGCCTTATTTAGGACCAATTTTAGGGCTTTAGTTTGGACTAGCAACAAAGCCTTTGTTAGGTATCATGTCGGGGCCTCAGTTAGGTGTAGTGTCAGGGCCATTGTTAGGGACAGTATCAGGGCCTGACTTAGGAGACGTTCAGGGCCTTAGCCAAGGAAAGTGTCAGGGCCTTAGCTAGGGACATTATCAGGGCCTGAATTAGCAGTAGTGTCCAAAGTCCTTAGTGAGGAGAGTAAGGAGTAAGTCAGGACTCAGGCCCTGACACTGTTCTTAAATAAGGCCCTGACATTACCTGGAACACAGGTCCTGATCTGATTCCTATCATAGGCGCTGATGTTGGACTTAACTAAGGCCCTGACACTGGTCCTAACTAAAGCTGTGACACTACTCTTAACTCAGGCCCTGACACTGTCCCTAACAAAGCCTCTGACACTACTCCTAAATCAGGCTCTGACACTGTCCCTAACTAAGGCCCTGACGTACACCTAACTCAGGCCCTGACACTGTCTCTAACTAAGGCCCTGATACTACTCCAAACTCAGCACTGACACTGTCACTAACTAAGGCCCTGACATTATTCATAGCTCACACCCTAAAACAACTCCTAAATCATGCCCTGACAATGTCCCTAACTAAGGCCCTGACACTACTCCTATCTCAAGCAATGACACTGTCCTTAACTTAGGCCCTGACTCTACTCCTGACTCAGGCACTGACACTGGCCCTAACTTAGGCCGTGACGCTACTCCTAACTAAGCAACTGACACTGTCCCTAACTAAGGCCCGGACACTACTCCTTACTCAGGCACTGATAATATCACTAACTAAGGCCGTGACACTACTCCCAAAATAGGCATTGAGACTGTCCCTAAATACGCCCTGACAGTACTCCCAACTCAGGCACTGACACTGTCCCTAACTAAGGCCCTGACAGTACTCCCAAACTACGCACTGACATTGTCCCTAACTAAGGTCTTGACATTACTCTCAACTCAGGCACTAACACTGTCCCTAACTAAGGACTTGACACTACTCTTAACTCAGGCCCTGGCACAGTCCCTAACAAAGGCCTGACACTACCCCCAACTCTGGCACTGAGAGTGTCCCTAACTACGGCCATCACACTACTCCTAACTCAGGCACTGACGCTGTCCCTAAGTAAGGCCCTGACACTACTCCCAACGCAGGCACTGACGGTGTCCCTAACTAAGGCTCTGACACTACTCCCAACGCAGGCACTGACGGTGTCCCTTATTAAGTCTCTGACACTACTCCCAACACAGGCATTGACACTGTCCCTAACTAAGGCTCTCACACTACTACTTACTTAGGCATTGACACGCTACCTAACTAAGGCCCTGAGACTACTTCTACCTCAGACCCTGACACTGTCCCTAACGAAGGGCCTGATACTACTCCCAACGCAGGCACTCACGGTGTCCCTAACTAAGGCTCTGACACTACTCCCAACGCAGGCACTGACGGTGTCCCTTACTAAGTCTCTGACACTACTCCCAACACAGGCATTGACACTCTCCCTAACTAAGGCCTTGACACTACTTTTAACTCATGCCCTGATGCTGTCCCCAGAAAAGACCCTGAGACTATTCCCAACACAGGCACTGACACTCTCCCTAAATAAGACCCTGACACTACTCCCATTGCAGCCACTGACACTGTCCCTAATGCCCTGACACTACTTCCTACTCAGGCACTGACACTGTCCCTAACTAGGCCCTGACACTACTCCCAACTCAGGCCCTGACACTGTCCCTAACTAAGGCCCTGACATAACTCCCAACTCTGGCACTGACACTTTCTCTAACTAAGGCCCTGAAACTACTCCCAACTCAGGCACTGACCCTGTCCCTAACTAGGACCTGACACTACTCCCAACTCAGGCACTGACACTGTCCCTAACTAAGGGCCTGACATAACTCCCAACTCCGGCACTGACACTTTCTCTAACTAAGGCCCTGAAACTACTCCCAACTCAGGCACTGACCCTGTCCCTAACTAGGCCCTGACACTACTCCCAACTCAGGCACTGACACTGTCCCTAACTAAGGCCCTGACATAACTGCCAAACCCGGCACTGACACTTTCTCTAACTAAGGCCCTGAAACTACTCCCAACTCAGGCCCTGACACTGTTCCTAACTACCGGTCTCAGACTACTCCTAACTTAGGCGCTGACACTATTCCTAACACAGTCACTGACACTGTCCCTAACTAAGGTCCTGAGACTATTCTTAACTCAGTCCCTGACACTGTCCATAACTTAAGCCACGTCACTACTCCCAACTCAGGCACTGAGGCTGTTCCTAACTAAGGGTCTGACACGACTCCAAACTGAGACACTGACACTCTTCCAAATTAAGGCCTTGACACTACTCTTAACTCAGGCCCTGACACTGTCCATAATAAAGACCCTGACAAAAATCCCAACTTAGGCACTGACAATGTCCGTAACTAAGGCCCTGACACTATTCCCATCTCAGCCACTGACACTGTCCCTAACTATGGCCCTGACACTATTCCCAACGCAAGCACTGGTGCTGTCCCTAACTAAGGCACTGGCACTACTCCCAACTCGCCCTGGCGCTGTCCCTAACTAAGGCTCTGACACTACTCCCAATTCAGGCAATGACAGTGTCCCTAACTGAGGCAATGACACTACTCCCAACTCAAGCACTAAGGCTCTGGATCATTGTGATGACAAGCGCCATGGAGCATTGTGATGACAAGGGCCATGGAGAATTGTGATGACGGGTCCTGGAGCATTGTGGCGACAAGGGCCATGGAGCATTTTGATTACAGGGGTCATGGGGCATTGTGATGAAAGTGGTCATGGAGCACTGTGATTAAAGTGGTCATGGAACATTGTGATAAAAGTGGTCATGGAGCATTGTGATGAAAAGTGCTATGGAGCATTGGGATGACAGGGGTCATGGAGCATTGTGATGACAAATGCGTGGAGATTTGTGATGACGAGGACCATGGAGCATTGAGATTATAAGCATCATGCAGCATTGTGATGACAGGGGCCATGGAGCATTTTAATGACAAGAGACATGGAGCATTGTGATGACAGAAGTCATGGAGCATTGTGGTGACCAGCGGCATGGAGCATTGTGAAGAAAGGGGTACTGTAACATTGTGAAGAAAGGGTCAAGGAGCATTTTGATTACAAGGATCATGGAGCATTGTGATGACAAGGGTCATGGAGCATTGTGATGACAAGAGTCATGGAGACTTGTGATGACAGGGGGCATGGAGCTTTGTGATTTCACAGACATGTAGCATTTGAGACAATGGTCATGGAGCATTGTGATGAAAGGGGTCATGGAGCATTGTGATGATAAGGGCATGGAGCATTGTGATGACAATGGCATGTAGCATTGCGATGACAAAAGTCATGGAGCATTGTGATGACAGGGGTTATGGAGCATTGTGATGACAAGGGCGTGGAGCATTGTGATGACAGTGGTCATGGAACATTGTGACGATAAGGGCATCGAGCCGAGTTAGGGACAGTCTAGCGGCCTTGGGACTAAATTCAGTGCCTGAATTAGGCACAGCATAAGGTCTTCAGTTAGCATAAGAGGTAGGACATTAGCTCGGGACAGGTTTAGGGTAAAGGCTTGGAATCGTGTCAGGAAATGACCTAAGGAGAGTGTGAAGACCTTTGTTACTGAGACTCTCAGGGACTTATTCAGAAGCAGCGTTAGGGCTTCAGGTAGGCACAGCATCAGGGCCTGACTTAGGAAGAGCGACAGGGCCTGAGTGAGACCTGATGTCAGGCCCTTAGCTGGGGACACTGTCAGGGAATGACTTAGGAGCAGCATCAGTGCCTCTGTTGGATCAGCTTTAGGCTCTTAGTTAAAGACATGACCGGAGCCCAAGTTAGTCACAGCGTCAAGGCCTCAGTTAGGGAAAGCTTCAGGGTCTGAGTTACAGACAGCCTCAGGTCTTCACTTAAAGACAGCGACAGGGCTTTCTTAGGGACAGTGTCAGGACCTTGGTTAGAAATGAGTCAGGATATTAGCTCAGGAGAGTGTCAGGATTTTAGTTATTGCTGGCAGCAGGGCCTATATTAAGGACAGATTCCGGGCCTTTGTCAGATTCAGTGTCATGGCCTTAGTTAGGAGTAGTCAGGGCCTTAGTTAGGGAGAGCATTAGGGTTTCAGTTAGCAGAAGATGCAGGAGATTATCTCGGGACAGAGTCAGGTCCCAGGCCAGAGATAGTGCAAGGAGATGACCAAGGGCTAACGAGAAGACCTTAGTTATTGAGAGCATCAGGGCCTTAGTTAGCAGCAGCGTGAGCGCCTTAATCAGGACCAGCGCCAGGGCTGGATGTACGGACAGCGTCAGAGCCTAACTGAGGTACAGCAACAGGGCCTAAGTGAGGCCTATCTTTAGGGCCTGAGTAAGGGACAGTATCAGGGCATGACTTAGGAGCAGCATAAAGGCCTCTGTAGGATCAGCATTAGGGTCTTCGTTAAAGCTATTATCAGGGCCTCCGTTAGGGATAGCCTCAAGGCCTCACTTAGGGGCAGCGTCAGGGCTTACTTTGGGAAAGTTTCAGGACCTTGGTAAGACATGGGTCAGGCTATTAGCTCAGGATAATATCAGGTGTTCAGATATTGACGGCAGCAGGGCCTTAGTTAGAGGCAGTGTCAGGGCCTAAGTTAGGACTAGCATCAGAGCCTTTGTTAGGTACAGTGTCAGTGACTGAGTTAGGTGTAGTGTCAGAGCCTTAGTTGGGGACAGTGTCAGGGCCTGCATTAGGACGAGCCTCCAGGCCTCAGTTAGGGACAGGTTCACGGCCTCGGACCTAAATTCAGGGCCTCATTTAGGGACAGAATCAGGGATTTAGCTAGCATAAGGGGATCTACAGCTGAAAGCAACCTGAACACCACCACAAGCAGATGCAGAAGTGAACCATGCACGCTCCTATGAAGGAATATTCCACAGCAGTTGAGTACATTTTGTTTAAAGTTAGTAACACTACAAAAATTATGTTTTGAAGAAAACTATATTCAGAAGATGAAAGAATCTCGTTCTAAAGAATCTCTTTAGCTAATCTCGACATTAGCTAAAGAGAAGGTTAGGTTAAGGTCTAGGGAGAGTGTCAGGAAATGACCTAGGGATAGTGTCAAGACCTTAGTTACTTAGCACATCAGGACCTAATTTAGGAGCAGTGAGTGTCAGGGCTTCGGGTAGGAACAGCGTCAGAGCCTGACTTAGGGAGTGGGACAGGGCCTGAGTGAGGCCTAGCGTCAGGGCCTTAGCTAGAGACAGTGTCAGGGCATGACTTAGGAGCAGCATAAGAGCCCCGGTAGGATCAGCCTCAGGGGCTATGTGAAAGATATTATCAGGGCCTCTGTTAGGGACAGCCTCAAGGCCTCACTTGGAGACAGCATCAGGGCTTCCTTAGGGACAGTTTCAGGACCTTGGTAAGAGATGGGTCAAGAAATTAGCTCAGGATAGTGTCAGGACTTTAGATATTGACGGCAGCAGGGCCTTAGTTAGGGACAGTGTCAGGCCCTGAATTAGGACGAACATCGAGGCCTTAGGTACGGACAGGGTCACAGCCTCGAGAGTAATTTTAGGCCCTTAGTTAAGGACAGCAGCAGGGCTGTAGTTAGCATAAGAGGCACGACATTTGCTAGGGACAGGGTCAGGTTATGGTCTAGGGATAGTGTCAGGAAAGGACCTAAGCATAGTGTCAAAACCTTAGTTACTGAGAGTATCAGATCCTTATTTCGAACCAGTGTCAGGGCTTCAGGTAGGGACAGCATCAGAGCCTGACTTAGGGAGAGCGACAGGGCCTGAGTGAGGCCTAGCGTCAGGCCCTTAGCTGAGGACACTGTCAGGGCATGACTTAGGAACAGAATCAGCGCCTCTGTTGGATCAGCCTTAGCGTCTTTGTTACAGATATGATCAGGGCCTGACTTAGTCACAGCTTCTAGGCCTCAGTTAGGGAAAGCTTCAGGGCCTGAGTTAGGGACAGCCTCAGTTCTTAACACAGGGACAGCGACAGGGCTTTCTTAGGGACAGTGTCAGGACCTTGGTTAGAAATATGTCAGGATATTAACTCAGGCTAGTGTCCAGTTTTTAGTTATTGCTGACAGCAGGGCCTATATTAGGGGCAAATTCTGAGCCTTACTTAGAGACAGTGTCAGGGCCTGAGTTAGGACTAGCATCAGAGCCCTTGTAAAGTACAGTGTCAGGGACTGAGTTAGGTGTAGTGTCAGGGCTTTAGTTAGGGACAGTGTCAGCGCCTCAGTTAGGATGAGCCTCCAACCTCAGTTAGGGACAGGTTGACGGCCTCGGGGCTAATTTCAGGCTCTTAGTTAGAGACAGCATCAGGGATTTAGTTAGCATAAGAGGCTCGACAATAGCTAAAGACAAGTTTAGGTTAAGATCTAGGGATAGTGTCAGGAAATGACCTAGGGATAGTGTCAAGACCATAGCTAATTAGAGCATCAGTGCCTAATTTAGGCCCAGTGTCAGGGCTTCAGGTAGGGACAGAGTCTTAGCCTGACGTAGGGAGAGCGACAGGGCCTGAGTGATGCCTAGAGTCAGGGCCTTAGCTACGGACAGCGTCAGGGCATGACATAGGATCAACATAAGGGTCTCTGTAAGATCAGCATTAGAGTTTAGTTAAAGACATTATCAGGACCTCTGTGAGGGACAGCCTCAGGGCCTCACTTAGGGACAGTGTCAGGGCTAACGTTGGGAGAGTTTCAGGACCTTGGTAAGACATGGGTCAGGATATTAGCTCAGGATAATGTCAGGACTTTAGATATTGATGGTAGCAGCGCCTACGTTAGGGAAAGTTTCAAGGCGTTAGTTAGGAGTAGAGGGCCTCTGATAGGTCCAGTGTCAGATCCTCAGTTAGCAATAGTGTTAGGGCCTTAGTTAGGGACAGTGTCAGGGCCGGATGTAGGGCGAGCATCTAGGCCTTAGTTCGGGACAGTTTCATGGTCTTGGGACTAAATTCAGTGCCTGAGGTAGGCACAGCCTAAGGACTTCAGTTAGCATAAGAGGCAGGACATTAGCTAGTGGCCGTGTCAGTTTAACATCTAGGGATAGTGTCAGGAAATGACAAAGTGTGAAGACCTTTGTTATGGAGACTCTCAGGACCTTACTCAGAACCAGTGTTAGGGCTTCAGGTAGGGACAGCATCAGAGCCTGACTTAGGGAGAGCGATAGGGTCTGAGTGAGGCCTAGCATCAGACACTTAGTGGGGGACACTATCGGGGCATGACTTAGGAGCAGCATCAGGGCCTCTGTTGGATCAGCCTTAGGGTCTTAGTTAAAGACATGATCAGGGTCTGAGTTAGTCACAGCATCAAGGCCTGAGTTAGGTAGGGAAAGCTTCAGGGCCTCACTTAGGGACAGCGTCAGGGCTTACTTTGGGACAGTTTCAGGACCTTGGTAAGACATGGGTCAGGTTATTAGCTCCGGATAATGTCAGGACTTTAGATGTTGATGGCAGCAGCCCTTAGTTAGAGACAGTGTCAGGCCCTGTGTTACGACTAGCATCAGAGCCTTTGTTAGACACAATGTTCGGGACTGAATTAGGAGTAGAGTCAGGGCCTTAGTTAGTGACAGTGTCAGGGCCTGACTTAGGGAGAGCGACAGGGCCTGAGTGAGGCGTAGCGTCAGGCCCTTAGCTGGGCACACTGTCAGGGCATGACTTTGGAGCAGCATCAGCGTCTTTGCTGGATCAGCATTAAGGTCTTCGTTAGGTACATGATCAGGGCCTGAATTAGTCACAGCTTCAAGGCTTCAGTTCAGGAAAGCTTCAGGGCCTGAGTTAGGGACAGCCTCAGGTCTTCACTTAGGGACAGCGTCAGGGCTTACTTTGGGACAGTTTCAGGACCTTGGAAAGACATAGGTCAGGATATTAGCTCAGGATAATGTCAGGACTTTTGATAGTGATGGCAGCAGGGCCTTAGTTACAGACGGTTTCAGGGCCTGAGTTAGGCCTAGCATCAGAGACTTTGTTAGGTACAGTGTAAGGGACTGAGTTAGGAGTAGTGTCAGGGCCTTGCTTAGGGACAGTGTCAGGGTCTGATTTAGGTGTACTGTCTGAGACCTAGTTAGGGACAGTGCTAGGGCCTGAGTTAGGATTAGTGTCAAGGCCTTATTTAGGACCAATTTCAGGGCCTTAGTTTGGACTAGCATCAGAGCCATTGTTAGGAATCGTATGAGGGCCTGAGTTAGGCATACTATCAGGGCCTTAGTTAGGGACAGTTTTAGGGCCTGAGTTAGGATTAGTGTCAAGGCCTTATTTAGGACCAATTTTAGGGCTTTAGTTTGGACTAGCAACAAAGCCTTTGTTAGGTATCATGTCGGGGCCTCAGTTAGGTGTAGTGTCAGGGCCATTGTTAGGGACAGTATCAGGGCCTGACTTAGGAGACGTTCAGGGCCTTAGCCAAGGAAAGTGTCAGGGCCTTAGCTAGGGACATTATCAGGGCCTGAATTAGCAGTAGTGTCCAAAGTCCTTAGTGAGGAGAGTAAGGAGTAAGTCAGGACTCAGGCCCTGACACTGTTCTTAAATAAGGCCCTGACATTACCTGGAACACAGGTCCTGATCTGATTCCTATCATAGGCGCTGATGTTGGACTTAACTAAGGCCCTGACACTGGTCCTAACTAAAGCTGTGACACTACTCTTAACTCAGGCCCTGACACTGTCCCTAACAAAGCCTCTGACACTACTCCTAAATCAGGCTCTGACACTGTCCCTAACTAAGGCCCTGACGTACACCTAACTCAGGCCCTGACACTGTCTCTAACTAAGGCCCTGATACTACTCCAAACTCAGCACTGACACTGTCACTAACTAAGGCCCTGACATTATTCATAGCTCACACCCTAAAACAACTCCTAAATCATGCCCTGACAATGTCCCTAACTAAGGCCCTGACACTACTCCTATCTCAAGCAATGACACTGTCCTTAACTTAGGCCCTGACTCTACTCCTGACTCAGGCACTGACACTGGCCCTAACTTAGGCCGTGACGCTACTCCTAACTAAGCAACTGACACTGTCCCTAACTAAGGCCCGGACACTACTCCTTACTCAGGCACTGATAATATCACTAACTAAGGCCGTGACACTACTCCCAAAATAGGCATTGAGACTGTCCCTAAATACGCCCTGACAGTACTCCCAACTCAGGCACTGACACTGTCCCTAACTAAGGCCCTGACAGTACTCCCAAACTACGCACTGACATTGTCCCTAACTAAGGTCTTGACATTACTCTCAACTCAGGCACTAACACTGTCCCTAACTAAGGACTTGACACTACTCTTAACTCAGGCCCTGGCACAGTCCCTAACAAAGGCCTGACACTACCCCCAACTCTGGCACTGAGAGTGTCCCTAACTACGGCCATCACACTACTCCCAACTCAGGCACTGACGCTGTCCCTAAGTAAGGCCCTGACACTACTCCCAACGCAGGCACTGACGGTGTCCCTAACTAAGGCTCTGACACTACTCCCAACGCAGGCACTGACGGTGTCCCTTACTAAGTCTCTGACACTACTCCCAACACAGGCATTGACACTCTCCCTAACTAAGGCCTTGACACTACTTTTAACTCATGCCCTGATGCTGTCCCCAGAAAAGACCCTGAGACTATTCCCAACACAGGCACTGACACTCTCCCTAACTAAGACCCTGACACTACTCCCATTGCAGCCACTGACACTGTCCCTAATGCCCTGACACTACTTCCTACTCAGGCACTGACACTGTCCCTAACTAGGCCCTGACACTACTCCCAACTCAGGCCCTGACACTGTCCCTAACTAAGGCCCTGACATAACTCCCAACTCTGGCACTGACACTTTCTCTAACTAAGGCCCTGAAACTACTCCCAACTCAGGCACTGACCCTGTCCCTAACTAGGACCTGACACTACTCCCAACTCAGGCACTGACACTGTCCCTAACTAAGGGCCTGACATAACTCCCAACTCCGGCACTGACACTTTCTCTAACTAAGGCCCTGAAACTACTCCCAACTCAGGCACTGACCCTGTCCCTAACTAGGCCCTGACACTACTCCCAACTCAGGCACTGACACTGTCCCTAACTAAGGCCCTGACATAACTGCCAAACCCGGCACTGACACTTTCTCTAACTAAGGCCCTGAAACTACTCACAACTCAGGCCCTGACACTGTTCCTAACTACCGATCTCAGACTACTCCTAACTTAGGCGCTGACACTATTCCTAACACAGTCACTGACACTGTCCCTAACTAAGGTCCTGAGACTATTCTTAACTCAGTCCCTGACACTGTCCATAACTTAAGCCACGTCACTACTCCCAACTCAGGCACTGAGGCTGTTCCTAACTAAGGGTCTGACACGACTCCAAACTGAGACACTGACACTCTTCCAAATTAAGGCCTTGACACTACTCTTAACTCAGGCCCTGACACTGTCCATAATAAAGACCCTGACAAAAATCCCAACTTAGGCACTGACAATGTCCGTAACTAAGGCCCTGACACTATTCCCATCTCAGCCACTGACACTGTCCCTAACTATGGCCCTGACACTATTCCCAACGCAAGCACTGGTGCTGTCCCTAACTAAGGCACTGGCACTACTCCCAACTCGCCCTGGCGCTGTCCCTAACTAAGGCTCTGACACTACTCCCAATTCAGGCAATGACAGTGTCCCTAACTGAGGCAATGACACTACTCCCAACTCAAGCACTAAGGCTCTGGATCATTGTGATGACAAGCGCCATGGAGCATTGTGATGACAAGGGCCATGGAGAATTGTGATGACGGGTCCTGGAGCATTGTGGCGACAAGGGCCATGGAGCATTTTGATTACAGGGGTCATGGGGCATTGTGATGAAAGTGGTCATGGAGCACTGTGATTAAAGTGGTCATGGAACATTGTGATAAAAGTGGTCATGGAGCATTGTGATGAAAAGTGCTATGGAGCATTGGGATGACAGGGGTCATGGAGCATTGTGATGACAAATGCGTGGAGATTTGTGATGACGAGGACCATGGAGCATTGAGATTATAAGCATCATGCAGCATTGTGATGACAGGGGCCATGGAGCATTTTAATGACAAGAGACATGGAGCATTGTGATGACAGAAGTCATGGAGCATTGTGGTGACCAGCGGCATGGAGCATTGTGAAGAAAGGGGTACTGTAACATTGTGAAGAAAGGGTCAAGGAGCATTTTGATTACAAGGATCATGGAGCATTGTGATGACAAGGGTCATGGAGCATTGTGATGACAAGAGGCATGGAGACTTGTGATGACAGGGGGCATGGAGCTTTGTGATTTCACAGACATGTAGCATTTGAGACAATGGTCATGGAGCATTGTGATGAAAGGGGTCATGGAGCATTGTGATGATAAGGGCATGGAGCATTGTGATGACAATGGCATGTAGCATTGCGATGACAAAAGTCATGGAGCATTGTGATGACAGGGGTTATGGAGCATTGTGATGACAAGGGCGTGGAGCATTGTGATGACAGTGGTCATGGAACATTGTGACGATAAGGGCATCGAGCCGAGTTAGGGACAGTCTAGCGGCCTTGGGACTAAATTCAGTGCCTGAATTAGGCACAGCATAAGGTCTTCAGTTAGCATAAGAGGTAGGACATTAGCTCGGGACAGGTTTAGGGTAAAGGCTTGGAATCGTGTCAGGAAATGACCTAAGGAGAGTGTGAAGACCTTTGTTACTGAGACTCTCAGGGACTTATTCAGAAGCAGCGTTAGGGCTTCAGGTAGGCACAGCATCAGGGCCTGACTTAGGAAGAGCGACAGGGCCTGAGTGAGGCCTGATGTCAGGCCCTTAGCTGGGGACACTGTCAGGGAATGACTTAGGAGCAGCATCAGTGCCTCTGTTGGATCAGCTTTAGGCTCTTAGTTAAAGACATGACCGGAGCCCAAGTTAGTCACAGCGTCAAGGCCTCAGTTAGGGAAAGCTTCAGGGTCTGAGTTACAGACAGCCTCAGGTCTTCACTTAAAGACAGCGACAGGGCTTTCTTAGGGACAGTGTCAGGACCTTGGTTAGAAATGAGTCAGGATATTAGCTCAGGAGAGTGTCAGGATTTTAGTTATTGCTGGCAGCAGGGCCTATATTAAGGACAGATTCCGGGCCTTTGTTAGATTCAGTGTCATGGCCTTAGTTAGGAGTAGTCAGGGCCTTAGTTAGGGAGAGCATTAGGGTTTCAGTTAGCAGAAGATGCAGGAGATTATCTCGGGACAGAGTCAGGTCCCAGGCCAGAGATAGTGCAAGGAGATGACCAAGGGCTAACGAGAAGACCTTAGTTATTGAGAGCATCAGGGCCTTAGTTAGCAGCAGCGTGAGCGCCTTAATCAGGACCAGCGCCAGGGCTGGATGTACGGACAGCGTCAGAGCCTAACTGAGGTACAGCAACAGGGCCTAAGTGAGGCCTATCTTTAGGGCCTGAGTAAGGGACAGTATCAGGGCATGACTTAGGAGCAGCATAAAGGCCTCTGTAGGATCAGCATTAGGGTCTTCGTTAAAGCTATTATCAGGGCCTCCGTTAGGGATAGCCTCAAGGCCTCACTTAGGGGCAGCGTCAGGGCTTACTTTGGGAAAGTTTCAGGACCTTGGTAAGACATGGGTCAGGCTATTAGCTCAGGATAATATCAGGTGTTCAGATATTGACGGCAGCAGGGCCTTAGTTAGAGGCAGTGTCAGGGCCTAAGTTAGGACTAGCATCAGAGCCTTTGTTAGGTACAGTGTCAGTGACTGAGTTAGGTGTAGTGTCAGAGCCTTAGTTGGGGACAGTGTCAGGGCCTGCATTAGGACGAGCCTCCAGGCCTCAGTTAGGGACAGGTTCACGGCCTCGGACCTAAATTCAGGGCCTCATTTAGGGACAGAATCAGGGATTTAGCTAGCATAAGGGGATCTACAGCTGAAAGCAACCTGAACACCACCACAAGCAGATGCAGAAGTGAACCATGCACGCTCCTATGAAGGAATATTCCACAGCAGTTGAGTACATTTTGTTTAAAGTTAGTAACACTACAAAAATTATGTTTTGAAGAAAACTATATTCAGAAGATGAAAGAATCTCGTTCTAAAGAATCTCTTTAGCTAATCTCGACATTAGCTAAAGAGAAGGTTAGGTTAAGGTCTAGGGAGAGTGTCAGGAAATGACCTAGGGATAGTGTCAAGACCTTAGTTACTTAGCACATCAGGACCTAATTTAGGAGCAGTGAGTGTCAGGGCTTCGGGTAGGAACAGCGTCAGAGCCTGACTTAGGGAGTGGGACAGGGCCTGAGTGAGGCCTAGCGTCAGGGCCTTAGCTAGAGACAGTGTCAGGGCATGACTTAGGAGCAGCATAAGAGCCCCGGTAGGATCAGCCTCAGGGGCTATGTGAAAGATATTATCAGGGCCTCTGTTAGGGACAGCCTCAAGGCCTCACTTGGAGACAGCATCAGGGCTTCCTTAGGGACAGTTTCAGGACCTTGGTAAGAGATGGGTCAAGAAATTAGCTCAGGATAGTGTCAGGACTTTAGATATTGACGGCAGCAGGGCCTTAGTTAGGGACAGTGTCAGGCCCTGAATTAGGACGAACATCGAGGCCTTAGGTACGGACAGGGTCACAGCCTCGAGAGTAATTTTAGGCCCTTAGTTAAGGACAGCAGCAGGGCTGTAGTTAGCATAAGAGGCACGACATTTGCTAGGGACAGGGTCAGGTTATGGTCTAGGGATAGTGTCAGGAAAGGACCTAAGCATAGTGTCAAAACCTTAGTTACTGAGAGTATCAGATCCTTATTTCGAACCAGTGTCAGGGCTTCAGGTAGGGACAGCATCAGAGCCTGACTTAGGGAGAGCGACAGGGCCTGAGTGAGGCCTAGCGTCAGGCCCTTAGCTGAGGACACTGTCAGGGCATGACTTAGGAACAGAATCAGCGCCTCTGTTGGATCAGCCTTAGCGTCTTTGTTACAGATATGATCAGGGCCTGACTTAGTCACAGCTTCTAGGCCTCAGTTAGGGAAAGCTTCAGGGCCTGAGTTAGGGACAGCCTCAGTTCTTAACACAGGGACAGCGACAGGGCTTTCTTAGGGACAGTGTCAGGACCTTGGTTAGAAATATGTCAGGATATTAACTCAGGCTAGTGTCCAGTTTTTAGTTATTGCTGACAGCAGGGCCTATATTAGGGGCAAATTCTGAGCCTTACTTAGAGACAGTGTCAGGGCCTGAGTTAGGACTAGCATCAGAGCCCTTGTAAAGTACAGTGTCAGGGACTGAGTTAGGTGTAGTGTCAGGGCTTTAGTTAGGGACAGTGTCAGCGCCTCAGTTAGGATGAGCCTCCAACCTCAGTTAGGGACAGGTTGACGGCCTCGGGGCTAATTTCAGGCTCTTAGTTAGAGACAGCATCAGGGATTTAGTTAGCATAAGAGGCTCGACAATAGCTAAAGACAAGTTTAGGTTAAGATCTAGGGATAGTGTCAGGAAATGACCTAGGGATAGTGTCAAGACCATAGCTAATTAGAGCATCAGTGCCTAATTTAGGCCCAGTGTCAGGGCTTCAGGTAGGGACAGAGTCTTAGCCTGACGTAGGGAGAGCGACAGGGCCTGAGTGATGCCTAGAGTCAGGGCCTTAGCTACGGACAGCGTCAGGGCATGACATAGGATCAACATAAGGGTCTCTGTAAGATCAGCATTAGAGTTTAGTTAAAGACATTATCAGGACCTCTGTGAGGGACAGCCTCAGGGCCTCACTTAGGGACAGTGTCAGGGCTAACGTTGGGAGAGTTTCAGGACCTTGGTAAGACATGGGTCAGGATATTAGCTCAGGATAATGTCAGGACTTTAGATATTGATGGTAGCAGCGCCTACGTTAGGGAAAGTTTCAAGGCGTTAGTTAGGAGTAGAGGGCCTCTGATAGGTCCAGTGTCAGATCCTCAGTTAGCAATAGTGTTAGGGCCTTAGTTAGGGACAGTGTCAGGGCCGGATGTAGGGCGAGCATCTAGGCCTTAGTTCGGGACAGTTTCATGGTCTTGGGACTAAATTCAGTGCCTGAGGTAGGCACAGCCTAAGGACTTCAGTTAGCATAAGAGGCAGGACATTAGCTAGTGGCCGTGTCAGTTTAACATCTAGGGATAGTGTCAGGAAATGACAAAGTGTGAAGACCCTTGTTATGGAGACTCTCAGGACCTTACTCAGAACCAGTGTTAGGGCTTCAGGTAGGGACAGCATCAGAGCCTGACTTAGGGAGAGCGATAGGGTCTGAGTGAGGCCTAGCATCAGACACTTAGTGGGGGACACTATCGGGGCATGACTTAGGAGCAGCATCAGGGCCTCTGTTGGATCAGCCTTAGGGTCTTAGTTAAAGACATGATCAGGGTCTGAGTTAGTCACAGCATCAAGGCCTGAGTTAGGTAGGGAAAGCTTCAGGGCCTCACTTAGGGACAGCGTCAGGGCTTACTTTGGGACAGTTTCAGGACCTTGGTAAGACATGGGTCAGGTTATTAGCTCCGGATAATGTCAGGACTTTAGATGTTGATGGCAGCAGCCCTTAGTTAGAGACAGTGTCAGGCCCTGAGTTACGACTAGCATCAGAGCCTTTGTTAGACACAATGTTCGGGACTGAATTAGGAGTAGAGTCAGGGCCTTAGTTAGTGACAGTGTCAGGGCCTGACTTAGGGAGAGCGACAGGGCCTGAGTGAGGCTTAGCGTCAGGCCCTTAGCTGGGCACACTGTCAGGGCATGACTTTGGAGCAGCATCAGCGTCTTTGCTGGATCAGCATTAAGGTCTTCGTTAGGTACATGATCAGGGCCTGAATTAGTCACAGCTTCAAGGCTTCAGTTCAGGAAAGCTTCAGGGCCTGAGTTAGGGACAGCCTCAGGTCTTCACTTAGGGACAGCGTCAGGGCTTACTTTGGGACAGTTTCAGGACCTTGGAAAGACATAGGTCAGGATATTAGCTCAGGATAATGTCAGGACTTTTGATAGTGATGGCAGCAGGGCCTTAGTTACAGACGGTTTCAGGGCCTGAGTTAGGCCTAGCATCAGAGACTTTGTTAGGTACAGTGTAAGGGACTGAGTTAGGAGTAGTGTCAGGGCCTTGCTTAGGGACAGTGTCAGGGTCTGATTTAGGTGTACTGTCTGAGACCTAGTCAGGGACAGTGCTAGGGCCTGAGTTAGGATTAGTGTCAAGGCCTTATTTAGGACCAATTTCACGGCCTTAGTTTGGACTAGCATCAGAGCCATTGTTAGGAATCGTATGAGGGCCTGAGTTAGGCATACTATCAGGGCCTTAGTTAGGGACAGTTTTAGGGCCTGAGTTAGGATTAGTGTCAAGGCCTTATTTAGGACCAATTTTAGGGCTTTAGTTTGGACTAGCAACAAAGCCTTTGTTAGGTATCATGTCGGGGCCTCAGTTAGGTGTAGTGTCAGGGCCATTGTTAGGGACAGTATCAGGGCCTGACTTAGGAGAAGTTCAGGGCCTTAGCCAAGGAAAGTGTCAGGGCCTTAGCTAGGGACATTATCAGGGCCTGAATTAGCAGTAGTGTCCAAAGTCCTTAGTGAGGAGAGTAAGGAGTAAGTCAGGACTCAGGCCCTGACACTGTTCTTAAATAAGGCCCTGACATTACCTGGAACACAGGTCCTGATCTGATTCCTATCATAGGCGCTGATGTTGGACTTAACTAAGGCCCTGACACTGGTCCTAACTAAAGCTGTGACACTACTCTTAACTCAGGCCCTGACACTGTCCCTAACAAAGCCTCTGACACTACTCCTAAATCAGGCTCTGACACTGTCCCTAACTAAGGCCCTGACGTACACCTAACTCAGGCCCTGACACTGTCTCTAACTAAGGCCCTGATACTACTCCAAACTCAGCACTGACACTGTCACTAACTAAGGCCCTGACATTATTCATAGCTCACACCCTAAAACAACTCCTAAATCATGCCCTGACAATGTCCCTAACTAAGGCCCTGACACTACTCCTATCTCAAGCAATGACAGTGTCCTTAACTTAGGCCCTGACTCTACTCCTGACTCAGGCACTGACACTGGCCCTAACTTAGTTCGTGACGCTACTCCTAACTAAGCAACTGACACTGTCCCTAACTAAGGCCCGGACACTACTCCTTACTCAGGCGCTGATAATATCACAAACTAAGGCCGAGACACTACTCCCAAAATAGGCTTTGAGACTGTCCCTAAATACGCCCTGACAGTACTCCCAACTCAGGCACTGACACTGTCCCTAACTAAGGCCCTGACAGTACTCCCAAACTACGCACTGACATTGTCCCTAACTAAGGTCTTGACATTACTCTCAACTCAGGCACTAACACTGTCCCTAACTAAGGACTTGACACTACTCTTAACTCAGGCCCTGGCACAGTCCCTAACAAAGGCCTGACACTACCCCCAACTCTGGCACTGAGAGTGTCCCTAACTACGGCCATCACACTACTCCTAACTCAGGCACTGACGCTGTCCCTAAGTAAGGCCCTGACACTACTCCCAACGCAGGCACTGACGGTGTCCCTAACTAAGGCTCTGACACTACTCCCAACGCAGGCACTGACGGTGTCCCTTACTAAGTCTCTGAAACTACTCCCAACACAGGCATTGACACTGTCCCTAACTAAGGCCCTCACACTACTACTTACTTAGGCATTGACACGCTACCTAACTAAGGCCCTGAGACTACTTCTACCTCAGACCCTGACACTGTCCCTAACGAAGGGCCTGATACTACTCCCAACGCAGGCACTCACGGTGTCCCTAACTAAGGCTCTGACACTACTCCCAACGCAGGCACTGACGGTGTCCCTTACTAAGTCTCTGACACTACTCCCAACACAGGCATTGACACTCTCCCTAACTAAGGCCTTGACACTACTTTTAACTCATGCCCTGATGCTGTCCCCAGAAAAGACCCTGAGACTATTCCCAACACAGGCACTGACACTCTCCCTAACTAAGACCCTGACACTACTCCCATTGCAGCCACTGACACTGTCCCTAATGCCCTGACACTACTTCCTACTCAGGCACTGACACTGTCCCTAACTAGGCCCTGACACTACTCCCAACTCAGGCCCTGACACTGTCCCTAACTAAGGCCCTGACATAACTCCCAACTCTGGCACTGACAGTTTCTCTAACTAAGGCCCTGAAACTACTCCCAACTCAGGCACTGACCCTGTCCCTAACTAGGACCTGACACTACTCCCAACTCAGGCACTGACACTGTCCCTAACTAAGGGCCTGACATAACTCCCAACTCCGGCACTGACACTTTCTCTAACTAAGGCCCTGAAACTACTCCCAACTCAGGCACTGACCCTGTCCCTAACTAGGACCTGACACTACTCCCAACTCAGGCACTGACACTGTCCCTAACTAAGGCCCTGACATAACTGCCAAACCCGGCACTGACACTTTCTCTAAGTAAGGCCCTGAAACTACTCACAACACAGGCCCTGACACTGTTCCTAGCTACCGGTCTCAGACTACTCCTAACTTAGGCGCTGACACTATTCCTAACACAGTCACTGACACTGTCCCTAACTAAGGTCCTGAGACTATTCTTAACTCAGTCCCTGACACTGTCCATAACTTAAGCCACGTCACTACTCCCAACTCAGGCACTGAGGCTGTTCCTAACTAAGGGTCTGACACGACTCCAAACTGAGACACTGACACTCTTCCAAATTAAGGCCTTGACACTACTCTTAACTCAGGCCCTGACACTGTCCATAATAAAGACCCTGACAAAAATCCCAACTTAGGCACTGACAATGTCCGTAACTAAGGCCCTGACACTATTCCCATCTCAGCCACTGACACTGTCCCTAACTATGGCCCTGACACTATTCCCAACGCAAGCACTGGTGCTGTCCCTAACTAAGGCACTGGCACTACTCCCAACTCGCCCTGGCGCTGTCCCTAACTAAGGCTCTGACACTACTCCCAATTCAGGCAATGACAGTGTCCCTAACTGAGGCAATGACACTACTCCCAACTCAAGCACTAAGGCTCTGGATCATTGTGATGACAAGCGCCATGGAGCATTGTGATGACAAGGGCCATGGAGAATTGTGATGACGGGTCCTGGAGCATTGTGGCGACAAGGGCCATGGAGCATTTTGATTACAGGGGTCATGGGGCATTGTGATGAAAGTGGTCATGGAGCACTGTGATTAAAGTGGTCATGGAACATTGTGATAAAAGTGGTCATGGAGCATTGTGATGAAAAGTGCTATGGAGCATTGGGATGACAGGGGTCATGGAGCATTGTGATGACAAATGCGTGGAGATTTGTGATGACGAGGACCATGGAGCATTGAGATTATAAGCATCATGCAGCATTGTGATGACAGGGGCCATGGAGCATTTTAATGACAAGAGACATGGAGCATTGTGATGACAGAAGTCATGGAGCATTGTGGTGACCAGCGGCATGGAGCATTGTGAAGAAAGGGGTACTGTAACATTGTGAAGAAAGGGTCAAGGAGCATTTTGATTACAAGGATCATGGAGCATTGTGATGACAAGGGTCATGGAGCATTGTGATGACAAGAGTCATGGAGACTTGTGATGACAGAGGGCAGGGAGCTTTGTG
This sequence comes from Balaenoptera borealis, assembly GCF_965194805.1. Classification (NCBI taxonomy): domain Eukaryota; kingdom Metazoa; phylum Chordata; class Mammalia; order Artiodactyla; family Balaenopteridae; genus Balaenoptera; species Balaenoptera borealis. The sequence goes on along the minus strand of NC_138874.1, from coordinate 15,681,599 downwards.
ATTTCACAGACATGTAGCATTTGAGACAATGGTCATGGAGCATTGTGAGGAAAGGGGTCATGGAGCATTGTGATGATAAGGGCATGGAGCATTGTGATGACAATGGCATGTAGCATTGCGATGACAAAGGTCATGGAGCATTGTGATGACAGGGGTTATGGAGCATTGTGATGACAAGGGCGTGGAGCATTGTGATGACAGTGGTCATGGAACATTGTGACGATAAGGGCATCGAGCCGAGTTAGGGACAGTCTAGCGGCCTTGGGACTAAATTCAGTGCCTGAATTAGGCACAGCATAAGGTCTTTAGTTAGCATAAGAGGTAGGACATTAGTTCGGGACAGGGTTAGGGTAAAGGCTTGGAATCGTGTCAGGAAATGACCTAAGGATAGTGTGAAGACCTTTGTTACTGAGACTCTCAGGGACTTATTCAGAAGCAGCGTTAGGGCTTCAGGTAGGCACAGCATCAGGGCCTGACTTAGGTAGGGCGACAGGGCCTGAGTGAGGCCTGATGTCAGGCCCTTAGCTGGGGACACTGTCAGGGAATGACTTAGGAGCAGCATCAGTGCCTTTGTTGGATCAGCTTTAGGCTCTTAGTTAAAGACATGACCGGAGCCCAAGTTAGTCACAGCGTCAAGGCCTCAGTTAGGGAAAGCTTCAGGGTCTGAGTTACAGACAGCCTCAGGTCTTCACTTAAAGACAGCGACAGGGCTTTCTTAGGGACAGTGTCAGGACCTTGGTTAGAAATGAGTCAGGATATTAGCTCAGGAGAGTGTCAGGATTTTAGTTATTGCTGGCAGCAGGGCCTATATTAAGGACAGATTCCGGGCCTTTGTTAGATTCAGTGTCATGGCCTTAGTTAGGAGTAGTCAGGGCCTTAGTTAGGGAGAGCATTAGGGTTTCAGTTAGCAGAAGATGCAGGAGATTATCTCGGGACAGAGTCAGGTCCCAGGCCAGAGATAGTGCAAGGAGATGACCAAGGGCTAACGAGAAGACCTTAGTTATTGAGAGCATCAGGGCCTTAGTTAGCAGCAGCGTGAGCGCCTTAATCAGGACCAGCGCCAGGGCTGGATGTACGGACAGCGTCAGAGCCTAACTGAGGTACAGCAACAGGGCCTAAGTGAGGCCTATCTTTAGGGCCTGAGTAAGGGACAGTATCAGGGCATGACTTAGGAGCAGCATAAAGGCCTCTGTAGGATCAGCATTAGGGTCTTCGTTAAAGCTATTATCAGGGCCTCCGTTAGGGATAGCCTCAAGGCCTCACTTAGGGGCAGCGTCAGGGCTTACTTTGGGAAAGTTTCAGGACCTTGGTAAGACATGGGTCAGGCTATTAGCTCAGGATAATATCAGGTGTTCAGATATTGACGGCAGCAGGGCCTTAGTTAGAGGCAGTGTCAGGGCCTAAGTTAGGACTAGCATCAGAGCCTTTGTTAGGTACAGTGTCAGTGACTGAGTTAGGTGTAGTGTCAGAGCCTTAGTTGGGGACAGTGTCAGGGCCTGCATTAGGACGAGCCTCCAGGCCTCAGTTAGGGACAGGTTCACGGCCTCGGACCTAAATTCAGGGCCTCATTTAGGGACAGAATCAGGGATTTAGCTAGCATAAGGGGATCTACAGCTGAAAGCAACCTGAACACCACCACAAGCAGATGCAGAAGTGAACCATGCACGCTCCTATGAAGGAATATTCCACAGCAGTTGAGTACATTGTGTTTAAAGTTAGTAACACTACAAAAATTATGTTTTGAAGAAAACTATATTCAGAAGATGAAAGAATCTCGTTCTAAAGAATCTCTTTAGCTAATCTCGACATTAGCTAAAGAGAAGGTTAGGTTAAGGTCTAGGGAGAGTGTCAGGAAATGACCTAGGGATAGTGTCAAGACCTTAGTTACTTAGCACATCAGGACCTAATTTAGGAGCAGTGAGTGTCAGGGCTTCGGGTAGGAACAGCGTCAGAGCCTGACTTAGGGAGTGGGACAGGGCCTGAGTGAGGCCTAGCGTCAGGGCCTTAGCTAGAGACAGTGTCAGGGCATGACTTAGGAGCAGCATAAGAGCCCCGGTAGGATCAGCCTCAGGGGCTATGTGAAAGATATTATCAGGGCCTCTGTTAGGGACAGCCTCAAGGCCTCACTTGGAGACAGCATCAGGGCTTCCTTAGGGACAGTTTCAGGACCTTGGTAAGAGATGGGTCAAGAAATTAGCTCAGGATAGTGTCAGGACTTTAGATATTGACGGCAGCAGGGCCTTAGTTAGGGACAGTGTCAGGCCCTGAATTAGGACGAACATCGAGGCCTTAGGTACGGACAGGGTCACAGCCTCGAGAGTAATTTTAGGCCCTTAGTTAAGGACAGCAGCAGGGCTGTAGTTAGCATAAGAGGCACGACATTTGCTAGGGACAGGGTCAGGTTATGGTCTAGGGATAGTGTCAGGAAAGGACCTAAGCATAGTGTCAAAACCTTAGTTACTGAGAGTATCAGATCCTTATTTCGAACCAGTGTCAGGGCTTCAGGTAGGGACAGCATCAGAGCCTGACTTAGGGAGAGCGACAGGGCCTGAGTGAGGCCTAGCGTCAGGCCCTTAGCTGAGGACACTGTCAGGGCATGACTTAGGAACAGAATCAGCGCCTCTGTTGGATCAGCCTTAGCGTCTTTGTTACAGATATGATCAGGGCCTGACTTAGTCACAGCTTCTAGGCCTCAGTTAGGGAAAGCTTCAGGGCCTGAGTTAGGGACAGCCTCAGTTCTTAACACAGGGACAGCGACAGGGCTTTCTTAGGGACAGTGTCAGGACCTTGGTTAGAAATATGTCAGGATATTAACTCAGGCTAGTGTCCAGTTTTTAGTTATTGCTGACAGCAGGGCCTATATTAGGGGCAAATTCTGAGCCTTACTTAGAGACAGTGTCAGGGCCTGAGTTAGGACTAGCATCAGAGCCCTTGTAAAGTACAGTGTCAGGGACTGAGTTAGGTGTAGTGTCAGGGCTTTAGTTAGGGACAGTGTCAGCGCCTCAGTTAGGATGAGCCTCCAACCTCAGTTAGGGACAGGTTGACGGCCTCGGGGCTAATTTCAGGCTCTTAGTTAGAGACAGCATCAGGGATTTAGTTAGCATAAGAGGCTCGACAATAGCTAAAGACAAGTTTAGGTTAAGATCTAGGGATAGTGTCAGGAAATGACCTAGGGATAGTGTCAAGACCATAGCTAATTAGAGCATCAGTGCCTAATTTAGGCCCAGTGTCAGGGCTTCAGGTAGGGACAGAGTCTTAGCCTGAAGTAGGGAGAGCGACAGGGCCTGAGTGATGCCTAGAGTCAGGGCCTTAGCTACGGACAGCGTCAGGGCATGACATAGGATCAACATAAGGGTCTCTGTAAGATCAGCATTAGAGTTTAGTTAAAGACATTATCAGGACCTCTGTGAGGGACAGCCTCAGGGCCTCACTTAGGGACAGTGTCAGGGCTAACGTTGGGAGAGTTTCAGGATCTTGGAAAGACATAGGTCAGGATATTAGCTCAGGATAATGTCAGGACTTTTGATAGTGATGGCAGCAGGGCCTTAGTTACAGACGGTTTCAGGGCCTGAGTTAGGCCTAGCATCAGAGACTTTGTTAGGTACAGTGTAAGGGACTGAGTTAGGAGTAGTGTCAGGGCCTTGCTTAGGGACAGTGTCAGGGTCTGATTTAGGTGTACTGTCTGAGACCTAGTTAGGGACAGTGCTAGGGCCTGAGTTAGGATTAGTGTCAAGGCCTTATTTAGGACCAATTTCAGGGCCTTAGTTTGGACTAGCATCAGAGCCATTGTTAGGAATCGTATGAGGGCCTGAGTTAGGCATACTATCAGGGCCTTAGTTAGGGACAGTTTTAGGGCCTGAGTTAGGATTAGTGTCAAGGCCTTATTTAGGACCAATTTTAGGGCTTTAGTTTGGACTAGCAACAAAGCCTTTGTTAGGTATCATGTCGGGGCCTCAGTTAGGTGTAGTGTCAGGGCCATTGTTAGGGACAGTATCAGGGCCTGACTTAGGAGAAGTTCAGGGCCTTAGCCAAGGAAAGTGTCAGGGCCTTAGTTAGGGACAATATCAGGGCCTGAATTAGCAGTAGTGTCCAAAGTCCTTAGTGAGGAGAGTAAGGAGTAAGTCAGGACTCAGGCCCTGACACTGTTCTTAAATAAGGCCCTGACATTACCTGGAACACAGGTCCTGATCTGATTCCTATCATAGGCGCTGATGTTGGACTTAACTAAGGCCCTGACACTGGTCCTAACTAAAGCTGTGACACTACTCTTAACTCAGGCCCTGACACTGTCCCTAACAAAGCCTCTGACACTACTCCTAAATCAGGCACTGACACTGTCCCTAACTAAGGCCCTGACATACACCTAACTCAGGCCCTGACACTGTCTCTAACTAAGGCCCTGATACTACTCCAAACTCAGCACTGACACTGTCACTAACTAAGGCCCTGACACTATTCATAGCTCACGCCCTAACACAACTCCTAAATCATGCCCTGACAATGTCCCTAAGTAAGGCCCTGACACTATTCCTAACTGAGGCGCTGAAACAATACTTAAGGAAGGCCCTGACATTACTCCTAACTCAGGACCCGAGAAGGTCCCTAACTGAGGCCGACACAACTCCTAACTCAGGCACTAACTCTGTCCCTAAGTAAGGCCCTGAAACTATTCCTAACTGTGGCGCTGATACAATACCTAACGAAGGCACTGATGCTACTCCTAACTAAGGCCCTGACACTACTCCTACCTCTAGCAATGACACTGTCCCTAACTTAGGCCCTGACTCTACTCCTGACTCAGGCACTGACACTGGCCCTAACTTAGGCCCTGACACTACTCCTAACTAAGCAACTGACACTGTCCCTAACGAAGGGCCGGACACTACTCCTTACTCAGGCACTGACAATGTCACTAAGGCCGTGACACTACTCCCAAAATAGGCACTGAGACTGTCCCTAAATATGCCCTGACAGTACTCCGAACTCAGGCACTGACACTGTCCTTAACTAAGGCCCTGATACTACTTCCACCTCAGGCACTTACACTTTCCCTAAGTAAGCCCTGACATTACTCCCAATTCCGGCAATTACACTTTCGCTAGCTAAGACCCTGAAACGACTCACAACTCACGCCCTTACACTGTTACTAACTACCGGTCTCAGACTAGTCCTAACTCAGGCCCTTGCACTGTCCGTAACTTAGGCTCTGGCACTATTCCTAACTCAGACACTGACGCTGTCCCTAACTAAGGGTCTGACACTACTACCAACTCAGACACTGACACTCTCCCTAACAAAGGCCTTGACACTACTCTTAACTAATACCCTGACACTGTCCCTAACAAAGACCCTGACACTATTCCCAACTCAGGCGCTGTCACTCTCCCTAACTAAGACCGTGACACTACTCCCATCTCAGCCACTGACACTGTCTCTAAGGCCCTGACACTACCTCCAACTCAGGCACTGACACTATCCCTAACTACAGCCCTGACACTTCTCCTAACTCAGGCACTGACACTGTCCCTTACTAATATCCTGACACAACTCCCAACTCAGGCACTGACATTGTTCCTAACAAAGGCCCTGACACTAATCCTAACATAGGCACTGAGACGGTCTCGAACTACGCCCTGACAGTACTCCCAACTCAGGCACTGACACTGTCCCTAACTAAGGCCCTGACACTACTCTCTAACTAGGCACTGACATTGTCTCTAACTAAGGCCTTGACATTATTCTCAACTCAGGCACTAACACTGTCCCTACCTAAGGACTTGACACTACTCTTAACTCATGCCCTGGCATTGTCCCTAACAAAGGCTTGCCACTACCCCGAACTCGGGCACTGAGAGTGTCCCTAACTATGGCCGTCACACTACGCCTTACTCAGTCACTGACGCTGTCCCTAAGCAAGGCCCTGACCTACTCCCAACTCAGGCACTGACGCTATCCCTAACTAAGTATCTGACACTACTCCCAACACAGGCATTGATATTGTCCCTAACTAAGGCCCTCACACTACTACTTACTTAGGCACTGATACGCTACCTAAGGCCCTGACACTACTTCTACCTCAGACCCTGACACTGTCCCTAACGAAGGGCCTGATACTACTCCCAACACAGGCACTGACACTCTCCCTAACTAAGGCCTTGACACTATTTTTAACTCATGCCCTGATGCTGTCCCCATAAAAGACCCTGAGACTATTCCCAACTCAGGCACTGACACTCTCCCTAACTAAGACCCTGACAGTACTCCCATCGCAGCCACTGACACTGTCCCTAATGCCCTGACACTACTTCCAACTCAGGCACTGACACTGTCCCTAACTAGGTCCTGACACTACTCCCAACTCACGCACTTACACTGTCCCTAACTAAGGCCCCGACATAACTCCCAACTCTGGCACTGACACTTTCTCTAACTAAGGCCCTGAAACTACTCACAACTCAGGCCCTGACACTGTTCCTACCTACCGGTCTCAGACTACTCCTAACTAAGGCCCTGACACTATTCCTAACACAGTCACTGACACTGTCCCTAACTAAGGTCCTGAGACTATTCCTAACTCAGACCCTGACACTGTCCATAACTTAGGCCATGTCACTACTCCCAACTCAGGCACTGACGCTGTTCCTAACTAAGGGTCTGACACTACTCCAAACTGAGACACTGACACTCTTCCAAATTAAGGCCTTGACACTAGTCTTATCTCAGGCCCTGACACTGTCCATAATAAAGACCCTGACAAAAATCCCAACTTAGGCACTGACAATGTCCGTAACTAAGGCCCTGACACTATTCCCATCTCAGCCACTAACACTGTCCCTAACTATGGCCCTGACACTACTCCCAACGCAAGCACTGGTGCTGTCCCTAACTAAGGCACTGGCACTACTCCCAACTCGCCCTGGCACTGTCCCTAACTAAGGCTCTGACACTACTCCCAATTCAGGCAATGACAGTGTCCCTAACTGAGGCAATGACACTACTCCCAACTCAAGCACTAAGGCTCTGGATCATTGTGATGACAAGCACCATGGAGCATTGGGATGACAAGGGCCATGGAGAATTGTGATGACGGGTCCTGGAGCATTGTGGTGACAAGGGCCATGGAGCATTTTGATTACAGTGGTCATGGAGCATTGTGATTAAAGTGGTCATGGAACATTGTGATGAAAGTGGTCATGGAGCATTGTGATTAAAGTGGTCATGGAACATTGTTATAAAAGTGGTCATGTAGCATTGTGATGAAAAGTGCTATGGAGCATTGGGATGACAGGGGTCATGGAGCATTGTGATGACAAATGTGTGGAGATTTGTGATGACGAGGACCATGGAACATTGAGATTATAAGCATCATGCAGCATTGTGATGACAGGGGCCATGGAGCATTTCAATGACAAGAGACATGGAGCATTGTGATGACAGAAGTCATGGAGCATTGTGGTGACCAGTGGCATGGAGCATTGTGAAGAAAGGGGTACTGTAACATTGTGAAGAATGGGTCAAGGAACATTTTGATTACAAGGATCATGGGGCATTGTGATGACAAGGGCCATGGAGCATTGTGATAACAAGAGTCACGGAGACTTGTGATGACAGGGGGCATGGAGCTTTGTGATTTCACAGGCATGTAGCATTTTAGACAAGGGTCATGGAGAAGTGATGAAAGGGGTCATGGAGCATTGTGATGACAAGGGAATGGAGCATTGTGACGACATGAATTCTGGAGCATTTTGATGACAAGGTCATGGAGAATTGTGATTACAAGGACTATGGAGCATTGTGATGACAACTGCTTGATCATTGTGATGACAAGTTGCGTGGAGCTTTGTGAGGAAAGGTGTCATGGATCATTGTGATTACAGCGATCAAGGATCATTGTGATGACAGGGTTCTTGGAGCATTGTGATGGCAAGGGCCATGGAGCATTGTGATTACAGGGGTCCTGGGTCATTGTGATGACAAGTGGCATGGAGCCCTGTGATGAAAGGGGTACTGGAGCATTGTTAGGAAATGGGCCATGGAGCACTGTGATGACAAGTGCATGGAGCATTATGATGACAAGTGGCATGGAGAATTGTGATGAAACGGTTAATGGAGCATTGTGAGGAAAGGTGTTATGGATCACTGTTATGACAGGGGTCATGGAGCTTTGAGATGACAACGGCCATGGAGCATTGTGATGACAGTGGTCACGGGGATTTGTGATGACAGTGGGCATGGAGCATTGTAATGAACGGGTTCATGGAGCAATGTGATTACATACGACATGGAGCATTGTGATGACAAAACCATGGAGTATTCTGATGAAAGGGGTCATGGAGCATTGTGATGAAAAGTTTCATTGGGCCTTGTTATGACAAGAGCCATGGAACATTGTGATTAAGTGGTTTATGGAGCGTTGTGATGAAAGTGGTCATGGAGCATTGTGATTACAGGGGCCATGGAGCATTGTGATGAAAGGTGTCATGGAGCATTGTGATGAAAGGGATCATGGATCATTGTGATTACAAGGGCAAGTAGCATTGTGATGAGCATTGGCATGCAGCCTTGAGATAAATGGGTGACTGGAGCGTTGTGAGGAAACGGGCCATTGAGCATTGCGATGGCAAGGGCATGGAACATTGTGATGACAAGTGGCATGGAGCATTGTGATGAAAGAGGTATTGGAGCATTGTGAGGAAATGGTACATGGATCATTGTGATTACAGGGATCAAAGAGCATTGTGATGACAAGGGTCATGGAGCATTGTGATGACAGGGTCATGGAGCATAGAGATGACAAGGGCCATGGAGAATAGTGATGACAGTGGTCATCTGTACTTGTGATAATAGGGGTCATGGAACACTGTGATTACAGGGGCCATGGAGCATTCTGATGACAAAGGCCATGGAACATTGTGATGACAGGCATCACGGAGCATTGTGATGAAAGGGGTCAGGGATCACTGAGATGACAGGGGTCATGGAGCATTGTGATGATAGGGGCATTGAGCATTGTGATGACAATGGTCATAGACCATTGTGATAAAAGGGGTCATGGAGCATTGAGATAAAATGGGTCATGGGACATTGTGATGACAAGGATCATTGAGCATTGTGATGAAAGGTGTCATGGAGCATTGTGATGACAAGGGCCATGGAACATTGTGATCAAATGGGTTATGGAACGGTGTGATGAAAGTGGTCATGGATCATTGTGATGACAAGTGTCCTGGAGCGTAGTGATGACATTTTCATGGAGCATTGTTATGACACAGGCATGGAGAATTGTGATGAGAAGAGTTCTGGAGCATTGAGATGACAAAGGTATGGAGCATTGTGATTACAGGGGCCATGGAACATTTGATGACAAGTGCATGGAGTATTGTGATGACAAAGGGCATGGAGCATTGTGATGAAAGTGGTACTAGAGAATTGTGAGGACAGGGGTCATGGAGCATTGTGATGACAAGGGCCATGGAGCATTGTGATGACAGGGGTCATGGGGCATTGTGATGAAAGGGGGCATGGGACATTGTGATGACAGTGGGAATGGATCACTGTGATTACAGGGATCATGGAGCATTGTGATGACAGGGGCATGGGACATTGTGATGAAAGTGGTCATGGAGCATTGTGATGAAAGGGGTCAAGGGGAAAATTGATGACAATGGCTATGGGGCATTTTGATGAATGTGGTCATGGAGCACTGTGAGGCAAGTGGTCATGCAGCATTGTGATGAAAAGCACATTGGAGCATTGTGATGATAAGGGCCAAGGAGCATTGTGATCAAATGGGTTATGGAGCATTGTGAGGAAAGTGGTCATGGAACATTGTTAAGAAAGGGGACACGGAACATTGAGATAAAAGGGGTCATAGGACATTGTGATGACAAGGGCCATGGAGCATTGTGATGAAAGGGTTTATGGAACACTGTAATTACAGGAGCCATGGAGAATTGTGAAGATAAAGGCCATGGAACATTGTGATGACAGGCGTCATGGAGCATTGTGATGAAAGGGGTCATGGATCATTTCGATGTCAGGGGTCATGTAGCATTGTGATGACAATGGTCATGGAGCATTGTGAAGAAAGTGGTCATGGAGAATTGTGATGAAAAGTGCTATGGAGCATTGTGATGACAAGAGCCATGGAGCATTGTGATCAAATGGGTTATCGAGGATTGTGATGAATGTGGTCATGGAGGATTGTGATGAAAGGGGACATAGAGCATTGAGATAAAAGGGGTCAAGGGACATTGTGATGACAAGGGCCATGGAGCATTGTGATGAAAGGGGTAATGGAGCATTGTGATGAAAAGCACCATGGAGTATTGTGATGACAAGAGTCTTGGAGCATTGTGATGACATTTTCATGGAGCATTGTGATGACATGGGCATGGAGATTTGTGATTACAGGGGCCATGGAGCATTTGATGACAAGGGCATGGACCATTGTGATGAAAATGGTCATGGAGCATTGTGATGAAAGGGGTCAAGGGGAAAATTGATGACAATGGCTATGGGGCATTTTGATGAATGTGGTCTTGGAGCACTGTGAGGCAAGTGTTCATGCAGCATTGTGATGAAAAGCGCATTGGAGCATTGTGATGACAAGGGCCAAGGAGCATTGTGATCAAATGGGTTATGGAGCATTGTGATGAAAGTGGTCATGGAACATTGTTAAGAAAGGGGACACGGAACATTGAGATAAAAGGGGTCATAGGACATTGTGATGACAAGGGCCATGGAGCATTGTGATGAAAGGGTTTATGGAACACTGTAATTACAGGAGCCATGGAGAATTGTGAAGATAAAGGCCATGGAACATTGTGATGACAGGCATCATGGAGCATTGTGATAAAAGGAGTCATGGATCATTGCGATGTCAGCGGTCATGTAGCATTGTGATGATAGAGGCATAGAGCATTGTGATGACAATGGTCATGGAGCATTGTGATGAAAGGGGACATGGAGCATTGAGATAAAAGGGGTCATGGGACATTGTGATGACAGGGGCCATGGAGCATTGTGATGAAAGGAATTATGGAGCACTGTAATTACAGTAGCCATGGAGAAATGTGAAGACAAAGGCCATGGAACATTGTGATGACAGGCATCATTGAGCATTGTGATGAAAGGGGTCATGGATCATTGCGATGTCAGGGGTTATGTAGCATTGTGATGACAATGGTCATGGAGCTTTGTGAAGAAAGTGGTCATGGAGCATTGTGATGAAAAGCACCATGGAGTATTGTGATGACAAGAGTCTTGGAGCATTGTGATGGCATTTTCATGGAGCATTGTGATGACATGGGCATGGAGATTTGTGATTACAGGGGCCATGGAGCATTTGATGACAAGGGCATGGACCATTGTGATGACAAGGGACACGGAGAAGTGTGATGAAAGTGGTCATGGAGCATTGTGATGAAAGGGGTCATGGATCATTGAGATTATAGGGTTCATGGAGCATTGTGATGGCAAGGGTCATGAAGCACTGTGATGACAGGGTTCATGGAGCATTGCGATGACAAGGGGCATGTAACATTGTGATAACCGGAGTCATGCGGCATTGTGATGACAGGGGGCATGGAGCATTGTGATGAAAAGCGGCATGGATCATTGTGATGAAAGGCGTCCTGGAGCATTGTGAGGAAAGGGGTCATGGATCATTGTGATTACAGGGATCATGGAGCATTGTGATGACAAAGGCATGGTGCATTGTGATGACCAAGCCATGGAGCATTGTGACGAAAGGGGTAATGGAGCATTGTGAGGAAAACTGTCATGGATCATTGTGATTACAGGGTTCATGGAGCATTGTGATGACAAGTGTCATGGAACTTTGAGATAAAGGGTTCATCGGAAATTGTGATGACAAGGGCCAGGGAGCTTTGTGATGACAAGGGTCATGGAGCATTGTGATGACAGGAGTCATGGGGCACTGTGATGACAGTGGGCATGGAGCATTTTAATGAACGGGTTCATGAAGCACTGTGATTAGAGGCGACATGGAGCATTGTGATGACCAAGCCATGGAGCATTGTGATGAAAGGTGTCATGGAGCATTGTGATGACAAGAGTCCTGGAGCATTGTGATGACATTTTCATGGAGCATTGGGATGACACGGGCATGGAGAATTGTGTTGAGAAGTGTGCTGGAGTATTGTGATGACAAGGGCATGGAGCCTTGTGATTACAGGGGCCATAGAGCATTGTGATGACAAGGATATGGAACATTGTGATGAAAAGGGGCATGGAGCAATTTGATGAATGTGATACTGGAGCATTTTGATGAAAGGGGTCATGGATGTTTGTGATTACAGGGATCATGGAGCATTGTGATGGCAGGGGTCATGGGGCATTGTGAAGACAAGGGTCATGGAGCATTGTGATGGCAAGGGCCATGAGGCATTGTGATGACAGGAATCATGGGGCATAGTGATGACAGGGTGCGTGGAGCATTGTGATGAAAGTGGTCATGGAGCATTGTGATGACAGTGCTCATTGAGCATTGTGAGGACACGGTCATGGAGCCTTGTGATGAGATAACTTCTGGAGCATTTTGATGACAAGGGCCATGGAGCATTGGTGATGACATGACTTCTGGAGCATCGTGATGACAAGGGCATGGTGCATTGTGATGAGAAGTGGCATGGAGCACTGTGAAGAAAAGGGTAATGGAGCATTGTGCGGAAAGGTGTTATGGATCATTGTGATGACAGAGGTCATGGAGCATTGTGATGAAAGGGTCATTGTGCCTTGTTATGACAAGAGCCATGGAGTATTGTTATTAAATGGGTTATGGAGCGTTGTGATGCAAGTGGTCATGGAGCATTGTGATGAAAAGCGCCATGGAGCATTGTGATGACAAGAGTCCAGGAGCATTCTGATGACACTGTCATGGAGAACTGGGATGACACGGGCATGGAGAATTGTGATGAGAAGAGTTCTGGAGCATTGTGATGACAGAGGCATGGAGCATTGTGATTACAGGGGCCATGGAGCATTGTGATGACAGGGGTCATGGGGCATTGTGATGAAAGGGGGCATGGGACATTGTGATGACAGTGGGAATTGATCATTGTGATTACAGGGATCATGGAGCATTGTGATGACAGGGGCCATGGAACATTGTGATCAAATGGGTTATGGAACGGTGTGATGAAAGTGGTCATGGATCATTGTGATGACAAGTGTCCTGGAGCGTAGTGATGACATTTTCATGGAGCATTGTTATGACACAGGCATGGAGAATTGTGATGAGAAGAGTTCTGGAGCATTGAGATGACAAAGGTATGGAGCATTGTGATTACAGGGGCCATGGAACATTTGATGACAAGTGCATGGAGTATTGTGATGACAAAGGGCATGGAGCATTGTGATGAAAGTGGTACTAGAGAATTGTGAGGACAGGGGTCATGGAGCATTGTGATGACAAGGGCCATGGAGCATTGTGATGACAGGGGTCATGGGGCATTGTGATGAAAGGGGGCATGGGACATTGTGATGACAGTGGGAATGGATCACTGTGATTACAGGGATCATGGAGCATTGTGATGACAGGGGCATGGGACATTGTGATGAAAGTGGTCATGGAGCATTGTGATGAAAGGGGTCAAGGGGAAAATTGATGACAATGGCTATGGGGCATTTTGATGAATGTGGTCATGGAGCACTGTGAGGCAAGTGGTCATGCAGCATTGTGATGAAAAGCACATTGGAGCATTGTGATGATAAGGGCCAAGGAGCATTGTGATCAAATGGGTTATGGAGCATTGTGAGGAAAGTGGTCATGGAACATTGTTAAGAAAGGGGACACGGAACATTGAGATAAAAGGGGTCATAGGACATTGTGATGACAAGGGCCATGGAGCATTGTGATGAAAGGGTTTATGGAACACTGTAATTACAGGAGCCATGGAGAATTGTGAAGATAAAGGCCATGGAACATTGTGATGACAGGCGTCATGGAGCATTGTGATGAAAGGGGTCATGGATCATTTCGATGTCAGGGGTCATGTAGCATTGTGATGACAATGGTCATGGAGCATTGTGAAGAAAGTGGTCATGGAGAATTGTGATGAAAAGTGCTATGGAGCATTGTGATGACAAGAGCCATGGAGCATTGTGATCAAATGGGTTATCGAGGATTGTGATGAATGTGGTCATGGAGGATTGTGATGAAAGGGGACATAGAGCATTGAGATAAAAGGGGTCAAGGGACATTGTGATGACAAGGGCCATGGAGCATTGTGATGAAAGGGGTCATGGAGCATTGTGATGAAAAGCACCATGGAGTATTGTGATGACAAGAGTCTTGGAGCATTGTGATGACATTTTCATGGAGCATTGTGATGACATGGGCATGGAGATTTGTGATTACAGGGGCCATGGAGCATTTGATGACAAGGGCATGGACCATTGTGATGAAAATGGTCATGGAGCATTGTGATGAAAGGGGTCAAGGGGAAAATTGATGACAATGGCTATGGGGCATTTTGATGAATGTGGTCTTGGAGCACTGTGAGGCAAGTGTTCATGCAGCATTGTGATGAAAAGCGCATTGGAGCATTGTGATGACAAGGGCCAAGGAGCATTGTGATCAAATGGGTTATGGAGCATTGTGATGAAAGTGGTCATGGAACATTGTTAAGAAAGGGGACACGGAACATTGAGATAAAAGGGGTCATAGGACATTGTGATGACAGGCATCATGGAGCATTGTGATAAAAGGAGTCATGGATCATTGCGATGTCAGGGGTCATGTAGCATTGTGATGATAGAGGCATAGAGCATTGTGATGACAATGGTCATGGAGCATTGTGATGAAAGGGGACATGGAGCAATGAGATAAAAGGGGTCATGGGACATTGTGATGACAGGGGCCATGGAGCATTGTGATGAAAGGAATTATGGAGCACTGTAATTACAGTAGCCATGGAGAAATGTGAAGACAAAGGCCATGGAACATTGTGATGACAGGCATCATTGAGCATTGTGATGAAAGGGGTCATGGATCATTGCGATGTCAGGGGTTATGTAGCATTGTGATGACAAGGGCCATGGAGCATTGTGATCAAATGGGTTATGGAGCATTGTGATGAAAGTGGTCATGGAGCACTGAGATAAATGGGGTCATGGGACATTGTAATGACAAGGGCCATGGAGCATTGTGATGAAAGAGTTCATGGAGCGTTGTGATGAAAGTGGTCATAGATAATTGTGATGAAATGCGCCATGGAGTATTGTGATGACAAGAGTCCTGGAGCATTGTGATGACATTTTTTCATGGAGCATTGTGATGACACGGGCATGGAGAATTGTGATGAGAAGAGTTCTGGAGCATTGTGATGACAAGGGCATTGAGCATTGTGATTACAAGGATCATGGAGCTTGTGATGACAAGGTTCATGGAGCATTGTGATGACAGAAGTCACATAGCATTATGATGACAAGGGCCATGGAGCATTGTGATGACAGGGGTGATGGGGCATTGTGATGAAAAGCACCATGGAGCATTGTGATTAGAGGGGTCCTGGGGCATTGTGATGACAAGTGGCATGGAGCCCTGTGATGAAAGGGGTACTGGAGCATTGTTAGGAAATGGGCCATGGAGCACTGTGATGACAAGTGCATGGAGCATTGTGATGACAAGTGGCATGGAGAATTGTGATGAAACGGTTAATGGAGCATTGTGAGGAAAGGTGTTATGGATCACTGTTATGACAGGGGTCATGGAGCTTTGAGATGACAACGGCCATGGAGCATTGTGATGACAGTGGTCACGGGGATTTGTGATGACAGTGGGCATGGAGCATTGTAATGAACGGGTTCATGGAGCAATGTGATTACATACGACATGGAGCATTGTGATGACAAAACCATGGAGTATTCTGATGAAAGGGGTCATGGAGCATTGTGATGAAAAGTTTCATTGGGCCTTGTTATGACAAGAGCCATGGAACATTGTGATTAAGTGGTTTATGGAGCGTTGTGATGAAAGTGGTCATGGAGCATTGTGATTACAGGGGCCATGGAGCATTGTGATGAAAGGTGTCATGGAGCATTGTGATGAAAGGGATCATGGATCATTGTGATTACAAGGGCAAGTAGCATTGTGATGAGCATTGGCATGCAGCCTTGAGATAAATGGGTGACTGGAGCGTTGTGAGGAAACGGGCCATTGAGCATTGCGATGGCAAGGGCATGGAACATTGTGATGACAAGTGGCATGGAGCATTGTGATGAAAGAGGTATTGGAGCATTGTGAGGAAATGGTACATGGATCATTGTGATTACAGGGATCAAAGAGCATTGTGATGACAAGGGTCATGGAGCATTGTGATGACAGGGTCATGGAGCATAGAGATGACAAGGGCCATGGAGAATAGTGATGACAGTGGTCATCTGTACTTGTGATAATAGGGGTCATGGAACACTGTGATTACAGGGGCCATGGAGCATTCTGATGACAAAGGCCATGGAACATTGTGATGACAGGCATCACGGAGCATTGTGATGAAAGGGGTCAGGGATCACTGAGATGACAGGGGTCATGGAGCATTGTGATGATAGGGGCATTGAGCATTGTGATGACAATGGTCATAGACCATTGTGATAAAAGGGGTCATGGAGCATTGAGATAAAATGGGTCATGGGACATTGTGATGACAAGGATCGTTGAGCATTGTGATGAAAGGTGTCATGGAGCATTGTGATGACAAGGGCCATGGAACATTGTGATCAAATGGTTTATGGAACGGTGTGATGAAAGTGGTCATGGATCATTGTGATGACAAGTGTCCTGGAGCGTAGTGATGACATTTTCATGGAGCATTGTTATGACACAGGCATGGAGAATTGTGATGAGAAGAGTTCTGGAGCATTGAGATGACAAAGGTATGGAGCATTGTGATTACAGGGGCCATGGAACATTTGATGACAAGTGCATGGAGTATTGTGATGACAAAGGGCATGGAGCATTGTGATGAAAGCGGTACTAGAGAATTGGGATGACAGGGGTCATGGAGCATTGTGATGACAAGGGCCATGGAGCATTGTGATGACAGGGGTCATGGGGCATTGTGATGAAAGGGGGCATGGGACATTGTGATGACAGTGGGAATGGATCATTGTGATTACAGGGATCATGGAGCATTGTGATGACAGGGGCATGGGACATTGTGATGAAAGTGGTCATGGAGCATTGTGATGAAAGGGGTCAAGGGGAAAATTGATGACAATGGCTATGGGGCATTTTGATGAATGTGGTCATGGAGCACTGTGAGGCAAGTGGTCATGCAGCATTGTGATGAAAAGCACATTGGAGCATTGTGATGACAAGGGCCAAGGAGCATTGTGATCAAATGGGTTATGGAGCATTGTGAGGAAAGTGGTCATGGAACATTGTTAAGAAAGGGGACACGGAACATTGAGATAAAAGGGGTCATAGGACATTGTGATGACAAGGGCCATGGAGCATTGTGATGAAAGGGTTTATGGAACACTGTAATTACAGGAGCCATGGAGAATTGTGAAGATAAAGGCCATGGAACATTGTGATGACAGGCGTCATGGAGCATTGTGATGAAAGGGGTCATGGATCATTTCGATGTCAGGGGTCATGTAGCATTGTGATGACAATGGTCATGGAGCATTGTGAAGAAAGTGGTCATGGAGAATTGTGATGAAAAGTGCTATGGAGCATTGTGATGACAAGAGCCATGGAGCATTGTGATCAAATGGGTTATCGAGGATTGTGATGAATGTGGTCATGGAGGATTGTGATGAAAGGGGACATAGAGCATTGAGATAAAAGGGGTCAAGGGACATTGTGATGACAAGGGCCATGGAGCATTGTGATGAAAGGGGTCATGGAGCATTGTGATGAAAAGCACCATGGAGTATTGCGATGACAAGAGTCTTGGAGCATTGTGATGACATTTTCATGGAGCATTGTGATGACATGGGCATGGAGATTTGTGATTACAGGGGCCATGGAGCATTTGATGACAAGGGCATGGACCATTGTGATGAAAATGGTCATGGAGCATTGTGATGAAAGGGGTCAAGGGGAAAATTGATGACAATGGCTATGGGGCATTTTGATGAATGTGGTCTTGGAGCACTGTGAGGCAAGTGTTCATGCAGCATTGTGATGAAAAGCGCATTGGAGCATTGTGATGACAAGGGCCAAGGAGCACTGTGATCAAATGGGTTATGGAGCATTGTGATGAAAGTGGTCATGGAACATTGTTAAGAAAGGGGACACGGAACATTGAGATAAAAGGGGTCATAGGACATTGTGATGACAAGGGCCATGGAGCATTGTGATGAAAGGGTTTATGGAACACTGTAATTACAGGAGCCATGGAGAACTGTGAAGATAAAGGCCATGGAACATTGTGATGACAGGCATCATGGAGCATTGTGATAAAAGGAGTCATGGATCATTGCGATGTCAGGGGTCATGTAGCATTGTGATGATAGAGGCATAGAGCATTGTGATGACAATGGTCATGGAGCATTGTGATGAAAGGGGACATGGAGCAATGAGATAAAAGGGGTCATGGGACATTGTGATGACAGGGGCCATGGAGCATTGTGATGAAAGGAATTATGGAGCACTGTAATTACAGTAGCCATGGAGAAATGTGAAGACAAAGGCCATGGAACATTGTGATGACAGGCATCATTGAGCATTGTGATGAAAGGGGTCATGGATCATTGCGATGTCAGGGGTTATGTAGCATTGTGATGACAATGGTCATGGAGCTTTGTGAAGAAAGTGGTCATGGAGCATTGTGATGAAAAGCACCATGGAGTATTGTGATGACAAGAGTCTTGGAGCATTGTGATGGCATTTTCATGGAGCATTGTGATGACATGGGCATGGAGATTT
This sequence comes from Balaenoptera borealis, assembly GCF_965194805.1. Classification (NCBI taxonomy): domain Eukaryota; kingdom Metazoa; phylum Chordata; class Mammalia; order Artiodactyla; family Balaenopteridae; genus Balaenoptera; species Balaenoptera borealis. The sequence goes on along the minus strand of NC_138874.1, from coordinate 15,662,698 downwards.
GTGATTACAGGGGCCATGGAGCATTTGATGACAAGGGCATGGACCATTGTGATGACAAGGGACACGGAGAAGTGTGATGAAAGTGGTCATGGAGCATTGTGATGAAAGGGGTCATGGATCATTGAGATTATAGGGTTCATGGAGCATTGTGATGGCAAGGGTCATGAAGCACTGTGATGACAGGGTTCATGGAGCATTGCGATGACAAGGGGCATGTAACATTGTGATAACCGGAGTCATGCGGCATTGTGATGACAGGGGGCATGGAGCATTGTGATTACAGGGATCATGGAGCATTGTGATGACAAAGGCATGGTGCATTGTGATGACCAAGCCATGGAGCATTGTGACGAAAGGGGTAATGGAGCATTGTGAGGAAAACTGTCATGGATCATTGTGATTACAGGGTTCATGGAGCATTGTGATGACAAGTGTCATGGAACTTTGAGATAAAGGGGGTCATCGGAAATTGTGATGACAAGGGCCAGGGAGCTTTGTGATGACAAGGGTCATGGAGCATTGTGATGACAGGAGTCATGGGGCACTGTGATGACAGTGGGCATGGAGCATTTTAATGAACGGGTTCATGAAGCACTGTGATTAGAGGCGACATGGAGCATTGTGATGACCAAGCCATGGAGCATTGTGATGAAAGGTGTCATGGAGCATTGTGATGACAAGAGTCCTGGAGCATTGTGATGACATTTTCATGGAGCATTGGGATGACACGGGCATGGAGAATTGTGTTGAGAAGTGTGCTGGAGTATTGTGATGACAAGGGCATGGAGCCTTGTGATTACAGGGGCCATAGAGCATTGTGATGACAAGGATATGGAACATTGTGATGAAAAGGGGCATGGAGCAATTTGATGAATGTGATACTGGAGCATTTTGATGAAAGGGGTCATGGATGTTTGTGATTACAGGGATCATGGAGCATTGTGATGGCAGGGGTCATGGGGCATTGTGAAGACAAGGGTCATGGAGCATTGTGATGGCAAGGGCCATGAGGCATTGTGATGACAGGAATCATGGGGCATAGTGATGACAGGGTGCGTGGAGCATTGTGATGAAAGTGGTCATGGAGCATTGTGATGACAGTGCTCATTGAGCATTGTGAGGACACGGTCATGGAGCCTTGTGATGAGATAACTTCTGGAGCATTTTGATGACAAGGGCCATGGAGCATTGGTGATGACATGACTTCTGGAGCATCGTGATGACAAGGGCATGGTGCATTGTGATGAGAAGTGGCATGGAGCACTGTGAAGAAAAGGGTAATGGAGCATTGTGCGGAAAGGTGTTATGGATCATTGTGATGACAGAGGTCATGGAGCATTGTGATGAAAGGGTCATTGTGCCTTGTTATGACAAGAGCCATGGAGTATTGTTATTAAATGGGTTATGGAGCGTTGTGATGCAAGTGGTCATGGAGCATTGTGATGAAAAGCGCCATGGAGCATTGTGATGACAAGAGTCCAGGAGCATTCTGATGACACTGTCATGGAGAACTGGGATGACACGGGCATGGAGAATTGTGATGAGAAGAGTTCTGGAGCATTGTGATGACAGAGGCATGGAGCATTGTGATTACAGGGGCCATGGAGCATTGTGATGACAGGGGTCATGGGGCATTGTGATGAAAGGGGGCATGGGACATTGTGATGACAGTGGGAATTGATCATTGTGATTACAGGGATCATGGAGCATTGTGATGACAGGGGCCATGGAACATTGTGATCAAATGGGTTATGGAACGGTGTGATGAAAGTGGTCATGGATCATTGTGATGACAAGTGTCCTGGAGCGTAGTGATGACATTTTCATGGAGCATTGTTATGACACAGGCATGGAGAATTGTGATGAGAAGAGTTCTGGAGCATTGAGATGACAAAGGTATGGAGCATTGTGATTACAGGGGCCATGGAACATTTGATGACAAGTGCATGGAGTATTGTGATGACAAAGGGCATGGAGCATTGTGATGAAAGTGGTACTAGAGAATTGTGAGGACAGGGGTCATGGAGCATTGTGATGACAAGGGCCATGGAGCATTGTGATGACAGGGGTCATGGGGCATTGTGATGAAAGGGGGCATGGGACATTGTGATGACAGTGGGAATGGATCACTGTGATTACAGGGATCATGGAGCATTGTGATGACAGGGGCATGGGACATTGTGATGAAAGTGGTCATGGAGCATTGTGATGAAAGGGGTCAAGGGGAAAATTGATGACAATGGCTATGGGGCATTTTGATGAATGTGGTCATGGAGCACTGTGAGGCAAGTGGTCATGCAGCATTGTGATGAAAAGCACATTGGAGCATTGTGATGATAAGGGCCAAGGAGCATTGTGATCAAATGGGTTATGGAGCATTGTGAGGAAAGTGGTCATGGAACATTGTTAAGAAAGGGGACACGGAACATTGAGATAAAAGGGGTCATAGGACATTGTGATGACAAGGGCCATGGAGCATTGTGATGAAAGGGTTTATGGAACACTGTAATTACAGGAGCCATGGAGAATTGTGAAGATAAAGGCCATGGAACATTGTGATGACAGGCGTCATGGAGCATTGTGATGAAAGGGGTCATGGATCATTTCGATGTCAGGGGTCATGTAGCATTGTGATGACAATGGTCATGGAGCATTGTGAAGAAAGTGGTCATGGAGAATTGTGATGAAAAGTGCTATGGAGCATTGTGATGACAAGAGCCATGGAGCATTGTGATCAAATGGGTTATCGAGGATTGTGATGAATGTGGTCATGGAGGATTGTGATGAAAGGGGACATAGAGCATTGAGATAAAAGGGGTCAAGGGACATTGTGATGACAAGGGCCATGGAGCATTGTGATGAAAGGGGTCATGGAGCATTGTGATGAAAAGCACCATGGAGTATTGTGATGACAAGAGTCTTGGAGCATTGTGATGACATTTTCATGGAGCATTGTGATGACATGGGCATGGAGATTTGTGATTACAGGGGCCATGGAGCATTTGATGACAAGGGCATGGACCATTGTGATGAAAATGGTCATGGAGCATTGTGATGAAAGGGGTCAAGGGGAAAATTGATGACAATGGCTATGGGGCATTTTGATGAATGTGGTCTTGGAGCACTGTGAGGCAAGTGTTCATGCAGCATTGTGATGAAAAGCGCATTGGAGCATTGTGATGACAAGGGCCAAGGAGCATTGTGATCAAATGGGTTATGGAGCATTGTGATGAAAGTGGTCATGGAACATTGTTAAGAAAGGGGACACGGAACATTGAGATAAAAGGGGTCATAGGACATTGTGATGACAGGCATCATGGAGCATTGTGATAAAAGGAGTCATGGATCATTGCGATGTCAGGGGTCATGTAGCATTGTGATGATAGAGGCATAGAGCATTGTGATGACAATGGTCATGGAGCATTGTGACGAAAGGGGACATGGAGCAATGAGATAAAAGGGGTCATGGGACATTGTGATGACAGGGGCCATGGAGCATTGTGATGAAAGGAATTATGGAGCACTGTAATTACAGTAGCCATGGAGAAATGTGAAGACAAAGGCCATGGAACATTGTGATGACAGGCATCATTGAGCATTGTGATGAAAGGGGTCATGGATCATTGCGATGTCAGGGGTTATGTAGCATTGTGATGACAAGGGCCATGGAGCATTGTGATCAAATGGGTTATGGAGCATTGTGATGAAAGTGGTCATGGAGCACTGAGATAAATGGGGTCATGGGACATTGTAATGACAAGGGCCATGGAGCATTGTGATGAAAGAGTTCATGGAGCGTTGTGATGAAAGTGGTCATAGATAATTGTGATGAAATGCGCCATGGAGTATTGTGATGACAAGAGTCCTGGAGCATTGTGATGACATTTTTTCATGGAGCATTGTGATGACACGGGCATGGAGAATTGTGATGAGAAGAGTTCTGGAGCATTGTGATGACAAGGGCATTGAGCATTGTGATTACAAGGATCATGGAGCTTGTGATGACAAGGTTCATGGAGCATTGTGATGACAGAAGTCACATAGCATTATGATGACAAGGGCCATGGAGCATTGTGATGACAGGGGTGATGGGGCATTGTGATGAAAAGCACCATGGAGCATTGTGATTAGAGGGGTCCTGGGGCATTGTGATGACAAGTGGCATGGAGCCCTGTGATGAAAGGGGTACTGGAGCATTGTTAGGAAATGGGCCATGGAGCACTGTGATGACAAGTGCATGGAGCATTGTGATGACAAGTGGCATGGAGAATTGTGATGAAACGGTTAATGGAGCATTGTGAGGAAAGGTGTTATGGATCACTGTTATGACAGGGGTCATGGAGCTTTGAGATGACAACGGCCATGGAGCATTGTGATGACAGTGGTCACGGGGATTTGTGATGACAGTGGGCATGGAGCATTGTAATGAACGGGTTCATGGAGCAATGTGATTACATACGACATGGAGCATTGTGATGACAAAACCATGGAGTATTCTGATGAAAGGGGTCATGGAGCATTGTGATGAAAAGTTTCATTGGGCCTTGTTATGACAAGAGCCATGGAACATTGTGATTAAGTGGTTTATGGAGCGTTGTGATGAAAGTGGTCATGGAGCATTGTGATTACAGGGGCCATGGAGCATTGTGATGAAAGGTGTCATGGAGCATTGTGATGAAAGGGATCATGGATCATTGTGATTACAAGGGCAAGTAGCATTGTGATGAGCATTGGCATGCAGCCTTGAGATAAATGGGTGACTGGAGCGTTGTGAGGAAACGGGCCATTGAGCATTGCGATGGCAAGGGCATGGAACATTGTGATGACAAGTGGCATGGAGCATTGTGATGAAAGAGGTATTGGAGCATTGTGAGGAAATGGTACATGGATCATTGTGATTACAGGGATCAAAGAGCATTGTGATGACAAGGGTCATGGAGCATTGTGATGACAGGGTCATGGAGCATAGAGATGACAAGGGCCATGGAGAATAGTGATGACAGTGGTCATCTGTACTTGTGATAATAGGGGTCATGGAACACTGTGATTACAGGGGCCATGGAGCATTCTGATGACAAAGGCCATGGAACATTGTGATGACAGGCATCACGGAGCATTGTGATGAAAGGGGTCAGGGATCACTGAGATGACAGGGGTCATGGAGCATTGTGATGATAGGGGCATTGAGCATTGTGATGACAATGGTCATAGACCATTGTGATAAAAGGGGTCATGGAGCATTGAGATAAAATGGGTCATGGGACATTGTGATGACAAGGATCGTTGAGCATTGTGATGAAAGGTGTCATGGAGCATTGTGATGACAAGGGCCATGGAACATTGTGATCAAATGGTTTATGGAACGGTGTGATGAAAGTGGTCATGGATCATTGTGATGACAAGTGTCCTGGAGCGTAGTGATGACATTTTCATGGAGCATTGTTATGACACAGGCATGGAGAATTGTGATGAGAAGAGTTCTGGAGCATTGAGATGACAAAGGTATGGAGCATTGTGATTACAGGGGCCATGGAACATTTGATGACAAGTGCATGGAGTATTGTGATGACAAAGGGCATGGAGCATTGTGATGAAAGCGGTACTAGAGAATTGGGATGACAGGGGTCATGGAGCATTGTGATGACAAGGGCCATGGAGCATTGTGATGACAGGGGTCATGGGGCATTGTGATGAAAGGGGGCATGGGACATTGTGATGACAGTGGGAATGGATCATTGTGATTACAGGGATCATGGAGCATTGTGATGACAGGGGCATGGGACATTGTGATGAAAGTGGTCATGGAGCATTGTGATGAAAGGGGTCAAGGGGAAAATTGATGACAATGGCTATGGGGCATTTTGATGAATGTGGTCATGGAGCACTGTGAGGCAAGTGGTCATGCAGCATTGTGATGAAAAGCACATTGGAGCATTGTGATGACAAGGGCCAAGGAGCATTGTGATCAAATGGGTTATGGAGCATTGTGAGGAAAGTGGTCATGGAACATTGTTAAGAAAGGGGACACGGAACATTGAGATAAAAGGGGTCATAGGACATTGTGATGACAAGGGCCATGGAGCATTGTGATGAAAGGGTTTATGGAACACTGTAATTACAGGAGCCATGGAGAATTGTGAAGATAAAGGCCATGGAACATTGTGATGACAGGCGTCATGGAGCATTGTGATGAAAGGGGTCATGGATCATTTCGATGTCAGGGGTCATGTAGCATTGTGATGACAATGGTCATGGAGCATTGTGAAGAAAGTGGTCATGGAGAATTGTGATGAAAAGTGCTATGGAGCATTGTGATGACAAGAGCCATGGAGCATTGTGATCAAATGGGTTATCGAGGATTGTGATGAATGTGGTCATGGAGGATTGTGATGAAAGGGGACATAGAGCATTGAGATAAAAGGGGTCAAGGGACATTGTGATGACAAGGGCCATGGAGCATTGTGATGAAAGGGGTCATGGAGCATTGTGATGAAAAGCACCATGGAGTATTGCGATGACAAGAGTCTTGGAGCATTGTGATGACATGGGCATGGAGATTTGTGATTACAGGGGCCATGGAGCATTTGATGACAAGGGCATGGACCATTGTGATGAAAATGGTCATGGAGCATTGTGATGAAAGGGGTCAAGGGGAAAATTGATGACAATGGCTATGGGGCATTTTGATGAATGTGGTCTTGGAGCACTGTGAGGCAAGTGTTCATGCAGCATTGTGATGAAAAGCGCATTGGAGCATTGTGATGACAAGGGACACGGAGAAGTGTGATGAAAGTGGTCATGGAGCATTGTGATGAAAGGGGTCATGGATCATTGAGATTATAGGGTTCATGGAGCATTGTGATGGCAAGGGTCATGAAGCACTGTGATGACAGGGTTCATGGAGCATTGCGATGACAAGGGGCATGTAACATTGTGATAACCGGAGTCATGCGGCATTGTGATGACAGGGGGCATGGAGCATTGTGATTACAGGGATCATGGAGCATTGTGATGACAAAGGCATGGTGCATTGTGATGACCAAGCCATGGAGCATTGTGACGAAAGGGGTAATGGAGCATTGTGAGGAAAACTGTCATGGATCATTGTGATTACAGGGTTCATGGAGCATTGTGATGACAAGTGTCATGGAACTTTGAGATAAAGGGGGTCATCGGAAATTGTGATGACAAGGGCCAGGGAGCTTTGTGATGACAAGGGTCATGGAGCATTGTGATGACAGGAGTCATGGGGCACTGTGATGACAGTGGGCATGGAGCATTTTAATGAACGGGTTCATGAAGCACTGTGATTAGAGGCGACATGGAGCATTGTGATGACCAAGCCATGGAGCATTGTGATGAAAGGTGTCATGGAGCATTGTGATGACAAGAGTCCTGGAGCATTGTGATGACATTTTCATGGAGCATTGGGATGACACGGGCATGGAGAATTGTGTTGAGAAGTGTGCTGGAGTATTGTGATGACAAGGGCATGGAGCCTTGTGATTACAGGGGCCATAGAGCATTGTGATGACAAGGATATGGAACATTGTGATGAAAAGGGGCATGGAGCAATTTGATGAATGTGATACTGGAGCATTTTGATGAAAGGGGTCATGGATGTTTGTGATTACAGGGATCATGGAGCATTGTGATGGCAGGGGTCATGGGGCATTGTGAAGACAAGGGTCATGGAGCATTGTGATGGCAAGGGCCATGAGGCATTGTGATGACAGGAATCATGGGGCATAGTGATGACAGGGTGCGTGGAGCATTGTGATGAAAGTGGTCATGGAGCATTGTGATGACAGTGCTCATTGAGCATTGTGAGGACACGGTCATGGAGCCTTGTGATGAGATAACTTCTGGAGCATTTTGATGACAAGGGCCATGGAGCATTGGTGATGACATGACTTCTGGAGCATCGTGATGACAAGGGCATGGTGCATTGTGATGAGAAGTGGCATGGAGCACTGTGAAGAAAAGGGTAATGGAGCATTGTGCGGAAAGGTGTTATGGATCATTGTGATGACAGAGGTCATGGAGCATTGTGATGAAAGGGTCATTGTGCCTTGTTATGACAAGAGCCATGGAGTATTGTTATTAAATGGGTTATGGAGCGTTGTGATGCAAGTGGTCATGGAGCATTGTGATGAAAAGCGCCATGGAGCATTGTGATGACAAGAGTCCAGGAGCATTCTGATGACACTGTCATGGAGAACTGGGATGACACGGGCATGGAGAATTGTGATGAGAAGAGTTCTGGAGCATTGTGATGACAGAGGCATGGAGCATTGTGATTACAGGGGCCATGGAGCATTGTGATGACAGGGGTCATGGGGCATTGTGATGAAAGGGGGCATGGGACATTGTGATGACAGTGGGAATTGATCATTGTGATTACAGGGATCATGGAGCATTGTGATGACAGGGGCCATGGAACATTGTGATCAAATGGGTTATGGAACGGTGTGATGAAAGTGGTCATGGATCATTGTGATGACAAGTGTCCTGGAGCGTAGTGATGACATTTTCATGGAGCATTGTTATGACACAGGCATGGAGAATTGTGATGAGAAGAGTTCTGGAGCATTGAGATGACAAAGGTATGGAGCATTGTGATTACAGGGGCCATGGAACATTTGATGACAAGTGCATGGAGTATTGTGATGACAAAGGGCATGGAGCATTGTGATGAAAGTGGTACTAGAGAATTGTGAGGACAGGGGTCATGGAGCATTGTGATGACAAGGGCCATGGAGCATTGTGATGACAGGGGTCATGGGGCATTGTGATGAAAGGGGGCATGGGACATTGTGATGACAGTGGGAATGGATCACTGTGATTACAGGGATCATGGAGCATTGTGATGACAGGGGCATGGGACATTGTGATGAAAGTGGTCATGGAGCATTGTGATGAAAGGGGTCAAGGGGAAAATTGATGACAATGGCTATGGGGCATTTTGATGAATGTGGTCATGGAGCACTGTGAGGCAAGTGGTCATGCAGCATTGTGATGAAAAGCACATTGGAGCATTGTGATGATAAGGGCCAAGGAGCATTGTGATCAAATGGGTTATGGAGCATTGTGAGGAAAGTGGTCATGGAACATTGTTAAGAAAGGGGACACGGAACATTGAGATAAAAGGGGTCATAGGACATTGTGATGACAAGGGCCATGGAGCATTGTGATGAAAGGGTTTATGGAACACTGTAATTACAGGAGCCATGGAGAATTGTGAAGATAAAGGCCATGGAACATTGTGATGACAGGCGTCATGGAGCATTGTGATGAAAGGGGTCATGGATCATTTCGATGTCAGGGGTCATGTAGCATTGTGATGACAATGGTCATGGAGCATTGTGAAGAAAGTGGTCATGGAGAATTGTGATGAAAAGTGCTATGGAGCATTGTGATGACAAGAGCCATGGAGCATTGTGATCAAATGGGTTATCGAGGATTGTGATGAATGTGGTCATGGAGGATTGTGATGAAAGGGGACATAGAGCATTGAGATAAAAGGGGTCAAGGGACATTGTGATGACAAGGGCCATGGAGCATTGTGATGAAAGGGGTCATGGAGCATTGTGATGAAAAGCACCATGGAGTATTGTGATGACAAGAGTCTTGGAGCATTGTGATGACATTTTCATGGAGCATTGTGATGACATGGGCATGGAGATTTGTGATTACAGGGGCCATGGAGCATTTGATGACAAGGGCATGGACCATTGTGATGAAAATGGTCATGGAGCATTGTGATGAAAGGGGTCAAGGGGAAAATTGATGACAATGGCTATGGGGCATTTTGATGAATGTGGTCTTGGAGCACTGTGAGGCAAGTGTTCATGCAGCATTGTGATGAAAAGCGCATTGGAGCATTGTGATGACAAGGGCCAAGGAGCATTGTGATCAAATGGGTTATGGAGCATTGTGATGAAAGTGGTCATGGAACATTGTTAAGAAAGGGGACACGGAACATTGAGATAAAAGGGGTCATAGGACATTGTGATGACAGGCATCATGGAGCATTGTGATAAAAGGAGTCATGGATCATTGCGATGTCAGGGGTCATGTAGCATTGTGATGATAGAGGCATAGAGCATTGTGATGACAATGGTCATGGAGCATTGTGATGAAAGGGGACATGGAGCAATGAGATAAAAGGGGTCATGGGACATTGTGATGACAGGGGCCATGGAGCATTGTGATGAAAGGAATTATGGAGCACTGTAATTACAGTAGCCATGGAGAAATGTGAAGACAAAGGCCATGGAACATTGTGATGACAGGCATCATTGAGCATTGTGATGAAAGGGGTCATGGATCATTGCGATGTCAGGGGTTATGTAGCATTGTGATGACAAGGGCCATGGAGCATTGTGATCAAATGGGTTATGGAGCATTGTGATGAAAGTGGTCATGGAGCACTGAGATAAATGGGGTCATGGGACATTGTAATGACAAGGGCCATGGAGCATTGTGATGAAAGAGTTCATGGAGCGTTGTGATGAAAGTGGTCATAGATAATTGTGATGAAATGCGCCATGGAGTATTGTGATGACAAGAGTCCTGGAGCATTGTGATGACATTTTTTCATGGAGCATTGTGATGACACGGGCATGGAGAATTGTGATGAGAAGAGTTCTGGAGCATTGTGATGACAAGGGCATTGAGCATTGTGATTACAAGGATCATGGAGCTTGTGATGACAAGGTTCATGGAGCATTGTGATGACAGAAGTCACATAGCATTATGATGACAAGGGCCATGGAGCATTGTGATGACAGGGGTGATGGGGCATTGTGATGAAAAGCACCATGGAGCATTGTGATTAGAGGGGTCCTGGGGCATTGTGATGACAAGTGGCATGGAGCCCTGTGATGAAAGGGGTACTGGAGCATTGTTAGGAAATGGGCCATGGAGCACTGTGATGACAAGTGCATGGAGCATTGTGATGACAAGTGGCATGGAGAATTGTGATGAAACGGTTAATGGAGCATTGTGAGGAAAGGTGTTATGGATCACTGTTATGACAGGGGTCATGGAGCTTTGAGATGACAACGGCCATGGAGCATTGTGATGACAGTGGTCACGGGGATTTGTGATGACAGTGGGCATGGAGCATTGTAATGAACGGGTTCATGGAGCAATGTGATTACATACGACATGGAGCATTGTGATGACAAAACCATGGAGTATTCTGATGAAAGGGGTCATGGAGCATTGTGATGAAAAGTTTCATTGGGCCTTGTTATGACAAGAGCCATGGAACATTGTGATTAAGTGGTTTATGGAGCGTTGTGATGAAAGTGGTCATGGAGCATTGTGATTACAGGGGCCATGGAGCATTGTGATGAAAGGTGTCATGGAGCATTGTGATGAAAGGGATCATGGATCATTGTGATTACAAGGGCAAGTAGCATTGTGATGAGCATTGGCATGCAGCCTTGAGATAAATGGGTGACTGGAGCGTTGTGAGGAAACGGGCCATTGAGCATTGCGATGGCAAGGGCATGGAACATTGTGATGACAAGTGGCATGGAGCATTGTGATGAAAGAGGTATTGGAGCATTGTGAGGAAATGGTACATGGATCATTGTGATTACAGGGATCAAAGAGCATTGTGATGACAAGGGTCATGGAGCATTGTGATGACAGGGTCATGGAGCATAGAGATGACAAGGGCCATGGAGAATAGTGATGACAGTGGTCATCTGTACTTGTGATAATAGGGGTCATGGAACACTGTGATTACAGGGGCCATGGAGCATTCTGATGACAAAGGCCATGGAACATTGTGATGACAGGCATCACGGAGCATTGTGATGAAAGGGGTCAGGGATCACTGAGATGACAGGGGTCATGGAGCATTGTGATGATAGGGGCATTGAGCATTGTGATGACAATGGTCATAGACCATTGTGATAAAAGGGGTCATGGAGCATTGAGATAAAATGGGTCATGGGACATTGTGATGACAAGGATCGTTGAGCATTGTGATGAAAGGTGTCATGGAGCATTGTGATGACAAGGGCCATGGAACATTGTGATCAAATGGTTTATGGAACGGTGTGATGAAAGTGGTCATGGATCATTGTGATGACAAGTGTCCTGGAGCGTAGTGATGACATTTTCATGGAGCATTGTTATGACACAGGCATGGAGAATTGTGATGAGAAGAGTTCTGGAGCATTGAGATGACAAAGGTATGGAGCATTGTGATTACAGGGGCCATGGAACATTTGATGACAAGTGCATGGAGTATTGTGATGACAAAGGGCATGGAGCATTGTGATGAAAGCGGTACTAGAGAATTGGGATGACAGGGGTCATGGAGCATTGTGATGACAAGGGCCATGGAGCATTGTGATGACAGGGGTCATGGGGCATTGTGATGAAAGGGGGCATGGGACATTGTGATGACAGTGGGAATGGATCATTGTGATTACAGGGATCATGGAGCATTGTGATGACAGGGGCATGGGACATTGTGATGAAAGTGGTCATGGAGCATTGTGATGAAAGGGGTCAAGGGGAAAATTGATGACAATGGCTATGGGGCATTTTGATGAATGTGGTCATGGAGCACTGTGAGGCAAGTGGTCATGCAGCATTGTGATGAAAAGCACATTGGAGCATTGTGATGACAAGGGCCAAGGAGCATTGTGATCAAATGGGTTATGGAGCATTGTGAGGAAAGTGGTCATGGAACATTGTTAAGAAAGGGGACACGGAACATTGAGATAAAAGGGGTCATAGGACATTGTGATGACAAGGGCCATGGAGCATTGTGATGAAAGGGTTTATGGAACACTGTAATTACAGGAGCCATGGAGAATTGTGAAGATAAAGGCCATGGAACATTGTGATGACAGGCGTCATGGAGCATTGTGATGAAAGGGGTCATGGATCATTTCGATGTCAGGGGTCATGTAGCATTGTGATGACAATGGTCATGGAGCATTGTGAAGAAAGTGGTCATGGAGAATTGTGATGAAAAGTGCTATGGAGCATTGTGATGACAAGAGCCATGGAGCATTGTGATCAAATGGGTTATCGAGGATTGTGATGAATGTGGTCATGGAGGATTGTGATGAAAGGGGACATAGAGCATTGAGATAAAAGGGGTCAAGGGACATTGTGATGACAAGGGCCATGGAGCATTGTGATGAAAGGGGTCATGGAGCATTGTGATGAAAAGCACCATGGAGTATTGCGATGACAAGAGTCTTGGAGCATTGTGATGACATTTTCATGGAGCATTGTGATGACATGGGCATGGAGATTTGTGATTACAGGGGCCATGGAGCATTTGATGACAAGGGCATGGACCATTGTGATGAAAATGGTCATGGAGCATTGTGATGAAAGGGGTCAAGGGGAAAATTGATGACAATGGCTATGGGGCATTTTGATGAATGTGGTCTTGGAGCACTGTGAGGCAAGTGTTCATGCAGCATTGTGATGAAAAGCGCATTGGAGCATTGTGATGACAAGGGCCAAGGAGCACTGTGATCAAATGGGTTATGGAGCATTGTGATGAAAGTGGTCATGGAACATTGTTAAGAAAGGGGACACGGAACATTGAGATAAAAGGGGTCATAGGACATTGTGATGACAAGGGCCATGGAGCATTGTGATGAAAGGGTTTATGGAACACTGTAATTACAGGAGCCATGGAGAACTGTGAAGATAAAGGCCATGGAACATTGTGATGACAGGCATCATGGAGCATTGTGATAAAAGGAGTCATGGATCATTGCGATGTCAGGGGTCATGTAGCATTGTGATGATAGAGGCATAGAGCATTGTGATGACAATGGTCATGGAGCATTGTGATGAAAGGGGACATGGAGCAATGAGATAAAAGGGGTCATGGGACATTGTGATGACAGGGGCCATGGAGCATTGTGATGAAAGGAATTATGGAGCACTGTAATTACAGTAGCCATGGAGAAATGTGAAGACAAAGGCCATGGAACATTGTGATGACAGGCATCATTGAGCATTGTGATGAAAGGGGTCATGGATCATTGCGATGTCAGGGGTTATGTAGCATTGTGATGACAATGGTCATGGAGCTTTGTGAAGAAAGTGGTCATGGAGCATTGTGATGAAAAGCACCATGGAGTATTGTGATGACAAGAGTCTTGGAGCATTGTGATGGCATTTTCATGGAGCATTGTGATGACATGGGCATGGAGATTTGTGATTACAGGGGCCATGGAGCATTTGATGACAAGGGCATGGACCATTGTGATGACAAGGGACACGGAGAAGTGTGATGAAAGTGGTCATGGAGCATTGTGATGAAAGGGGTCATGGATCATTGAGATTATAGGGTTCATGGAGCATTGTGATGGCAAGGGTCATGAAGCACTGTGATGACAGGGTTCATGGAGCATTGCGATGACAAGGGGCATGTAACATTGTGATAACCGGAGTCATGCGGCATTGTGATGACAGGGGGCATGGAGCATTGTGATTACAGGGATCATGGAGCATTGTGATGACAAAGGCATGGTGCATTGTGATGACCAAGCCATGGAGCATTGTGACGAAAGGGGTAATGGAGCATTGTGAGGAAAACTGTCATGGATCATTGTGATTACAGGGTTCATGGAGCATTGTGATGACAAGTGTCATGGAACTTTGAGATAAAGGGGGTCATCGGAAATTGTGATGACAAGGGCCAGGGAGCTTTGTGATGAAAAGGGTCATGGAGCATTGTGATGACAGGAGTCATGGGGCACTGTGATGACAGTGGGCATGGAGCATTTTAATGAACGGGTTCATGAAGCACTGTGATTAGAGGCGACATGGAGCATTGTGATGACCAAGCTATGGAGCATTGTGATGAAAGGTGTCATGGAGCATTGTGATGACAAGAGTCCTGGAGCATTGTGATGACATTTTCATGGAGCATTGGGATGACACGGGCATGGAGAATTGTGTTGAGAAGTGTGCTGGAGTATTGTGATGACAAGGGCATGGAGCCTTGTGATTGATTACAGGGGCCATAGAGCATTGTGATGACAAGGATATGGAACATTGTGATGAAAAGGGGCATGGAGCAATTTGATGAATGTGATACTGGAGCATTTTGATGAAAGGGGTCATGGATGTTTGTGATTACAGGGATCATGGAGCATTGTGATGGCAGGGGTCATGGGGCATTGTGAAGACAAGGGTCATGGAGCATTGTGATGGCAAGGGCCATGAGGCATTGTGATGACAGGAATCATGGGGCATAGTGATGACAGGGTGCGTGGAGCATTGTGATGAAAGTGGTCATGGAGCATTGTGATGACAGTGCTCATTGAGCATTGTGAGGACACGGTCATGGAGCCTTGTGATGAGATAACTTCTGGAGCATTTTGATGACAAGGGCCATGGAGCATTGGTGATGACATGACTTCTGGAGCATCGTGATGACAAGGGCATGGTGCATTGTGATGAGAAGTGGCATGGAGCACTGTGAAGAAAAGGGTAATGGAGCATTGTGCGGAAAGGTGTTATGGATCATTGTGATGACAGAGGTCATGGAGCATTGTGATGAAAGGGTCATTGTGCCTTGTTATGACAAGAGCCATGGAGTATTGTTATTAAATGGGTTATGGAGCGTTGTGATGCAAGTGGTCATGGAGCATTGTGATGAAAAGCGCCATGGAGCATTGTGATGACAAGAGTCCGCGAGCATTCTGATGACACTGTCATGGAGAACTGGGATGACACGGGCATGGAGAATTGTGATGAGAAGAGTTCTGGAGCATTGTGATGACAGAGGCATGGAGCATTGTGATTACAGGGGCCATGGAGCATTGTGATGACAGGGGTCATGGGGCATTGTGATGAAAGGGGGCATGGGACATTGTGATGACAGTGGGAATTGATCATTGTGATTACAGGGATCATGGAGCATTGTGATGACAGGGGCCATGGAACATTGTGATCAAATGGGTTATGGAACGGTGTGATGAAAGTGGTCATGGATCATTGTGATGACAAGTGTCCTGGAGCGTAGTGATGACATTTTCATGGAGCATTGTTATGACACAGGCATGGAGAATTGTGATGAGAAGAGTTCTGGAGCATTGAGATGACAAAGGTATGGAGCATTGTGATTACAGGGGCCATGGAACATTTGATGACAAGTGCATGGAGTATTGTGATGACAAAGGGCATGGAGCATTGTGATGAAAGTGGTACTAGAGAATTGTGAGGACAGGGGTCATGGAGCATTGTGATGACAAGGGCCATGGAGCATTGTGATGACAGGGGTCATGGGGCATTGTGATGAAAGGGGGCATGGGACATTGTGATGACAGTGGGAATGGATCACTGTGATTACAGGGATCATGGAGCATTGTGATGACAGGGGCATGGGACATTGTGATGAAAGTGGTCATGGAGCATTGTGATGAAAGGGGTCAAGGGGAAAATTGATGACAATGGCTATGGGGCATTTTGATGAATGTGGTCATGGAGCACTGTGAGGCAAGTGGTCATGCAGCATTGTGATGAAAAGCACATTGGAGCATTGTGATGATAAGGGCCAAGGAGCATTGTGATCAAATGGGTTATGGAGCATTGTGAGGAAAGTGGTCATGGAACATTGTTAAGAAAGGGGACACGGAACATTGAGATAAAAGGGGTCATAGGACATTGTGATGACAAGGGCCATGGAGCATTGTGATGAAAGGGTTTATGGAACACTGTAATTACAGGAGCCATGGAGAATTGTGAAGATAAAGGCCATGGAACATTGTGATGACAGGCGTCATGGAGCATTGTGATGAAAGGGGTCATGGATCATTTCAATGTCAGGGGTCATGTAGCATTGTGATGACAATGGTCATGGAGCATTGTGAAGAAAGTGGTCATGGAGAATTGTGATGAAAAGTGCTATGGAGCATTGTGATGACAAGAGCCATGGAGCATTGTGATCAAATGGGTTATCGAGGATTGTGATGAATGTGGTCATGGAGGATTGTGATGAAAGGGGACATAGAGCATTGAGATAAAAGGGGTCAAGGGACATTGTGATGACAGGCATCATGGAGCATTGTGATAAAAGGAGTCATGGATCATTGCGATGTCAGGGGTCATGTAGCATTGTGATGATAGAGGCATAGAGCATTGTGATGACAATGGTCATGGAGCATTGTGATGAAAGGGGACATGGAGCAATGAGATAAAAGGGGTCATGGGACATTGTGATGACAGGGGCCATGGAGCATTGTGATGAAAGGAATTATGGAGCACTGTAATTACAGTAGCCATGGAGAAATGTGAAGACAAAGGCCATGGAACATTGTGATGACAGGCATCATTGAGCATTGTGATGAAAGGGGTCATGGATCATTGCGATGTCAGGGGTTATGTAGCATTGTGATGACAATGGTCATGGAGCTTTGTGAAGAAAGTGGTCATGGAGCATTGTGATGAAAAGCACCATGGAGTATTGTGATGACAAGAGTCTTGGAGCATTGTGATGGCATTTTCATGGAGCATTGTGATGACATGGGCATGGAGATTTGTGATTACAGGGGCCATGGAGCATTTGATGACAAGGGCATGGACCATTGTGATGACAAGGGACACGGAGAAGTGTGATGAAAGTGGTCATGGAGCATTGTGATGAAAGGGGTCATGGATCATTGAGATTATAGGGTTCATGGAGCATTGTGATGGCAAGGGTCATGAGCACTGTGATGACAGGGTTCATGGAGCATTGCGATGACAAGGGGCATGTAACATTGTGATAACCGGAGTCATGCGGCATTGTGATGACAGGGGTCATGGATCATTGTGATTACAGGGATCATGGAGCATTGTGATGACAAAGGCATGGTGCATTGTGATGACCAAGCCATGGAGCATTGTGATGAAAGGGGTAATGGAGCATTGTGCGGAAAACTGTCATGGATCATTGTGATTACAGGGTTCATGGAGCATTGTGATGACAAGTGTCATGGAACTTTGAGATAAAGAGGGTCATCGGAAATTGTGATGACAAGGGCCAGGGAGCTTTGTGATGACAAGGGTCATGGAGCATTGTGATGACAGGAGTCATGGGGCACTGTGATTACAGTGGGCATGGAGCATTTTAATGAACGGGTTCATGAAGCACTGTGATTAGAGGCGACATGGAGCATTGTGATGACCAAGCCATGGAGCATTGTGATGAAAGGTGTCATGGAGCATTGTGATGACAAGAGTCCTGGAGCATTGTGATGACATTTTCATGGAGCATTGGGATGACACGGGCATGGAGAATTGTGTTGAGAAGTGTGCTGGAGTATTGTGATGACAAGGGCATGGAGCCTTGTGATTACAGGGGCCATAGAGCATTGTGATGACAAGGATATGGAACATTGTGATGAAAAGGGGCATGGAGCAATTTGATGAATGTGATACTGGAGCATTTTGATGAAAGGGGTCATGGATGTTTGTGATTACAGGGATCATGGAGCATTGTGATGGCAGGGGTCATGGGGCATTGTGAAGACAAGGGTCATGGAGCATTGTGATGGCAAGGGCCATGAGGCATTGTGATGACAGGAATCATGGGGCATAGTGATGACAGGGTGCGTGGAGCATTGTGATGAAAGTGGTCATGGAGCATTGTGATGACAGTGCTCATTGAGCATTGTGAGGACACGGTCATGGAGCCTTGTGATGAGATAACTTCTGGAGCATTTTGATGACAAGGGCCATGGAGCATTGGTGATGACAGAGGCATGGAGCATTGTGATTACAGGGGCCATGGAGCATTGTGATGAAAGGTGTCATGGAGCATTGTGATTAAAGGGATCATGGGTCATTGTGATGACCAGGGCATGTAGCATTGTGATGACCATTGGCATGGAGCCTTGTGATGAATGGGATACTGGAGCATTGTGAGGAAACAGGCCATTGAGCATTGTGATGACAAGTGGCATGGAGCATTGTGATGAAAGTAGTATTGGAGCATTGTGAGGAAATGGTACATGGATCGTTGTGATTACAGGGATCATGGAGCATTGTGATGACAAGGGTCATGGTGCATTGTGATGACAGGTATCATGGAGCATTGTGATGAGAGGTTATTGGGCATTGTGATGACAGTGGTCATGGAGCATTGCGATGATAGGGGCAGGGAACATTGTGATGACAAAAGCCATGGAGCATTGCGATTACAGGGGTCATGGAACATTTTGATGATAGGGGCATGGAGCATTGTGATGACACTGCTCATAGACCATTGTGATGAAAGGGGTCATGGAGCTTTGAGATAAAATGGGTCATGGGACATTGTGACAACAAGGGTCATGGAGCATTTGATGACAAGGGAATGTAGCATTGTGATGACATGACTTCTGGAGCTTTTGGATGACAAGGGCATGGAGAATTGTGATTACAGGGGCCATGGAGCATTGTGATGACAACTGCATTCAGCATTGTGATGAAAAGAGGAGTGGAGCATTGTGACGAGAGGCGTACTGGAGAATTGTGAGGAAAGATGTCATGGATCATTGTGATTACAGCGATCATGGAGCATTGTGATGACAGGGTTCATGGAGCATTGTGATGAAAAGGGCCATGGAGCATTGTGATGATAGGGCCATGGAGAATTGTGATGACAATGGTCATGGAGCATAGTGATGAAAGGGGTCATGGAGCATTGAGGTAAAGTGGGTCATGGGACATTGTGATGACAAGGGCCATGGAGCATTGTGATCAAATGGGTTATGGATCATTGTGATGAAAGTGGTCATGGAGCACTGAGATAAAAGGGGTCATGGGACATTGTAATGACAAGGGCCATGGAGCATTGTGATGAAAGAGTTCATGGAGCGTTGTGATGAAAGTGGTCATAGATAATTGTGATGAAATGCGCCATGGAGTATTGTGATGACAAGAGTCCTGGAGCATTGTGATGACATTTTTTCATGGAGCATTGTGATGACACGGGCATGGAGAATTGTGATGAGAAGAGTTCTGGAGCATTGTGATGACAAGGGCATGGAGCATTGTGATTACAAGGATCATGGAGCTTGTGATGACAAGGTTCATGGAGCATTGTGATGACAGAAGTCACATAGCATTATGATGACAAGGGCCATGGAGCATTGTGATGACAGGGGTGATGGGGCATTGTGATGAAAAGCACCATGGAGCATTGTGATTAGAGGGGTCCTGGGGCATTGTGATGACAAGTGGCATGGAGCCCTGTGATGAAAGGGGTACTGGAGCATTGTTAGGAAATGGGCCATGGAGCACTGTGATGACAAGTGCATGGAGCATTGTGATGACAAGTGGCATGGAGAATTGTGATGAAACGGTTAATGGAGCATTGTGAGGAAAGGTGTTATGGATCACTGTTATGACAGGGGTCATGGAGCTTTGAGATGACAACGGCCATGGAGCATTGTGATGACAGTGGTCACGGGGATTTGTGATGACAGTGGGCATGGAGCATTGTAATGAACGGGTTCATGGAGCAATGTGATTACATACGACATGGAGCATTGTGATGACAAAACCATGGAGTATTCTGATGAAAGGGGTCATGGAGCATTGTGATGAAAAGTTTCATTGGGCCTTGTTATGACAAGAGCCATGGAACATTGTGATTAAGTGGTTTATGGAGCGTTGTGATGAAAGTGGTCATGGAGCATTGTGATTACAGGGGCCATGGAGCATTGTGATGAAAGGTGTCATGGAGCATTGTGATGAAAGGGATCATGGATCATTGTGATTACAAGGGCAAGTAGCATTGTGATGAGCATTGGCATGCAGCCTTGAGATAAATGGGTGACTGGAGCGTTGTGAGGAAACGGGCCATTGAGCATTGCGATGGCAAGGGCATGGAACATTGTGATGACAAGTGGCATGGAGCATTGTGATGAAAGAGGTATTGGAGCATTGTGAGGAAATGGTACATGGATCATTGTGATTACAGGGATCAAAGAGCATTGTGATGACAAGGGTCATGGAGCATTGTGATGACAGGGTCATGGAGCATAGAGATGACAAGGGCCATGGAGAATAGTGATGACCGTGGTCATCTGTACTTGTGATAATAGGGGTCATGGAACACTGTGATTACAGGGGCCATGGAGCATTCTGATGACAAAGGCCATGGAACATTGTGATGACAGGCATCACGGAGCATTGTGATGAAAGGGGTCAGGGATCACTGAGATGACAGGGGTCATGGAGCATTGTGATGATAGGGGCATTGAGCATTGTGATGACAATGGTCATAGACCATTGTGATAAAAGGGGTCATGGAGCATTGAGATAAAATGGGTCATGGGACATTGTGATGACAAGGATCGTTGAGCATTGTGATGAAAGGTGTCATGGAGCATTGTGATGACAAGGGCCATGGAACATTGTGATCAAATGGGTTATGGAACGGTGTGATGAAAGTGGTCATGGATCATTGTGATGACAAGTGTCCTGGAGCGTAGTGATGACATTTTCATGGAGCATTGTTATGACACAGGCATGGAGAATTGTGATGAGAAGAGTTCTGGAGCATTGAGATGACAAAGGTATGGAGCATTGTGATTACAGGGGCCATGGAACATTTGATGACAAGTGCATGGAGTATTGTGATGACAAAGGGCATGGAGCATTGTGATGAAAGCGGTACTAGAGAATTGGGATGACAGGGGTCATGGAGCATTGTGATGACAAGGGCCATGGAGCATTGTGATGACAGGGGTCATGGGGCATTGTGATGAAAGGGGGCATGGGACATTGTGATGACAGTGGGAATGGATCATTGTGATTACAGGGATCATGGAGCATTGTGATGACAGGGGCATGGGACATTGTGATGAAAGTGGTCATGGAGCATTGTGATGAAAGGGGTCAAGGGGAAAATTGATGACAATGGCTATGGGGCATTTTGATGAATGTGGTCATGGAGCACTGTGAGGCAAGTGGTCATGCAGCATTGTGATGAAAAGCACATTGGAGCATTGTGATGACAAGGGCCAAGGAGCATTGTGATCAAATGGGTTATGGAGCATTGTGAGGAAAGTGGTCATGGAACATTGTTAAGAAAGGGGACACGGAACATTGAGATAAAAGGGGTCATAGGACATTGTGATGACAAGGGCCATGGAGCATTGTGATGAAAGGGTTTATGGAACACTGTAATTACAGGAGCCATGGAGAATTGTGAAGATAAAGGCCATGGAACATTGTGATGACAGGCGTCATGGAGCATTGTGATGAAAGGGGTCATGGATCATTTCGATGTCAGGGGTCATGTAGCATTGTGATGACAATGGTCATGGAGCATTGTGAAGAAAGTGGTCATGGAGAATTGTGATGAAAAGTGCTATGGAGCATTGTGATGACAAGAGCCATGGAGCATTGTGATCAAATGGGTTATCGAGGATTGTGATGAATGTGGTCATGGAGGATTGTGATGAAAGGGGACATAGAGCATTGAGATAAAAGGGGTCAAGGGACATTGTGATGACAAGGGCCATGGAGCATTGTGATGAAAGGGGTCATGGAGCATTGTGATGAAAAGCACCATGGAGTGTTGCGATGACAAGAGTCTTGGAGCATTGTGATGACATTTTCATGGAGCATTGTGATGACATGGGCATGGAGATTTGTGATTACAGGGGCCATGGAGCATTTGATGACAAGGGCATGGACCATTGTGATGAAAATGGTCATGGAGCATTGTGATGAAAGGGGTCAAGGGGAAAATTGATGACAATGGCTATGGGGCATTTTGATGAATGTGGTCTTGGAGCACTGTGAGGCAAGTGTTCATGCAGCATTGTGATGAAAAGCGCATTGGAGCATTGTGATGACAAGGGCCAAGGAGCACTGTGATCAAATGGGTTATGGAGCATTGTGATGAAAGTGGTCATGGAACATTGTTAAGAAAGGGGACACGGAACATTGAGATAAAAGGGGTCATAGGACATTGTGATGACAAGGGCCATGGAGCATTGTGATGAAAGGGTTTATGGAACACTGTAATTACAGGAGCCATGGAGAATTGTGAAGATAAAGGCCATGGAACATTGTGATGACAGGCATCATGGAGCATTGTGATAAAAGGAGTCATGGATCATTGCGATGTCAGGGGTCATGTAGCATTGTGATGATAGAGGCATAGAGCATTGTGATGACAATGGTCATGGAGCATTGTGATGAAAGGGGACATGGAGCAATGAGATAAAAGGGGTCATGGGACATTGTGATGACAGGGGCCATGGAGCATTGTGATGAAAGGAATTATGGAGCACTGTAATTACAGTAGCCATGGAGAAATGTGAAGACAAAGGCCATGGAACATTGTGATGACAGGCATCATTGAGCATTGTGATGAAAGGGGTCATGGATCATTGCGATGTCAGGGGTTATGTAGCATTGTGATGACAATGGTCATGGAGCTTTGTGAAGAAAGTGGTCATGGAGCATTGTGATGAAAAGCACCATGGAGTATTGTGATGACAAGAGTCTTGGAGCATTGTGATGGCATTTTCATGGAGCATTGTGATGACATGGGCATGGAGATTTGTGATTACAGGGGCCATGGAGCATTTGATGACAAGGGCATGGACCATTGTGATGACAAGGGACACGGAGAAGTGTGATGAAAGTGGTCATGGAGCATTGTGATGAAAGGGGTCATGGATCATTGAGATTATAGGGTTCATGGAGCATTGTGATGGCAAGGGTCATGAAGCACTGTGATGACAGGGTTCATGGAGCATTGCGATGACAAGGGGCATGTAACATTGTGATAACCGGAGTCATGCGGCATTGTGATGACAGGGGGCATGGAGCATTGTGATTACAGGGATCATGGAGCATTGTGATGACAAAGGCATGGTGCATTGTGATGACCAAGCCATGGAGCATTGTGACGAAAGGGGTAATGGAGCATTGTGAGGAAAACTGTCATGGATCATTGTGATTACAGGGTTCATGGAGCATTGTGATGACAAGTGTCATGGAACTTTGAGATAAAGGGGGTCATCGGAAATTGTGATGACAAGGGCCAGGGAGCTTTGTGATGACAAGGGTCATGGAGCATTGTGATGACAGGAGTCATGGGGCACTGTGATGACAGTGGGCATGGAGCATTTTAATGAACGGGTTCATGAAGCACTGTGATTAGAGGCGACATGGAGCATTGTGATGACCAAGCCATGGAGCATTGTGATGAAAGGTGTCATGGAGCATTGTGATGACAAGAGTCCTGGAGCATTGTGATGGCATTTTCATGGAGCATTGGGATGACACGGGCATGGAGAATTGTGTTGAGAAGTGTGCTGGAGTATTGTGATGACAAGGGCATGGAGCCTTGTGATTGATTACAGGGGCCATAGAGCATTGTGATGACAAGGATATGGAACATTGTGATGAAAAGGGGCATGGAGCAATTTGATGAATGTGATACTGGAGCATTTTGATGAAAGGGGTCATGGATGTTTGTGATTACAGGGATCATGGAGCATTGTGATGGCAGGGGTCATGGGGCATTGTGAAGACAAGGGTCATGGAGCATTGTGATGGCAAGGGCCATGAGGCATTGTGATGACAGGAATCATGGGGCATAGTGATGACAGGGTGCGTGGAGCATTGTGATGAAAGTGGTCATGGAGCATTGTGATGACAGTGCTCATTGAGCATTGTGAGGACACGGTCATGGAGCCTTGTGATGAGATAACTTCTGGAGCATTTTGATGACAAGGGCCATGGAGCATTGGTGATGACATGACTTCTGGAGCATCGTGATGACAAGGGCATGGTGCATTGTGATGAGAAGTGGCATGGAGCACTGTGAAGAAAAGGGTAATGGAGCATTGTGCGGAAAGGTGTTATGGATCATTGTGATGACAGAGGTCATGGAGCATTGTGATGAAAGGGTCATTGTGCCTTGTTATGACAAGAGCCATGGAGTATTGTTTTTAAATGGGTTATGGAGCGTTGTGATGCAAGTGGTCATGGAGCATTGTGATGAAAAGCGCCATGGAGCATTGTGATGACACTGTCATGGAGAACTGGGATGACACGGGCATGGAGAATTGTGATGAGAAGAGTTCTGGAGCATTGTGATGACAGAGGCATGGAGCATTGTGATTACAGGGGCCATGGAGCATTGTGATGAAAGGTGTCATGGAGCATTGTGATTAAAGGGATCATGGGTCATTGTGATGACCAGGGCATGTAGCATTGTGATGACCATTGGCATGGAGCCTTGTGATGAATGGGATACTGGAGCATTGTGAGGAAACAGGCCATTGAGCATTGTGATGACAAGTGGCATGGAGCATTGTGATGAAAGTAGTATTGGAGCATTGTGAGGAAATGGTACATGGATCGTTGTGATTACAGGGATCATGGAGCATTGTGATGACAAGGGTCATGGTGCATTGTGATGACAGGTATCATGGAGCATTGTGATGAGAGGTTATTGGGCATTGTGATGACAGTGGTCATGGAGCATTGCGATGATAGGGGCAGGGAACATTGTGATGACAAAAGCCATGGAGCATTGCGATTACAGGGGTCATGGAACATTTTGATGATAGGGGCATGGAGCATTGTGATGACACTGTTCATAGACCATTGTGATGAAAGGGGTCATGGAGCTTTGAGATAAAATGGGTCATGGGACATTGTGACAACAAGGGTCATGGAGCATTTGATGACAAGGGAATGTAGCATTGTGATGACATGACTTCTGGAGCTTTTGGATGACAAGGGCATGGAGAATTGTGATTACAGGGGCCATGGAGCATTGTGATGACAACTGCATTCAGCATTGTGATGAAAAGAGGAGTGGAGCATTGTGACGAGAGGCGTACTGGAGAATTGTGAGGAAAGATGTCATGGATCATTGTGATTACAGCGATCATGGAGCATTGTGATGACAGGGTTCATGGAGCATTGTGATGAAAAGGGCCATGGAGCATTGTGATGATAGGGCCATGGAGAATTGTGATGACAATGGTCATGGAGCATAGTGATGAAAGGGGTCATGGAGCATTGAGGTAAAGTGGGTCATGGGACATTGTGATGACAAGGGCCATGGAGCATTGTGATCAAATGGGTTATGGATCATTGTGATGAAAGTGGTCATGGAGCACTGAGATAAAAGGGGTCATGGGACATTGTAATGACAAGGGCCATGGAGCATTGTGATGAAAGAGTTCATGGAGCGTTGTGATGAAAGTGGTCATAGATAATTGTGATGAAATGCGCCATGGAGTATTGTGATGACAAGAGTCCTGGAGCATTGTGATGACATTTTTTCATGGAGCATTGTGATGACACGGGCATGGAGAATTGTGATGAGAAGAGTTCTGGAGCATTGTGATGACAAGGGCATGGAGCATTGTGATTACAAGGATCATGGAGCTTGTGATGACAAGGTTCATGGAGCATTGTGATGACAGAAGTCACATAGCATTATGATGACAAGGGCCATGGAGCATTGTGATGACAGGGGTGATGGGGCATTGTGATGAAAAGCACCATGGAGCATTGTGATTAGAGGGGTCCTGGGGCATTGTGATGACAAGTGGCATGGAGCCCTGTGATGAAAGGGGTACTGGAGCATTGTTAGGAAATGGGCCATGGAGCACTGTGATGACAAGTGCATGGAGCATTGTGATGACAAGTGGCATGGAGAATTGTGATGAAACGGTTAATGGAGCATTGTGAGGAAAGGTGTTATGGATCACTGTTATGACAGGGGTCATGGAGCTTTGAGATGACAACGGCCATGGAGCATTGTGATGACAGTGGTCACGGGGATTTGTGATGACAGTGGGCATGGAGCATTGTAATGAACGGGTTCATGGAGCAATGTGATTACATACGACATGGAGCATTGTGATGACAAAACCATGGAGTATTCTGATGAAAGGGGTCATGGAGCATTGTGATGAAAAGTTTCATTGGGCCTTGTTATGACAAGAGCCATGGAACATTGTGATTAAGTGGTTTATGGAGCGTTGTGATGAAAGTGGTCATGGAGCATTGTGATTACAGGGGCCATGGAGCATTGTGATGAAAGGTGTCATGGAGCATTGTGATGAAAGGGATCATGGATCATTGTGATTACAAGGGCAAGTAGCATTGTGATGAGCATTGGCATGCAGCCTTGAGATAAATGGGTGACTGGAGCGTTGTGAGGAAACGGGCCATTGAGCATTGCGATGGCAAGGGCATGGAACATTGTGATGACAAGTGGCATGGAGCATTGTGATGAAAGAGGTATTGGAGCATTGTGAGGAAATGGTACATGGATCATTGTGATTACAGGGATCAAAGAGCATTGTGATGACAAGGGTCATGGAGCATTGTGATGACAGGGTCATGGAGCATAGAGATGACAAGGGCCATGGAGAATAGTGATGACCGTGGTCATCTGTACTTGTGATAATAGGGGTCATGGAACACTGTGATTACAGGGGCCATGGAGCATTCTGATGACAAAGGCCATGGAACATTGTGATGACAGGCATCACGGAGCATTGTGATGAAAGGGGTCAGGGATCACTGAGATGACAGGGGTCATGGAGCATTGTGATGATAGGGGCATTGAGCATTGTGATGACAATGGTCATAGACCATTGTGATAAAAGGGGTCATGGAGCATTGAGATAAAATGGGTCATGGGACATTGTGATGACAAGGATCGTTGAGCATTGTGATGAAAGGTGTCATGGAGCATTGTGATGACAAGGGCCATGGAACATTGTGATCAAATGGGTTATGGAACGGTGTGATGAAAGTGGTCATGGATCATTGTGATGACAAGTGTCCTGGAGCGTAGTGATGACATTTTCATGGAGCATTGTTATGACACAGGCATGGAGAATTGTGATGAGAAGAGTTCTGGAGCATTGAGATGACAAAGGTATGGAGCATTGTGATTACAGGGGCCATGGAACATTTGATGACAAGTGCATGGAGTATTGTGATGACAAAGGGCATGGAGCATTGTGATGAAAGCGGTACTAGAGAATTGGGATGACAGGGGTCATGGAGCATTGTGATGACAAGGGCCATGGAGCATTGTGATGACAGGGGTCATGGGGCATTGTGATGAAAGGGGGCATGGGACATTGTGATGACAGTGGGAATGGATCATTGTGATTACAGGGATCATGGAGCATTGTGATGACAGGGGCATGGGACATTGTGATGAAAGTGGTCATGGAGCATTGTGATGAAAGGGGTCAAGGGGAAAATTGATGACAATGGCTATGGGGCATTTTGATGAATGTGGTCATGGAGCACTGTGAGGCAAGTGGTCATGCAGCATTGTGATGAAAAGCACATTGGAGCATTGTGATGACAAGGGCCAAGGAGCATTGTGATCAAATGGGTTATGGAGCATTGTGAGGAAAGTGGTCATGGAACATTGTTAAGAAAGGGGACACGGAACATTGAGATAAAAGGGGTCATAGGACATTGTGATGACAAGGGCCATGGAGCATTGTGATGAAAGGGTTTATGGAACACTGTAATTACAGGAGCCATGGAGAATTGTGAAGATAAAGGCCATGGAACATTGTGATGACAGGCGTCATGGAGCATTGTGATGAAAGGGGTCATGGATCATTTCGATGTCAGGGGTCATGTAGCATTGTGATGACAATGGTCATGGAGCATTGTGAAGAAAGTGGTCATGGAGAATTGTGATGAAAAGTGCTATGGAGCATTGTGATGACAAGAGCCATGGAGCATTGTGATCAAATGGGTTATCGAGGATTGTGATGAATGTGGTCATGGAGGATTGTGATGAAAGGGGACATAGAGCATTGAGATAAAAGGGGTCAAGGGACATTGTGATGACAAGGGCCATGGAGCATTGTGATGAAAGGGGTCATGGAGCATTGTGATGAAAAGCACCATGGAGTATTGCGATGACAAGAGTCTTGGAGCATTGTGATGACATTTTCATGGAGCATTGTGATGACATGGGCATGGAGATTTGTGATTACAGGGGCCATGGAGCATTTGATGACAAGGGCATGGACCATTGTGATGAAAATGGTCATGGAGCATTGTGATGAAAGGGGTCAAGGGGAAAATTGATGACAATGGCTATGGGGCATTTTGATGAATGTGGTCTTGGAGCACTGTGAGGCAAGTGTTCATGCAGCATTGTGATGAAAAGCGCATTGGAGCATTGTGATGACAAGGGCCAAGGAGCACTGTGATCAAATGGGTTATGGAGCATTGTGATGAAAGTGGTCATGGAACATTGTTAAGAAAGGGGACACGGAACATTGAGATAAAAGGGGTCATAGGACATTGTGATGACAAGGGCCATGGAGCATTGTGATGAAAGGGTTTATGGAACACTGTAATTACAGGAGCCATGGAGAATTGTGAAGATAAAGGCCATGGAACATTGTGATGACAGGCATCATGGAGCATTGTGATAAAAGGAGTCATGGATCATTGCGATGTCAGGGGTCATGTAGCATTGTGATGATAGAGGCATAGAGCATTGTGATGACAATGGTCATGGAGCATTGTGATGAAAGGGGACATGGAGCAATGAGATAAAAGGGGTCATGGGACATTGTGATGACAGGGGCCATGGAGCATTGTGATGAAAGGAATTATGGAGCACTGTAATTACAGTAGCCATGGAGAAATGTGAAGACAAAGGCCATGGAACATTGTGATGACAGGCATCATTGAGCATTGTGATGAAAGGGGTCATGGATCATTGCGATGTCAGGGGTTATGTAGCATTGTGATGACAATGGTCATGGAGCTTTGTGAAGAAAGTGGTCATGGAGCATTGTGATGAAAAGCACCATGGAGTATTGTGATGACAAGAGTCTTGGAGCATTGTGATGGCATTTTCATGGAGCATTGTGATGACATGGGCATGGAGATTTGTGATTACAGGGGCCATGGAGCATTTGATGACAAGGGCATGGACCATTGTGATGACAAGGGACACGGAGAAGTGTGATGAAAGTGGTCATGGAGCATTGTGATGAAAGGGGTCATGGATCATTGAGATTATAGGGTTCATGGAGCATTGTGATGGCAAGGGTCATGAAGCACTGTGATGACAGGGTTCATGGAGCATTGCGATGACAAGGGGCATGTAACATTGTGATAACCGGAGTCATGCGGCATTGTGATGACAGGGGGCATGGAGCATTGTGATTACAGGGATCATGGAGCATTGTGATGACAAAGGCATAGTGCATTGTGATGACCAAGCCATGGAGCATTGTGACGAAAGGGGTAATGGAGCATTGTGAGGAAAACTGTCATGGATCATTGTGATTACAGGGTTCATGGAGCATTGTGATGACAAGTGTCATGGAACTTTGAGATAAAGGGGGTCATCGGAAATTGTGATGACAAGGGCCAGGGAGCTTTGTGATGACAAGGGTCATGGAGCATTGTGATGACAGGAGTCATGGGGCACTGTGATGACAGTGGGCATGGAGCATTTTAATGAACGGGTTCATGAAGCACTGTGATTAGAGGCGACATGGAGCATTGTGATGACCAAGCCATGGAGCATTGTGATGAAAGGTGTCATGGAGCATTGTGATGACAAGAGTCCTGGAGCATTGTGATGACATTTTCATGGAGCATTGGGATGACACGGGCATGGAGAATTGTGTTGAGAAGTGTGCTGGAGTATTGTGATGACAAGGGCATGGAGCCTTGTGATTACAGGGGCCATAGAGCATTGTGATGACAAGGATATGGAACATTGTGATGAAAAGGGGCATGGAGCAATTTGATGAATGTGATACTGGAGCATTTTGATGAAAGGGGTCATGGATGTTTGTGATTACAGGGATCATGGAGCATTGTGATGGCAGGGGTCATGGGGCATTGTGAAGACAAGGGTCATGGAGCATTGTGATGGCAAGGGCCATGAGGCATTGTGATGACAGGAATCATGGGGCATAGTGATGACAGGGTGCGTGGAGCATTGTGATGAAAGTGGTCATGGAGCATTGTGATGACAGTGCTCATTGAGCATTGTGAGGACACGGTCATGGAGCCTTGTGATGAGATAACTTCTGGAGCATTTTGATGACAAGGGCCATGGAGCATTGGTGATGACATGACTTCTGGAGCATCGTGATGACAAGGGCATGGTGCATTGTGATGAGAAGTGGCATGGAGCACTGTGAAGAAAAGGGTAATGGAGCATTGTGCGGAAAGGTGTTATGGATCATTGTGATGACAGAGGTCATGGAGCATTGTGATGAAAGGGTCATTGTGCCTTGTTATGACAAGAGCCATGGAGTATTGTTATTAAATGGGTTATGGAGCGTTGTGATGCAAGTGGTCATGGAGCATTGTGATGAAAAGCGCCATGGAGCATTGTGATGACAAGAGTCCGGGAGCATTCTGATGACACTGTCATGGAGAACTGGGATGACACGGGCATGGAGAATTGTGATGAGAAGAGTTCTGGAGCATTGTGATGACAGAGGCATGGAGCATTGTGATTACAGGGGCCATGGAGCATTGTGATGAAAGGTGTCATGGAGCATTGTGATTAAAGGGATCATGGGTCATTGTGATGACCAGGGCATGTAGCATTGTGATGACCATTGGCATGGAGCCTTGTGATGAATGGGATACTGGAGCATTGTGAGGAAACAGGCCATTGAGCATTGTGATGACAAGTGGCATGGAGCATTGTGATGAAAGTAGTATTGGAGCATTGTGAGGAAATGGTACATGGATCGTTGTGATTACAGGGATCATGGAGCATTGTGATGACAAGGGTCATGGTGCATTGTGATGACAGGTATCATGGAGCATTGTGATGAGAGGTTATTGGGCATTGTGATGACAGTGGTCATGGAGCATTGCGATGATAGGGGCAGGGAACATTGTGATGACAAAAGCCATGGAGCATTGCGATTACAGGGGTCATGGAACATTTTGATGATAGGGGCATGGAGCATTGTGATGACACTGCTCATAGACCATTGTGATGAAAGGGGTCATGGAGCTTTGAGATAAAATGGGTCATGGGACATTGTGACAACAAGGGTCATGGAGCATTTGATGACAAGGGAATGTAGCATTGTGATGACATGACTTCTGGAGCTTTTGGATGACAAGGGCATGGAGAATTGTGATTACAGGGGCCATGGAGCATTGTGATGACAACTGCATTCAGCATTGTGATGAAAAGAGGAGTGGAGCATTGTGACGAGAGGCGTACTGGAGAATTGTGAGGAAAGATGTCATGGACCATTGTGATTACAGCGATCATGGAGCATTGTGATGACAGGGTTCATGGAGCATTGTGATGAAAAGGGCCATGGAGCATTGTGATCACAGGGGTCATGGAGCATTGTGATGATAGGGCCATGGAGAATTGTGATGACAATGGTCATGGAGCATAGTGATGAAAGGGGTCATGGAGCATTGAGGTAAAGTGGGTCATGGGACATTGTTATGACAAGGGCCATGGAGCATTGTGATCAAATGGGTTATGGAACATTGTGATGAAAGTGGTCATGGAGCACTGAGATAAAAGGGGTCATGGGACATTGTAATGACAAGGGCCATGGAGCATTGTGATGAAAGAGTTCATGGAGCGTTGTAATGAAAGTGGTCATAGATAATTGTGATGAAATGCGCCATGGAGTATTGTGATGACAAGAGTCCTGGAGCATTGTGATGACATTTTCATGGAGCATTGTGATGACACGGGCATGGAGAATTGTGATGAGAAGAGTTCTGGAGCATTGTGATGACAAGGGCATGGAGCATTGTGATTACAAGGATCATGGAGCTTGTGATGACAAGGTTCATGGAGCATTGTGATGACAGGGGTGATGGGGCATTGTGATGAAAAGCACCATGGAGCATTGTGATTAGAGGGGTCCTGGGGCATTGTGATGACAAGTGGCATGGAGCCCTGTGATGAAAGGGGTACTGGAGCATTGTTAGGAAATGGGCCATGGAGCACTGTGATGACAAGTGCATGGAG
Source organism: Balaenoptera borealis (assembly GCF_965194805.1). Lineage (NCBI taxonomy): Eukaryota > Metazoa > Chordata > Mammalia > Artiodactyla > Balaenopteridae > Balaenoptera > Balaenoptera borealis. The sequence continues at coordinate 15,629,694 of NC_138874.1, read as the reverse complement.
CATTGTGATGACAAGTGGCATGGAGAATTGTGATGAAACGGTTAATGGAGCATTGTGAGGAAAGGTGTTATGGATCACTGTTATGACAGGGGTCATGGAGCTTTGAGATGACAACGGCCATGGAGCATTGTGATGACAGTGGTCACGGGGATTTGTGATGACAGTGGGCATGGAGCATTGTAATGAACGGGTTCATGGAGCAATGTGATTACATACGACATGGAGCATTGTGATGACAAAACCATGGAGTATTCTGATGAAAGGGGTCATGGAGCATTGTGATGAAAAGTTTCATTGGGCCTTGTTATGACAAGAGCCATGGAACATTGTGATTAAGTGGTTTATGGAGCGTTGTGATGAAAGTGGTCATGGAGCATTGTGATTACAGGGGCCATGGAGCATTGTGATGAAAGGTGTCATGGAGCATTGTGATGAAAGGGATCATGGATCATTGTGATTACAAGGGCAAGTAGCATTGTGATGAGCATTGGCATGCAGCCTTGAGATAAATGGGTGACTGGAGCGTTGTGAGGAAACGGGCCATTGAGCATTGCGATGGCAAGGGCATGGAACATTGTGATGACAAGTGGCATGGAGCATTGTGATGAAAGAGGTATTGGAGCATTGTGAGGAAATGGTACATGGATCATTGTGATTACAGGGATCAAAGAGCATTGTGATGACAAGGGTCATGGAGCATTGTGATGACAGGGTCATGGAGCATAGAGATGACAAGGGCCATGGAGAATAGTGATGACCGTGGTCATCTGTACTTGTGATAATAGGGGTCATGGAACACTGTGATTACAGGGGCCATGGAGCATTCTGATGACAAAGGCCATGGAACATTGTGATGACAGGCATCACGGAGCATTGTGATGAAAGGGGTCAGGGATCACTGAGATGACAGGGGTCATGGAGCATTGTGATGATAGGGGCATTGAGCATTGTGATGACAATGGTCATAGACCATTGTGATAAAAGGGGTCATGGAGCATTGAGATAAAATGGGTCATGGGACATTGTGATGACAAGGATCGTTGAGCATTGTGATGAAAGGTGTCATGGAGCATTGTGATGACAAGGGCCATGGAACATTGTGATCAAATGGGTTATGGAACGGTGTGATGAAAGTGGTCATGGATCATTGTGATGACAAGTGTCCTGGAGCGTAGTGATGACATTTTCATGGAGCATTGTTATGACACAGGCATGGAGAATTGTGATGAGAAGAGTTCTGGAGCATTGAGATGACAAAGGTATGGAGCATTGTGATTACAGGGGCCATGGAACATTTGATGACAAGTGCATGGAGTATTGTGATGACAAAGGGCATGGAGCATTGTGATGAAAGCGGTACTAGAGAATTGGGATGACAGGGGTCATGGAGCATTGTGATGACAAGGGCCATGGAGCATTGTGATGACAGGGGTCATGGGGCATTGTGATGAAAGGGGGCATGGGACATTGTGATGACAGTGGGAATGGATCATTGTGATTACAGGGATCATGGAGCATTGTGATGACAGGGGCATGGGACATTGTGATGAAAGTGGTCATGGAGCATTGTGATGAAAGGGGTCAAGGGGAAAATTGATGACAATGGCTATGGGGCATTTTGATGAATGTGGTCATGGAGCACTGTGAGGCAAGTGGTCATGCAGCATTGTGATGAAAAGCACATTGGAGCATTGTGATGACAAGGGCCAAGGAGCATTGTGATCAAATGGGTTATGGAGCATTGTGAGGAAAGTGGTCATGGAACATTGTTAAGAAAGGGGACACGGAACATTGAGATAAAAGGGGTCATAGGACATTGTGATGACAAGGGCCATGGAGCATTGTGATGAAAGGGTTTATGGAACACTGTAATTACAGGAGCCATGGAGAATTGTGAAGATAAAGGCCATGGAACATTGTGATGACAGGCGTCATGGAGCATTGTGATGAAAGGGGTCATGGATCATTTCGATGTCAGGGGTCATGTAGCATTGTGATGACAATGGTCATGGAGCATTGTGAAGAAAGTGGTCATGGAGAATTGTGATGAAAAGTGCTATGGAGCATTGTGATGACAAGAGCCATGGAGCATTGTGATCAAATGGGTTATCGAGGATTGTGATGAATGTGGTCATGGAGGATTGTGATGAAAGGGGACATAGAGCATTGAGATAAAAGGGGTCAAGGGACATTGTGATGACAAGGGCCATGGAGCATTGTGATGAAAGGGGTCATGGAGCATTGTGATGAAAAGCACCATGGAGTATTGCGATGACAAGAGTCTTGGAGCATTGTGATGACATTTTCATGGAGCATTGTGATGACATGGGCATGGAGATTTGTGATTACAGGGGCCATGGAGCATTTGATGACAAGGGCATGGACCATTGTGATGAAAATGGTCATGGAGCATTGTGATGAAAGGGGTCAAGGGGAAAATTGATGACAATGGCTATGGGGCATTTTGATGAATGTGGTCTTGGAGCACTGTGAGGCAAGTGTTCATGCAGCATTGTGATGAAAAGCGCATTGGAGCATTGTGATGACAAGGGCCAAGGAGCACTGTGATCAAATGGGTTATGGAGCATTGTGATGAAAGTGGTCATGGAACATTGTTAAGAAAGGGGACACGGAACATTGAGATAAAAGGGGTCATAGGACATTGTGATGACAAGGGCCATGGAGCATTGTGATGAAAGGGTTTATGGAACACTGTAATTACAGGAGCCATGGAGAATTGTGAAGATAAAGGCCATGGAACATTGTGATGACAGGCATCATGGAGCATTGTGATAAAAGGAGTCATGGATCATTGCGATGTCAGGGGTCATGTAGCATTGTGATGATAGAGGCATAGAGCATTGTGATGACAATGGTCATGGAGCATTGTGATGAAAGGGGACATGGAGCATTGAGATAAAAGGGGTCATGGGACATTGTGATGACAGGGGCCATGGAGCATTGTGATGAAAGGAATTATGGAGCACTGTAATTACAGTAGCCATGGAGAAATGTGAAGACAAAGGCCATGGAACATTGTGATGACAGGCATCATTGAGCATTGTGATGAAAGGGGTCATGGATCATTGCGATATCAGGGGTTATGTAGCATTGTGATGACAATGGTCATGGAGCTTTGTGAAGAAAGTGGTCATGGAGCATTGTGATGAAAAGCACCATGGAGTATTGTGATGACAAGAGTCTTGGAGCATTTTGATGGCATTTTCATGGAGCATTGTGATGACATGGGCATGGAGATTTGTGATTACAGGGGCCATGGAGCATTTGATGACAAGGACATGGACCATTGTGATGACAAGGGACACGGAGAAGTGTGATGAAAGTGGTCATGGAGCATTGTGATGAAAGGGGTCATGGATCATTGAGATTATAGGGTTCATGGAGCATTGTGATGGCAAGGGTCATGAAGCACTGTGATGACAGGGTTCATGGAGCATTGCGATGACAAGGGGCATGTAACATTGTGATAACCGGAGTCATGCGGCATTGTGATGACAGGGGGCATGGAGCATTGTGATGAAACGTGGCATGGATCATTGTGATGAAAGGCGTCCTGGAGCATTGTGAGGAAAGGGGTCATGGATCATTGTGATTACAGGGATCATGGAGCATTGTGATGACAAAGGCATGGTGCATTGTGATGACCAAGCCATGGAGCATTGTGACGAAAGGGGTAATGGAGCATTGTGAGGAAAACTGTCATGGATCATTGTGATTAAAGGGTTCATGGAGCATTGTAATTACAGGGTTCATGGAGCATTGTGATGACAAGTGTCATGGAACTTTGAGATAAAGGGGGTCATCGGAAATTGTGATGACAAGGGCCAGGGAGCTTTGTGATGACAAGGGTCATGGAGCATTGTGATGACAGGAGTCATGGGGCACTGTGATGACAGTGGGCATGGAGCATTTTAATGAACGGGTTCATGAAGCACTGTGATTAGAGGCGACATGGAGCATTGTGATGACCAAGCCATGGAGCATTGTGATGAAAGGTGTCATGGAGCATTGTGATGACAAGAGTCCTGGAGCATTGTGATGACATTTTCATGGAGCATTGGGATGACACGGGCATGGAGAATTGTGTTGAGAAGTGTGCTGGAGTATTGTGATGACAAGGGCATGGAGCCTTGTGATTACAGGGGCCATAGAGCATTGTGATGACAAGGATATGGAACATTGTGATGAAAAGGGGCATGGAGCAATTTGATGAATGTGATACTGGAGCATTTTGATGAAAGGGGTCATGGATGTTTGTGATTACAGGGATCATGGAGCATTGTGATGGCAGGGGTCATGGGGCATTGTGAAGACAAGGGTCATGGAGCATTGTGATGGCAAGGGCCATGAGGCATTGTGATGACAGGAATCATGGGGCATAGTGATGACAGGGTGCGTGGAGCATTGTGATGAAAGTGGTCATGGAGCATTGTGATGACAGTGCTCATTGAGCATTGTGAGGACACGGTCATGGAGCCTTGTGATTAGATAACTTCTGGAGCATTTTGATGACAAGGGCCATGGAGCATTGGTGATGACATGACTTCTGGAGCATCGTGATGACAAGGGCATGGTGCATTGTGATGAGAAGTGGCATGGAGCACTGTGAAGAAAAGGGTAATGGAGCATTGTGCAGAAAGGTGTTATGGATCATTGTGATGACAGAGGTCATGGAGCATTGTGATGAAAGGGTCATTGTGCCTTGTTATGACAAGAGCCATGGAGTATTGTTATTAAATGGGTTATGGAGCGTTGTGATGCAAGTGGTCATGGAGCATTGTGATGAAAAGCGCCATGGAGCATTGTGATGACAAGAGTCCGGGAGCATTCTGATGACACTGTCATGGAGAACTGGGATGACACGGGCATGGAGAATTGTGATGAGAAGAGTTCTGGAGCATTGTGATGACAGAGGCATGGAGCATTGTGATTACAGGGGCCATGGAGCATTGTGATGAAAGGTGTCATGGAGCATTGTGATTAAAGGGATCATGGGTCATTGTGATGACCAGGGCATGTAGCATTGTGATGACCATTGGCATGGAGCCTTGTGATGAATGGGATACTGGAGCATTGTGAGGAAACAGGCCATTGAGCATTGTGATGACAAGTGGCATGGAGCATTGTGATGAAAGTAGTATTGGAGCATTGTGAGGAAATGGTACATGGATCGTTGTGATTACAGGGATCATGGAGCATTGTGATGACAAGGGTCATGGTGCATTGTGATGACAGGTATCATGGAGCATTGTGATGAGAGGTTATTGGGCATTGTGATGACAGTGGTCATGGAGCATTGCGATGATAGGGGCAGGGAACATTGTGATGACAAAAGCCATGGAGCATTGCGATTACAGGGGTCATGGAACATTTTGATGATAGGGGCATGGAGCATTGTGATGACACTGCTCATAGACCATTGTGATGAAAGGGGTCATGGAGCTTTGAGATAAAATGGGTCATGGGACATTGTGACAACAAGGGTCATGGAGCATTTGATGACAAGGGAATGTAGCATTGTGATGACATGACTTCTGGAGCTTTTGGATGACAAGGGCATGGAGAATTGTGATTACAGGGGCCATGGAGCATTGTGATGACAACTGCATTCAGCATTGTGATGAAAAGAGGAGTGGAGCATTGTGACGAGAGGCGTACTGGAGAATTGTGAGGAAAGATGTCATGGATCATTGTGATTACAGCGATCATGGAGCATTGTGATGACAGGGTTCATGGAGCATTGTGATGAAAAGGGCCATGGAGCATTGTGATCACAGGGGTCATGGAGCATTGTGATGATAGGGCCATGGAGAATTGTGATGACAATGGTCATGGAGCATAGTGATGAAAGGGGTCATGGAGCATTGAGGTAAAGTGGGTCATGGGACATTGTGATGACAAGGGCCATGGAGCATTGTGATCAAATGGGTTATGGAGCATTGTGATGAAAGTGGTCATGGAGCACTGAGATAAAAGGGGTCATGGGACATTGTAATGACAAGGGCCATGGAGCATTGTGATGAAAGAGTTCATGGAGCGTTGTGATGAAAGTGGTCATAGATAATTGTGATGAAATGCGCCATGGAGTATTGTGATGACAAGAGTCCTGGAGCATTGTGATGACATTTTTTCATGGAGCATTGTGATGACACGGGCATGGAGAATTGTGATGAGAAGAGTTCTGGAGCATTGTGATGACAAGGGCATGGAGCATTGTGATTACAAGGATCATGGAGCTTGTGATGACAAGGTTCATGGAGCATTGTGATGACAGAAGTCACATAGCATTATGATGACAAGGGCCATGGAGCATTGTGATGACAGGGGTGATGGGGCATTGTGATGAAAAGCACCATGGAGCATTGTGATTAGAGGGGTCCTGGGGCATTGTGATGACAAGTGGCATGGAGCCCTGTGATGAAAGGGGTACTGGAGCATTGTTAGGAAATGGGCCATGGAGCACTGTGATGACAAGTGCATGGAGCATTGTGATGACAAGTGGCATGGAGAATTGTGATGAAACGGTTAATGGAGCATTGTGAGGAAAGGTGTTATGGATCACTGTTATGACAGGGGTCATGGAGCTTTGAGATGACAACGGCCATGGAGCATTGTGATGACAGTGGTCACGGGGATTTGTGATGACAGTGGGCATGGAGCATTGTAATGAACGGGTTCATGGAGCAATGTGATTGCATACGACATGGAGCATTGTGATGACAAAACCATGGAGTATTCTGATGAAAGGGGTCATGGAGCATTGTGATGAAAAGTTTCATTGGGCCTTGTTATGACAAGAGCCATGGAACATTGTGATTAAGTGGTTTATGGAGCGTTGTGATGAAAGTGGTCATGGAGCATTGTGATTACAGGGGCCATGGAGCATTGTGATGAAAGGTGTCATGGAGCATTGTGATGAAAGGGATCATGGATCATTGTGATTACAAGGGCAAGTAGCATTGTGATGAGCATTGGCATGCAGCCTTGAGATAAATGGGTGACTGGAGCGTTGTGAGGAAACGGGCCATTGAGCATTGCGATGGCAAGGGCATGGAACATTGTGATGACAAGTGGCATGGAGCATTGTGATGAAAGAGGTATTGGAGCATTGTGAGGAAATGGTACATGGATCATTGTGATTACAGGGATCAAAGAGCATTGTGATGACAAGGGTCATGGAGCATTGTGATGACAGGGTCATGGAGCATAGAGATGACAAGGGCCATGGAGAATAGTGATGACAGTGGTCATCTGTACTTGTGATAATAGGGGTCATGGAACACTGTGATTACAGGGGCCATGGAGCATTCTGATGACAAAGGCCATGGAACATTGTGATGACAGGCATCACGGAGCATTGTGATGAAAGGGGTCAGGGATCACTGAGATGACAGGGGTCATGGAGCATTGTGATGATAGGGGCATTGAGCATTGTGATGACAATGGTCATAGACCATTGTGATAAAAGGGGTCATGGAGCATTGAGATAAAATGGGTCATGGGACATTGTGATGACAAGGATCGTTGAGCATTGTGATGAAAGGTGTCATGGAGCATTGTGATGACAAGGGCCATGGAACATTGTGATCAAATGGTTTATGGAACGGTGTGATGAAAGTGGTCATGGATCATTGTGATGACAAGTGTCCTGGAGCGTAGTGATGACATTTTCATGGAGCATTGTTATGACACAGGCATGGAGAATTGTGATGAGAAGAGTTCTGGAGCATTGAGATGACAAAGGTATGGAGCATTGTGATTACAGGGGCCATGGAACATTTGATGACAAGTGCATGGAGTATTGTGATGACAAAGGGCATGGAGCATTGTGATGAAAGCGGTACTAGAGAATTGTGATGACAGGGGTCATGGAGCATTGTGATGACAAGGGCCATGGAGCATTGTGATGACAGGGGTCATGGGGCATTGTGATGAAAGGGGGCATGGGACATTGTGATGACAGTGGGAATGGATCATTGTGATTACAGGGATCATGGAGCATTGTGATGACAGGGGCATGGGACATTGTGATGAAAGTGGTCATGGAGCATTGTGATGAAAGGGGTCAAGGGGAAAATTGATGACAATGGCTATGGGGCATTTTGATGAATGTGGTCATGGAGCACTGTGAGGCAAGTGGTCATGCAGCATTGTGATGAAAAGCACATTGGAGCATTGTGATGACAAGGGCCAAGGAGCATTGTGATCAAATGGGTTATGGAGCATTGTGAGGAAAGTGGTCATGGAACATTGTTAAGAAAGGGGACACGGAACATTGAGATAAAAGGGGTCATAGGACATTGTGATGACAAGGGCCATGGAGCATTGTGATGAAAGGGTTTATGGAACACTGTAATTACAGGAGCCATGGAGAATTGTGAAGATAAAGGCCATGGAACATTGTGATGACAGGCGTCATGGAGCATTGTGATGAAAGGGGTCATGGATCATTTCGATGTCAGGGGTCATGTAGCATTGTGATGACAATGGTCATGGAGCATTGTGAAGAAAGTGGTCATGGAGAATTGTGATGAAAAGTGCTATGGAGCATTGTGATGACAAGAGCCATGGAGCATTGTGATCAAATGGGTTATCGAGGATTGTGATGAATGTGGTCATGGAGGATTGTGATGAAAGGGGACATAGAGCATTGAGATAAAAGGGGTCAAGGGACATTGTGATGACAAGGGCCATGGAGCATTGTGATGAAAGGGGTCATGGAGCATTGTGATGAAAAGCACCATGGAGTATTGCGATGACAAGAGTCTTGGAGCATTGTGATGACATTTTCATGGAGCATTGTGATGACATGGGCATGGAGATTTGTGATTACAGGGGCCATGGAGCATTTGATGACAAGGGCATGGACCATTGTGATGAAAATGGTCATGGAGCATTGTGATGAAAGGGGTCAAGGGGAAAATTGATGACAATGGCTATGGGGCATTTTGATGAATGTGGTCTTGGAGCACTGTGAGGCAAGTGTTCATGCAGCATTGTGATGAAAAGCGCATTGGAGCATTGTGATGACAAGGGCCAAGGAGCATTGTGATCAAATGGGTTATGGAGCATTGTGATGAAAGTGGTCATGGAACATTGTTAAGAAAGGGGACACGGAACATTGAGATAAAAGGGGTCATAGGACATTGTGATGACAAGGGCCATGGAGCATTGTGATGAAAGGGTTTATGGAACACTGTAATTACAGGAGCCATGGAGAATTGTGAAGATAAAGGCCATGGAACATTGTGATGACAGGCATCATGGAGCATTGTGATAAAAGGAGTCATGGATCATTGCGATGTCAGGGGTCATGTAGCATTGTGATGATAGAGGCATAGAGCATTGTGATGACAATGGTCATGGAGCATTGTGATGAAAGGGGACATGGAGCAATGAGATAAAAGGGGTCATGGGACATTGTGATGACAGGGGCCATGGAGCATTGTGATGAAAGGAATTATGGAGCACTGTAATTACAGTAGCCATGGAGAAATGTGAAGACAAAGGCCATGGAACATTGTGATGACAGGCATCATTGAGCATTGTGATGAAAGGGGTCATGGATCATTGCGATGTCAGGGGTTATGTAGCATTGTGATGACAATGGTCATGGAGCTTTGTGAAGAAAGTGGTCATGGAGCATTGTGATGAAAAGCACCATGGAGTATTGTGATGACAAGAGTCTTGGAGCATTGTGATGGCATTTTCATGGAGCATTGTGATGACATGGGCATGGAGATTTGTGATTACAGGGGCCATGGAGCATTTGATGACAAGGGCATGGACCATTGTGATGACAAGGGACACGGAGAAGTGTGATGAAAGTGGTCATGGAGCATTGTGATGAAAGGGGTCATGGATCATTGAGATTATAGGGTTCATGGAGCATTGTGATGGCAAGGGTCATGAAGCACTGTGATGACAGGGTTCATGGAGCATTGCGATGACAAGGGGCATGTAACATTGTGATAACCGGAGTCATGCGGCATTGTGATGACAGGGGGCATGGAGCATTGTGATGAAAAGCGGCATGGATCATTGTGATGAAAGGCGTCCTGGAGCATTGTGAGGAAAGGGGTCATGGATCATTGTGATTACAGGGATCATGGAGCATTGTGATGACAAAGGCATGGTGCATTGTGATGACCAAGCCATGGAGCATTGTGACGAAAGGGGTAATGGAGCATTGTGAGGAAAACTGTCATGGATCATTGTGATTACAGGGTTCATGGAGCATTGTGATGACAAGTGTCATGGAACTTTGAGATAAAGGGGGTCATCGGAAATTGTGATGACAAGGGCCAGGGAGCTTTGTGATGACAAGGGTCATGGAGCATTGTGATGACAGGAGTCATGGGGCACTGTGATGACAGTGGGCATGGAGCATTTTAATGAACGGGTTCATGAAGCACTGTGATTAGAGGCGACATGGAGCATTGTGATGACCAAGCCATGGAGCATTGTGATGAAAGGTGTCATGGAGCATTGTGATGACAAGAGTCCTGGAGCATTGTGATGACATTTTCATGGAGCATTGGGATGACACGGGCATGGAGAATTGTGTTGAGAAGTGTGCTGGAGTATTGTGATGACAAGGGCATGGAGCCTTGTGATTACAGGGGCCATAGAGCATTGTGATGACAAGGATATGGAACATTGTGATGAAAAGGGGCATGGAGCAATTTGATGAATGTGATACTGGAGCATTTTGATGAAAGGGGTCATGGATGTTTGTGATTACAGGGATCATGGAGCATTGTGATGGCAGGGGTCATGGGGCATTGTGAAGACAAGGGTCATGGAGCATTGTGATGGCAAGGGCCATGAGGCATTGTGATGACAGGAATCATGGGGCATAGTGATGACAGGGTGCGTGGAGCATTGTGATGAAAGTGGTCATGGAGCATTGTGATGACAGTGCTCATTGAGCATTGTGAGGACACGGTCATGGAGCCTTGTGATGAGATAACTTCTGGAGCATTTTGATGACAAGGGCCATGGAGCATTGGTGATGACATGACTTCTGGAGCATCGTGATGACAAGGGCATGGTGCATTGTGATGAGAAGTGGCATGGAGCACTGTGAAGAAAAGGGTAATGGAGCATTGTGCGGAAAGGTGTTATGGATCATTGTGATGACAGAGGTCATGGAGCATTGTGATGAAAGGGTCATTGTGCCTTGTTATGACAAGAGCCATGGAGTATTGTTATTAAATGGGTTATGGAGCGTTGTGATGCAAGTGGTCATGGAGCATTGTGATGAAAAGCGCCATGGAGCATTGTGATGACAAGAGTCCAGGAGCATTCTGATGACACTGTCATGGAGAACTGGGATGACACGGGCATGGAGAATTGTGATGAGAAGAGTTCTGGAGCATTGTGATGACAGAGGCATGGAGCATTGTGATTACAGGGGCCATGGAGCATTGTGATGACAGGGGTCATGGGGCATTGTGATGAAAGGGGGCATGGGACATTGTGATGACAGTGGGAATTGATCATTGTGATTACAGGGATCATGGAGCATTGTGATGACAGGGGCCATGGAACATTGTGATCAAATGGGTTATGGAACGGTGTGATGAAAGTGGTCATGGATCATTGTGATGACAAGTGTCCTGGAGCGTAGTGATGACATTTTCATGGAGCATTGTTATGACACAGGCATGGAGAATTGTGATGAGAAGAGTTCTGGAGCATTGAGATGACAAAGGTATGGAGCATTGTGATTACAGGGGCCATGGAACATTTGATGACAAGTGCATGGAGTATTGTGATGACAAAGGGCATGGAGCATTGTGATGAAAGTGGTACTAGAGAATTGTGAGGACAGGGGTCATGGAGCATTGTGATGACAAGGGCCATGGAGCATTGTGATGACAGGGGTCATGGGGCATTGTGATGAAAGGGGGCATGGGACATTGTGATGACAGTGGGAATGGATCACTGTGATTACAGGGATCATGGAGCATTGTAATGACAGGGGCATGGGACATTGTGATGAATGTGGTCATGGAGCATTGTGATGAAAGGGGTCAAGGGGAAAATTGATGACAATGGCTATGGGGCATTTTGATGAATGTGATCATGGAGCACTGTGAGGCAAGTGGTCATGCAGCATTGTGATGAAAAGCACATTGGAGCATTGTGATGACAAGGGCCAAGGAGCATTGTGATCAAATGGGTTATGGAGCATTGTGAGGAAAGTGGTCATGGAACATTGTTAAGAAAGGGGACACGGAACATTGAGATAAAAGGGGTCATAGGACATTGTGATGACAAGGGCCATGGAGCATTGTGATGAAAGGGTTTATGGAACACTGTAATTACAGGAGCCATGGAGAATTGTGAAGATAAAGGCCATGGAACATTGTGATGACAGGCGTCATGGAGCATTGTGATGAAAGGGGTCATGGATCATTTCGATGTCAGGGGTCATGTAGCATTGTGATGACAATGGTCATGGAGCATTGTGAAGAAAGTGGTCATGGAGAATTGTGATGAAAAGTGCTATGGAGCATTGTGATGACAAGAGCCATGGAGCATTGTGATCAAATGGGTTATCGAGGATTGTGATGAATGTGGTCATGGAGGATTGTGATGAAAGGGGACATAGAGCATTGAGATAAAAGGGGTCAAGGGACATTGTGATGACAAGGGCCATGGAGCATTGTGATGAAAGGGGTCATGGAGCATTGTGATGAAAAGCACCATGGAGTATTGCGATGACAAGAGTCTTGGAGCATTGTGATGACATTTTCATGGAGCATTGTGATGACATGGGCATGGAGATTTGTGATTACAGGGGCCATGGAGCATTTGATGACAAGGGCATGGACCATTGTGATGAAAATGGTCATGGAGCATTGTGATGAAAGGGGTCAAGGGGAAAATTGATGACAATGGCTATGGGGCATTTTGATGAATGTGGTCTTGGAGCACTGTGAGGCAAGTGTTCATGCAGCATTGTGATGAAAAGCGCATTGGAGCATTGTGATGACAAGGGCCAAGGAGCATTGTGATCAAATGGGTTATGGAGCATTGTGATGAAAGTGGTCATGGAACATTGTTAAGAAAGGGGACACGGAACATTGAGATAAAAGGGGTCATAGGACATTGTGATGACAAGGGCCATGGAGCATTGTGATGAAAGGGTTTATGGAACACTGTAATTACAGGAGCCATGGAGAATTGTGAAGATAAAGGCCATGGAACATTGTGATGACAGGCATCATGGAGCATTGTGATAAAAGGAGTCATGGATCATTGCGATGTCAGGGGTCATGTAGCATTGTGATGATAGAGGCATAGAGCATTGTGATGACAATGGTCATGGAGCATTGTGATGAAAGGGGACATGGAGCATTGAGATAAAAGGGGTCATGGGACATTGTGATGACAGGGGCCATGGAGCATTGTGATGAAAGGAATTATGGAGCACTGTAATTACAGTAGCCATGGAGAAATGTGAAGACAAAGGCCATGGAACATTGTGATGACAGGCATCATTGAGCATTGTGATGAAAGGGGTCATGGATCATTGCGATGTCAGGGGTTATGTAGCATTGTGATGACAATGGTCATGGAGCTTTGTGAAGAAAGTGGTCATGGAGCATTGTGATGAAAAGCACCATGGAGTATTGTGATGACAAGAGTCTTGGAGCATTGTGATGGCATTTTCATGGAGCATTGTGATGACATGGGCATGGAGATTTGTGATTACAGGGGCCATGGAGCATTTGATGACAAGGGCATGGACCATTGTGATGACAAGGGACACGGAGAAGTGTGATGAAAGTGGTCATGGAGCATTGTGATGAAAGGGGTCATGGATCATTGAGATTATAGGGTTCATGGAGCATTGTGATGGCAAGGGTCATGAAGCACTGTGATGACAGGGTTCATGGAGCATTGCGATGACAAGGGGCATGTAACATTGTGATAACCGGAGTCATGCGGCATTGTGATGACAGGGGGCATGGAGCATTGTGATGAAAAGCGGCATGGATCATTGTGATGAAAGGCGTCCTGGAGCATTGTGAGGAAAGGGGTCATGGATCATTGTGATTACAGGGATCATGGAGCATTGTGATGACAAAGGCATGGTGCATTGTGATGACCAAGCCATGGAGCATTGTGACGAAAGGGGTAATGGAGCATTGTGAGGAAAACTGTCATGGATCATTGTGATTACAGGGTTCATGGAGCATTGTGATGACAAGTGTCATGGAACTTTGAGATAAAGGGGGTCATCGGAAATTGTGATGACAAGGGCCAGGGAGCTTTGTGATGACAAGGGTCATGGAGCATTGTGATGACAGGAGTCATGGGGCACTGTGATGACAGTGGGCATGGAGCATTTTAATGAACGGGTTCATGAAGCACTGTGATTAGAGGCGACATGGAGCATTGTGATGACCAAGCCATGGAGCATTGTGATGAAAGGTGTCATGGAGCATTGTGATGACAAGAGTCCTGGAGCATTGTGATGACATTTTCATGGAGCATTGGGATGACACGGGCATGGAGAATTGTGTTGAGAAGTGTGCTGGAGTATTGTGATGACAAGGGCATGGAGCCTTGTGATTACAGGGGCCATAGAGCATTGTGATGACAAGGATATGGAACATTGTGATGAAAAGGGGCATGGAGCAATTTGATGAATGTGATACTGGAGCATTTTGATGAAAGGGGTCATGGATGTTTGTGATTACAGGGATCATGGAGCATTGTGATGGCAGGGGTCATGGGGCATTGTGAAGACAAGGGTCATGGAGCATTGTGATGGCAAGGGCCATGAGGCATTGTGATGACAGGAATCATGGGGCATAGTGATGACAGGGTGCGTGGAGCATTGTGATGAAAGTGGTCATGGAGCATTGTGATGACAGTGCTCATTGAGCATTGTGAGGACACGGTCATGGAGCCTTGTGATGAGATAACTTCTGGAGCATTTTGATGACAAGGGCCATGGAGCATTGGTGATGACATGACTTCTGGAGCATCGTGATGACAAGGGCATGGTGCATTGTGATGAGAAGTGGCATGGAGCACTGTGAAGAAAAGGGTAATGGAGCATTGTGCGGAAAGGTGTTATGGATCATTGTGATGACAGAGGTCATGGAGCATTGTGATGAAAGGGTCATTGTGCCTTGTTATGACAAGAGCCATGGAGTATTGTTATTAAATGGGTTATGGAGCGTTGTGATGCAAGTGGTCATGGAGCATTGTGATGAAAAGCGCCATGGAGCATTGTGATGACAAGAGTCCAGGAGCATTCTGATGACACTGTCATGGAGAACTGGGATGACACGGGCATGGAGAATTGTGATGAGAAGAGTTCTGGAGCATTGTGATGACAGAGGCATGGAGCATTGTGATTACAGGGGCCATGGAGCATTGTGATGACAGGGGTCATGGGGCATTGTGATGAAAGGGGGCATGGGACATTGTGATGACAGTGGGAATTGATCATTGTGATTACAGGGATCATGGAGCATTGTGATGACAGGGGCCATGGAACATTGTGATCAAATGGGTTATGGAACGGTGTGATGAAAGTGGTCATGGATCATTGTGATGACAAGTGTCCTGGAGCGTAGTGATGACATTTTCATGGAGCATTGTTATGACACAGGCATGGAGAATTGTGATGAGAAGAGTTCTGGAGCATTGAGATGACAAAGGTATGGAGCATTGTGATTACAGGGGCCATGGAACATTTGATGACAAGTGCATGGAGTATTGTGATGACAAAGGGCATGGAGCATTGTGATGAAAGTGGTACTAGAGAATTGTGAGGACAGGGGTCATGGAGCATTGTGATGACAAGGGCCATGGAGCATTGTGATGACAGGGGTCATGGGGCATTGTGATGAAAGGGGGCATGGGACATTGTGATGACAGTGGGAATGGATCACTGTGATTACAGGGATCATGGAGCATTGTAATGACAGGGGCATGGGACATTGTGATGAAAGTGGTCATGGAGCATTGTGATGAAAGGGGTCAAGGGGAAAATTGATGACAATGGCTATGGGGCATTTTGATGAATGTGATCATGGAGCACTGTGAGGCAAGTGGTCATGCAGCATTGTGATGAAAAGCACATTGGAGCATTGTGATGATAAGGGCCAAGGAGCATTGTGATCAAATGGGTTATGGAGCATTGTGAGGAAAGTGGTCATGGAACATTGTTAAGAAAGGGGACACGGAACATTGAGATAAAAGGGGTCATAGGACATTGTGATGACAAGGGCCATGGAGCATTGTGATGAAAGGGTTTATGGAACACTGTAATTACAGGAGCCATGGAGAATTGTGAAGATAAAGGCCATGGAACATTGTGATGACAGGCGTCATGGAGCATTGTGATGAAAGGGGTCATGGATCATTTCGATGTCAGGGGTCATGTAGCATTGTGATGACAATGGTCATGGAGCATTGTGAAGAAAGTGGTCATGGAGAATTGTGATGAAAAGTGCTATGGAGCATTGTGATGACAAGAGCCATGGAGCATTGTGATCAAATGGGTTATCGAGGATTGTGATGAATGTGGTCATGGAGGATTGTGATGAAAGGGGACATAGAGCATTGAGATAAAAGGGGTCAAGGGACATTGTGATGACAAGGGCCATGGAGCATTGTGATGAAAGGGGTCATGGAGCATTGTGATGAAAAGCACCATGGAGTATTGTGATGACAAGAGTCTTGGAGCATTGTGATGACATTTTCATGGAGCATTGTGATGACATGGGCATGGAGATTTGTGATTACAGGGGCCATGGAGCATTTGATGACAAGGGCATGGACCATTGTGATGAAAATGGTCATGGAGCATTGTGATGAAAGGGGTCAAGGGGAAAATTGATGACAATGGCTATGGGGCATTTTGATGAATGTGGTCTTGGAGCACTGTGAGGCAAGTGTTCATGCAGCATTGTGATGAAAAGCGCATTGGAGCATTGTGATGACAAGGGCCAAGGAGCATTGTGATCAAATGGGTTATGGAGCATTGTGATGAAAGTGGTCATGGAACATTGTTAAGAAAGGGGACACGGAACATTGAGATAAAAGGGGTCATAGGACATTGTGATGACAGGCATCATGGAGCATTGTGATAAAAGGAGTCATGGATCATTGCGATGTCAGGGGTCATGTAGCATTGTGATGATAGAGGCATAGAGCATTGTGATGACAATGGTCATGGAGCATTGTGATGAAAGGGGACATGGAGCAATGAGATAAAAGGGGTCATGGGACATTGTGATGACAGGGGCCATGGAGCATTGTGATGAAAGGAATTATGGAGCACTGTAATTACAGTAGCCATGGAGAAATGTGAAGACAAAGGCCATGGAACATTGTGATGACAGGCATCATTGAGCATTGTGATGAAAGGGGTCATGGATCATTGCGATGTCAGGGGTTATGTAGCATTGTGATGACAAGGGCCATGGAGCATTGTGATCAAATGGGTTATGGAGCATTGTGATGAAAGTGGTCATGGAGCACTGAGATAAATGGGGTCATGGGACATTGTAATGACAAGGGCCATGGAGCATTGTGATGAAAGAGTTCATGGAGCGTTGTGATGAAAGTGGTCATAGATAATTGTGATGAAATGCGCCATGGAGTATTGTGATGACAAGAGTCCTGGAGCATTGTGATGACATTTTTTCATGGAGCATTGTGATGACACGGGCATGGAGAATTGTGATGAGAAGAGTTCTGGAGCATTGTGATGACAAGGGCATTGAGCATTGTGATTACAAGGATCATGGAGCTTGTGATGACAAGGTTCATGGAGCATTGTGATGACAGAAGTCACATAGCATTATGATGACAAGGGCCATGGAGCATTGTGATGACAGGGGTGATGGGGCATTGTGATGAAAAGCACCATGGAGCATTGTGATTAGAGGGGTCCTGGGGCATTGTGATGACAAGTGGCATGGAGCCCTGTGATGAAAGGGGTACTGGAGCATTGTTAGGAAATGGGCCATGGAGCACTGTGATGACAAGTGCATGGAGCATTGTGATGACAAGTGGCATGGAGAATTGTGATGAAACGGTTAATGGAGCATTGTGAGGAAAGGTGTTATGGATCACTGTTATGACAGGGGTCATGGAGCTTTGAGATGACAACGGCCATGGAGCATTGTGATGACAGTGGTCACGGGGATTTGTGATGACAGTGGGCATGGAGCATTGTAATGAACGGGTTCATGGAGCAATGTGATTACATACGACATGGAGCATTGTGATGACAAAACCATGGAGTATTCTGATGAAAGGGGTCATGGAGCATTGTGATGAAAAGTTTCATTGGGCCTTGTTATGACAAGAGCCATGGAACATTGTGATTAAGTGGTTTATGGAGCGTTGTGATGAAAGTGGTCATGGAGCATTGTGATTACAGGGGCCATGGAGCATTGTGATGAAAGGTGTCATGGAGCATTGTGATGAAAGGGATCATGGATCATTGTGATTACAAGGGCAAGTAGCATTGTGATGAGCATTGGCATGCAGCCTTGAGATAAATGGGTGACTGGAGCGTTGTGAGGAAACGGGCCATTGAGCATTGCGATGGCAAGGGCATGGAACATTGTGATGACAAGTGGCATGGAGCATTGTGATGAAAGAGGTATTGGAGCATTGTGAGGAAATGGTACATGGATCATTGTGATTACAGGGATCAAAGAGCATTGTGATGACAAGGGTCATGGAGCATTGTGATGACAGGGTCATGGAGCATAGAGATGACAAGGGCCATGGAGAATAGTGATGACAGTGGTCATCTGTACTTGTGATAATAGGGGTCATGGAACACTGTGATTACAGGGGCCATGGAGCATTCTGATGACAAAGGCCATGGAACATTGTGATGACAGGCATCACGGAGCATTGTGATGAAAGGGGTCAGGGATCACTGAGATGACAGGGGTCATGGAGCATTGTGATGATAGGGGCATTGAGCATTGTGATGACAATGGTCATAGACCATTGTGATAAAAGGGGTCATGGAGCATTGAGATAAAATGGGTCATGGGACATTGTGATGACAAGGATCGTTGAGCATTGTGATGAAAGGTGTCATGGAGCATTGTGATGACAAGGGCCATGGAACATTGTGATCAAATGGTTTATGGAACGGTGTGATGAAAGTGGTCATGGATCATTGTGATGACAAGTGTCCTGGAGCGTAGTGATGACATTTTCATGGAGCATTGTTATGACACAGGCATGGAGAATTGTGATGAGAAGAGTTCTGGAGCATTGAGATGACAAAGGTATGGAGCATTGTGATTACAGGGGCCATGGAACATTTGATGACAAGTGCATGGAGTATTGTGATGACAAAGGGCATGGAGCATTGTGATGAAAGCGGTACTAGAGAATTGGGATGACAGGGGTCATGGAGCATTGTGATGACAAGGGCCATGGAGCATTGTGATGACAGGGGTCATGGGGCATTGTGATGAAAGGGGGCATGGGACATTGTGATGACAGTGGGAATGGATCATTGTGATTACAGGGATCATGGAGCATTGTGATGACAGGGGCATGGGACATTGTGATGAAAGTGGTCATGGAGCATTGTGATGAAAGGGGTCAAGGGGAAAATTGATGACAATGGCTATGGGGCATTTTGATGAATGTGGTCATGGAGCACTGTGAGGCAAGTGGTCATGCAGCATTGTGATGAAAAGCACATTGGAGCATTGTGATGACAAGGGCCAAGGAGCATTGTGATCAAATGGGTTATGGAGCATTGTGAGGAAAGTGGTCATGGAACATTGTTAAGAAAGGGGACACGGAACATTGAGATAAAAGGGGTCATAGGACATTGTGATGACAAGGGCCATGGAGCATTGTGATGAAAGGGTTTATGGAACACTGTAATTACAGGAGCCATGGAGAATTGTGAAGATAAAGGCCATGGAACATTGTGATGACAGGCGTCATGGAGCATTGTGATGAAAGGGGTCATGGATCATTTCGATGTCAGGGGTCATGTAGCATTGTGATGACAATGGTCATGGAGCATTGTGAAGAAAGTGGTCATGGAGAATTGTGATGAAAAGTGCTATGGAGCATTGTGATGACAAGAGCCATGGAGCATTGTGATCAAATGGGTTATCGAGGATTGTGATGAATGTGGTCATGGAGGATTGTGATGAAAGGGGACATAGAGCATTGAGATAAAAGGGGTCAAGGGACATTGTGATGACAAGGGCCATGGAGCATTGTGATGAAAGGGGTCATGGAGCATTGTGATGAAAAGCACCATGGAGTATTGCGATGACAAGAGTCTTGGAGCATTGTGATGACATTTTCATGGAGCATTGTGATGACATGGGCATGGAGATTTGTGATTACAGGGGCCATGGAGCATTTGATGACAAGGGCATGGACCATTGTGATGAAAATGGTCATGGAGCATTGTGATGAAAGGGGTCAAGGGGAAAATTGATGACAATGGCTATGGGGCATTTTGATGAATGTGGTCTTGGAGCACTGTGAGGCAAGTGTTCATGCAGCATTGTGATGAAAAGCGCATTGGAGCATTGTGATGACAAGGGCCAAGGAGCACTGTGATCAAATGGGTTATGGAGCATTGTGATGAAAGTGGTCATGGAACATTGTTAAGAAAGGGGACACGGAACATTGAGATAAAAGGGGTCATAGGACATTGTGATGACAAGGGCCATGGAGCATTGTGATGAAAGGGTTTATGGAACACTGTAATTACAGGAGCCATGGAGAACTGTGAAGATAAAGGCCATGGAACATTGTGATGACAGGCATCATGGAGCATTGTGATAAAAGGAGTCATGGATCATTGCGATGTCAGGGGTCATGTAGCATTGTGATGATAGAGGCATAGAGCATTGTGATGACAATGGTCATGGAGCATTGTGATGAAAGGGGACATGGAGCATTGAGATAAAAGGGGTCATGGGACATTGTGATGACAGGGGCCATGGAGCATTGTGATGAAAGGAATTATGGAGCACTGTAATTACAGTAGCCATGGAGAAATGTGAAGACAAAGGCCATGGAACATTGTGATGACAGGCATCATTGAGCATTGTGATGAAAGGGGTCATGGATCATTGCGATGTCAGGGGTTATGTAGCATTGTGATGACAATGGTCATGGAGCTTTGTGAAGAAAGTGGTCATGGAGCATTGTGATGAAAAGCACCATGGAGTATTGTGATGACAAGAGTCTTGGAGCATTGTGATGGCATTTTCATGGAGCATTGTGATGACATGGGCATGGAGATTTGTGATTACAGGGGCCATGGAGCATTTGATGACAAGGGCATGGACCATTGTGATGACAAGGGACACGGAGAAGTGTGATGAAAGTGGTCATGGAGCATTGTGATGAAAGGGGTCATGGATCATTGAGATTATAGGGTTCATGGAGCATTGTGATGGCAAGGGTCATGAAGCACTGTGATGACAGGGTTCATGGAGCATTGCGATGACAAGGGGCATGTAACATTGTGATAACCGGAGTCATGCGGCATTGTGATGACAGGGGGCATGGAGCATTGTGATTACAGGGATCATGGAGCATTGTGATGACAAAGGCATGGTGCATTGTGATGACCAAGCCATGGAGCATTGTGACGAAAGGGGTAATGGAGCATTGTGAGGAAAACTGTCATGGATCATTGTGATTACAGGGTTCATGGAGCATTGTGATGACAAGTGTCATGGAACTTTGAGATAAAGGGGGTCATCGGAAATTGTGATGACAAGGGCCAGGGAGCTTTGTGATGACAAGGGTCATGGAGCATTGTGATGACAGGAGTCATGGGGCACTGTGATGACAGTGGGCATGGAGCATTTTAATGAACGGGTTCATGAAGCACTGTGATTAGAGGCGACATGGAGCATTGTGATGACCAAGCTATGGAGCATTGTGATGAAAGGTGTCATGGAGCATTGTGATGACAAGAGTCCTGGAGCATTGTGATGACATTTTCATGGAGCATTGGGATGACACGGGCATGGAGAATTGTGTTGAGAAGTGTGCTGGAGTATTGTGATGACAAGGGCATGGAGCCTTGTGATTGATTACAGGGGCCATAGAGCATTGTGATGACAAGGATATGGAACATTGTGATGAAAAGGGGCATGGAGCAATTTGATGAATGTGATACTGGAGCATTTTGATGAAAGGGGTCATGGATGTTTGTGATTACAGGGATAATGGAGCATTGTGATGGCAGGGGTCATGGGGCATTGTGAAGACAAGGGTCATGGAGCATTGTGATGGCAAGGGCCATGAGGCATTGTGATGACAGGAATCATGGGGCATAGTGATGACAGGGTGCGTGGAGCATTGTGATGAAAGTGGTCATGGAGCATTGTGATGACAGTGCTCATTGAGCATTGTGAGGACACGGTCATGGAGCCTTGTGATGAGATAACTTCTGGAGCATTTTGATGACAAGGGCCATGGAGCATTGGTGATGACATGACTTCTGGAGCATCGTGATGACAAGGGCATGGTGCATTGTGATGAGAAGTGGCATGGAGCACTGTGAAGAAAAGGGTAATGGAGCATTGTGCGGAAAGGTGTTATGGATCATTGTGATGACAGAGGTCATGGAGCATTGTGATGAAAGGGTCATTGTGCCTTGTTATGACAAGAGCCATGGAGTATTGTTATTAAATGGGTTATGGAGCGTTGTCATGCAAGTGGTCATGGAGCATTGTGATGAAAAGCGCCATGGAGCATTGTGATGACAAGAGTCCGGGAGCATTGTGATGACACTGTCATGGAGAACTGGGATGACACGGGCATGGAGAATTGTGATGAGAAGAGTTCTGGAGCATTGTGATGACAGAGGCATGGAGCATTGTGATTACAGGGGCCATGGAGCATTGTGATGACAGGGGTCATGGGGCATTGTGATGAAAGGGGGCATGGGACATTGTGATGACAGTGGGAATTGATCATTGTGATTACAGGGATCATGGAGCATTGTGATGACAGGGGCCATGGAACATTGTGATCAAATGGGTTATGGAACGGTGTGATGAAAGTGGTCATGGATCATTGTGATGACAAGTGTCCTGGAGCGTAGTGATGACATTTTCATGGAGCATTGTTATGACACAGGCATGGAGAATTGTGATGAGAAGAGTTCTGGAGCATTGAGATGACAAAGGTATGGAGCATTGTGATTACAGGGGCCATGGAACATTTGATGACAAGTGCATGGAGTATTGTGATGACAAAGGGCATGGAGCATTGTGATGAAAGTGGTACTAGAGAATTGTGAGGACAGGGGTCATGGAGCATTGTGATGACAAGGGCCATGGAGCATTGTGATGACAGGGGTCATGGGGCATTGTGATGAAAGGGGGCATGGGACATTGTGATGACAGTGGGAATGGATCACTGTGATTACAGGGATCATGGAGCATTGTGATGACAGGGGCATGGGACATTGTGATGAAAGTGGTCATGGAGCATTGTGATGAAAGGGGTCAAGGGGAAAATTGATGACAATGGCTATGGGGCATTTTGATGAATGTGGTCATGGAGCACTGTGAGGCAAGTGGTCATGCAGCATTGTGATGAAAAGCGCATTGGAGCATTGTGATGACAAGGGCCAAGGAGCATTGTGATCAAATGGGTTATGGAGCATTGTGATGAAAGTGGTCATGGAACATTGTTAAGAAAGGGGACACGGAACATTGAGATAAAAGGGGTCATAGGACATTGTGATGACAAGGGCCATGGAGCATTGTGATGAAAGGGTTTATGGAACACTGTAATTACAGGAGCCATGGAGAATTGTGAAGATAAAGGCCATGGAACATTGTGATGACAGGCATCATGGAGCATTGTGATAAAAGGAGTCATGGATCATTGCGATGTCAGGGGTCATGTAGCATTGTGATGATAGAGGCATAGAGCATTGTGATGACAATGGTCATGGAGCATTGTGATGAAAGGGGACATGGAACATTGAGATAAAAGGGGTCATGGGACATTGTGATGACAGGGGCCATGGAGCATTGTGATGAAAGGAATTATGGAGCACTGTAATTACAGTAGCCATGGAGAAATGTGAAGACAAAGGCCATGGAACATTGTGATGACAGGCATCATTGAGCATTGTGATGAAAGGGGTCATGGATCATTGCGATGTCAGGGGTTATGTAGCATTGTGATGACAATGGTCATGGAGCTTTGTGAAGAAAGTGGTCATGGAGCATTGTGATTAAAAATACCATGGAGTATTGTGATGACAAGAGTCTTGGAGCATTGTGATGGCATTTTCATGGAGCATTGTGATGACATGGGCATGGAGATTTGTGATTACAGGGGCCATGGAGCATTTGATGACAAGGGCATGGACCATTGTGATGACAAGGGACACGGAGAAGTGTGATGAAAGTGGTCATGGAGCATTGTGATGAAAGGGGTCATGGATCATTGAGATTATAGGGTTCATGGAGCATTGTGATGGCAAGGGTCATGAAGCACTGTGATGACAGGGTTCATGGAGCATTGCGATGACAAGGGGCATGTAACATTGTGATAACCGGAGTCATGCGGCATTGTGATGACAGGGGGCATGGAGCATTGTGATGAAAAGCGGCATGGATCATTGTGATGAAAGGCGTCCTGGAGCATTGTGAGGAAAGGGGTCATGGATCATTGTGATTACAGGGATCATGGAGCATTGTGATGACAAAGGCATGGTGCATTGTGATGACCAAGCCATGGAGCATTGTGACGAAAGGGGTAATGGAGCATTGTGAGGAAAACTGTCATGGATCATTGTGATTACAGGGTTCATGGAGCATTGTGATGACAAGTGTCATGGAACTTTGAGATAAAGGGGGTCATCGGAAATTGTGATGACAAGGGCCAGGGAGCTTTGTGATGACAAGGGTCATGGAGCATTGTGATGACAGGAGTCATGGGGCACTGTGATGACAGTGGGCATGGAGCATTTTAATGAACGGGTTCATGAAGCACTGTGATTAGAGGCGACATGGAGCATTGTGATGACCAAGCCATGGAGCATTGTGATGAAAGGTGTCATGGAGCATTGTGATGACAAGAGTCCTGGAGCATTGTGATGACATTTTCATGGAGCATTGGGATGACACGGGCATGGAGAATTGTGTTGAGAAGTGTGCTGGAGTATTGTGATGACAAGGGCATGGAGCCTTGTGATTACAGGGGCCATAGAGCATTGTGATGACAAGGATATGGAACATTGTGATGAAAAGGGGCATGGAGCAATTTGATGAATGTGATACTGGAGCATTTTGATGAAAGGGGTCATGGATGTTTGTGATTACAGGGATCATGGAGCATTGTGATGGCAGGGGTCATGGGGCATTGTGAAGACAAGGGTCATGGAGCATTGTGATGGCAAGGGCCATGAGGCATTGTGATGACAGGAATCATGGGGCATAGTGATGACAGGGTGCGTGGAGCATTGTGATGAAAGTGGTCATGGAGCATTGTGATGACAGTGCTCATTGAGCATTGTGAGGACACGGTCATGGAGCCTTGTGATGAGATAACTTCTGGAGCATTTTGATGACAAGGGCCATGGAGCATTGGTGATGACAGAGGCATGGAGCATTGTGATTACAGGGGCCATGGAGCATTGTGATGAAAGGTGTCATGGAGCATTGTGATTAAAGGGATCATGGGTCATTGTGATGACCAGGGCATGTAGCATTGTGATGACCATTGGCATGGAGCCTTGTGATGAATGGGATACTGGAGCATTGTGAGGAAACAGGCCATTGAGCATTGTGATGACAAGTGGCATGGAGCATTGTGATGAAAGTAGTATTGGAGCATTGTGAGGAAATGGTACATGGATCGTTGTGATTACAGGGATCATGGAGCATTGTGATGACAAGGGTCATGGTGCATTGTGATGACAGGTATCATGGAGCATTGTGATGAGAGGTTATTGGGCATTGTGATGACAGTGGTCATGGAGCATTGCGATGATAGGGGCAGGGAACATTGTGATGACAAAAGCCATGGAGCATTGCGATTACAGGGGTCATGGAACATTTTGATGATAGGGGCATGGAGCATTGTGATGACACTGCTCATAGACCATTGTGATGAAAGGGGTCATGGAGCTTTGAGATAAAATGGGTCATGGGACATTGTGACAACAAGGGTCATGGAGCATTTGATGACAAGGGAATGTAGCATTGTGATGACATGACTTCTGGAGCTTTTGGATGACAAGGGCATGGAGAATTGTGATTACAGGGGCCATGGAGCATTGTGATGACAACTGCATTCAGCATTGTGATGAAAAGAGGAGTGGAGCATTGTGACGAGAGGCGTACTGGAGAATTGTGAGGAAAGATGTCATGGATCATTGTGATTACAGCGATCATGGAGCATTGTGATGACAGGGTTCATGGAGCATTGTGATGAAAAGGGCCATGGAGCATTGTGATGATAGGGCCATGGAGAATTGTGATGACAATGGTCATGGAGCATAGTGATGAAAGGGGTCATGGAGCATTGAGGTAAAGTGGGTCATGGGACATTGTGATGACAAGGGCCATGGAGCATTGTGATCAAATGGGTTATGGAGCATTGTGATGAAAGTGGTCATGGAGCACTGAGATAAAAGGGGTCATGGGACATTGTAATGACAAGGGCCATGGAGCATTGTGATGAAAGAGTTCATGGAGCGTTGTGATGAAAGTGGTCATAGATAATTGTGATGAAATGCGCCATGGAGTATTGTGATGACAAGAGTCCTGGAGCATTGTGATGACATTTTTTCATGGAGCATTGTGATGACACGGGCATGGAGAATTGTGATGAGAAGAGTTCTGGAGCATTGTGATGACAAGGGCATGGAGCATTGTGATTACAAGGATCATGGAGCTTGTGATGACAAGGTTCATGGAGCATTGTGATGACAGAAGTCACATAGCATTATGATGACAAGGGCCATGGAGCATTGTGATGACAGGGGTGATGGGGCATTGTGATGAAAAGCACCATGGAGCATTGTGATTAGAGGGGTCCTGGGGCATTGTGATGACAAGTGGCATGGAGCCCTGTGATGAAAGGGGTACTGGAGCATTGTTAGGAAATGGGCCATGGAGCACTGTGATGACAAGTGCATGGAGCATTGTGATGACAAGTGGCATGGAGAATTGTGATGAAACGGTTAATGGAGCATTGTGAGGAAAGGTGTTATGGATCACTGTTATGACAGGGGTCATGGAGCTTTGAGATGACAACGGCCATGGAGCATTGTGATGACAGTGGTCACGGGGATTTGTGATGACAGTGGGCATGGAGCATTGTAATGAACGGGTTCATGGAGCAATGTGATTACATACGACATGGAGCATTGTGATGACAAAACCATGGAGTATTCTGATGAAAGGGGTCATGGAGCATTGTGATGAAAAGTTTCATTGGGCCTTGTTATGACAAGAGCCATGGAACATTGTGATTAAGTGGTTTATGGAGCGTTGTGATGAAAGTGGTCATGGAGCATTGTGATTACAGGGGCCATGGAGCATTGTGATGAAAGGTGTCATGGAGCATTGTGATGAAAGGGATCATGGATCATTGTGATTACAAGGGCAAGTAGCATTGTGATGAGCATTGGCATGCAGCCTTGAGATAAATGGGTGACTGGAGCGTTGTGAGGAAACGGGCCATTGAGCATTGCGATGGCAAGGGCATGGAACATTGTGATGACAAGTGGCATGGAGCATTGTGATGAAAGAGGTATTGGAGCATTGTGAGGAAATGGTACATGGATCATTGTGATTACAGGGATCAAAGAGCATTGTGATGACAAGGGTCATGGAGCATTGTGATGACAGGGTCATGGAGCATAGAGATGACAAGGGCCATGGAGAATAGTGATGACCGTGGTCATCTGTACTTGTGATAATAGGGGTCATGGAACACTGTGATTACAGGGGCCATGGAGCATTCTGATGACAAAGGCCATGGAACATTGTGATGACAGGCATCACGGAGCATTGTGATGAAAGGGGTCAGGGATCACTGAGATGACAGGGGTCATGGAGCATTGTGATGATAGGGGCATTGAGCATTGTGATGACAATGGTCATAGACCATTGTGATAAAAGGGGTCATGGAGCATTGAGATAAAATGGGTCATGGGACATTGTGATGACAAGGATCGTTGAGCATTGTGATGAAAGGTGTCATGGAGCATTGGGATGACAAGGGCCATGGAACATTGTGATCAAATGGTTTATGGAACGGTGTGATGAAAGTGGTCATGGATCATTGTGATGACAAGTGTCCTGGAGCGTAGTGATGACATTTTCATGGAGCATTGTTATGACACAGGCATGGAGAATTGTGATGAGAAGAGTTCTGGAGCATTGAGATGACAAAGGTATGGAGCATTGTGATTACAGGGGCCATGGAACATTTGATGACAAGTGCATGGAGTATTGTGATGACAAAGGGCATGGAGCATTGTGATGAAAGCGGTACTAGAGAATTGGGATGACAGGGGTCATGGAGCATTGTGATGACAAGGGCCATGGAGCATTGTGATGACAGGGGTCATGGGGCATTGTGATGAAAGGGGGCATGGGACATTGTGATGACAGTGGGAATGGATCATTGTGATTACAGGGATCATGGAGCATTGTGATGACAGGGGCATGGGACATTGTGATGAAAGTGGTCATGGAGCATTGTGATGAAAGGGGTCAAGGGGAAAATTGATGACAATGGCTATGGGGCATTTTGATGAATGTGGTCATGGAGCACTGTGAGGCAAGTGGTCATGCAGCATTGTGATGAAAAGCACATTGGAGCATTGTGATGACAAGGGCCAAGGAGCATTGTGATCAAATGGGTTATGGAGCATTGTGAGGAAAGTGGTCATGGAACATTGTTAAGAAAGGGGACACGGAACATTGAGATAAAAGGGGTCATAGGACATTGTGATGACAAGGGCCATGGAGCATTGTGATGAAAGGGTTTATGGAACACTGTAATTACAGGAGCCATGGAGAATTGTGAAGATAAAGGCCATGGAACATTGTGATGACAGGCGTCATGGAGCATTGTGATGAAAGGGGTCATAGATCATTTCGATGTCAGGGGTCATGTAGCATTGTGATGACAATGGTCATGGAGCATTGTGAAGAAAGTGGTCATGGAGAATTGTGATGAAAAGTGCTATGGAGCATTGTGATGACAAGAGCCATGGAGCATTGTGATCAAATGGGTTATCGAGGATTGTGATGAATGTGGTCATGGAGGATTGTGATGAAAGGGGACATAGAGCATTGAGATAAAAGGGGTCAAGGGACATTGTGATGACAAGGGCCATGGAGCATTGTGATGAAAGGGGTCATGGAGCATTGTGATGAAAAGCACCATGGAGTATTGCGATGACAAGAGTCTTGGAGCATTGTGATGACATTTTCATGGAGCATTGTGATGACATGGGCATGGAGATTTGTGATTACAGGGGCCATGGAGCATTTGATGACAAGGGCATGGACCATTGTGATGAAAATGGTCATGGAGCATTGTGATGAAAGGGGTCAAGGGGAAAATTGATGACAATGGCTATGGGGCATTTTGATGAATGTGGTCTTGGAGCACTGTGAGGCAAGTGTTCATGCAGCATTGTGATGAAAAGCGCATTGGAGCATTGTGATGACAAGGGCCAAGGAGCACTGTGATCAAATGGGTTATGGAGCATTGTGATGAAAGTGGTCATGGAACATTGTTAAGAAAGGGGACACGGAACATTGAGATAAAAGGGGTCATAGGACATTGTGATGACAAGGGCCATGGAGCATTGTGATGAAAGGGTTTATGGAACACTGTAATTACAGGAGCCATGGAGAACTGTGAAGATAAAGGCCATGGAACATTGTGATGACAGGCATCATGGAGCATTGTGATAAAAGGAGTCATGGATCATTGCGATGTCAGGGGTCATGTAGCACTGTGATGATAGAGGCATAGAGCATTGTGATGACAATGGTCATGGAGCATTGTGATGAAAGGGGACATGGAGCAATGAGATAAAAGGGGTCATGGGACATTGTGATGACAGGGGCCATGGAGCATTGTGATGAAAGGAATTATGGAGCACTGTAATTACAGTAGCCATGGAGAAATGTGAAGACAAAGGCCATGGAACATTGTGATGACAGGCATCATTGAGCATTGTGATGAAAGGGGTCATGGATCATTGCGATGTCAGGGGTTATGTAGCATTGTGATGACAATGGTCATGGAGCTTTGTGAAGAAAGTGGTCATGGAGCATTGTGATGAAAAGCACCATGGAGTATTGTGATGACAAGAGTCTTGGAGCATTGTGATGGCATTTTCATGGAGCATTGTGATGACATGGGCATGGAGATTTGTGATTACAGGGGCCATGGAGCATTTGATGACAAGGGCATGGACCATTGTGATGACAAGGGACACGGAGAAGTGTGATGAAAGTGGTCATGGAGCATTGTGATGAAAGGGGTCATGGATCATTGAGATTATAGGGTTCATGGAGCATTGTGATGGCAAGGGTCATGAAGCACTGTGATGACAGGGTTCATGGAGCATTGCGATGACAAGGGGCATGTAACATTGTGATAACCGGAGTCATGCGGCATTGTGATGACAGGGGGCATGGAGCATTGTGATTACAGGGATCATGGAGCATTGTGATGACAAAGGCATGGTGCATTGTGATGACCAAGCCATGGAGCATTGTGACGAAAGGGGTAATGGAGCATTGTGAGGAAAACTGTCATGGATCATTGTGATTACAGGGTTCATGGAGCATTGTGATGACAAGTGTCATGGAACTTTGAGATAAAGGGGGTCATCGGAAATTGTGATGACAAGGGCCAGGGAGCTTTGTGATGACAAGGGTCATGGAGCATTGTGATGACAGGAGTCATGGGGCACTGTGATGACAGTGGGCATGGAGCATTTTAATGAACGGGTTCATGAAGCACTGTGATTAGAGGCGACATGGAGCATTGTGATGACCAAGCTATGGAGCATTGTGATGAAAGGTGTCATGGAGCATTGTGATGACAAGAGTCCTGGAGCATTGTGATGACATTTTCATGGAGCATTGGGATGACACGGGCATGGAGAATTGTGTTGAGAAGTGTGCTGGAGTATTGTGATGACAAGGGCATGGAGCCTTGTGATTGATTACAGGGGCCATAGAGCATTGTGATGACAAGGATATGGAACATTGTGATGAAAAGGGGCATGGAGCAATTTGATGAATGTGATACTGGAGCATTTTGATGAAAGGGGTCATGGATGTTTGTGATTACAGGGATCATGGAGCATTGTGATGGCAGGGGTCATGGGGCATTGTGAAGACAAGGGTCATGGAGCATTGTGATGGCAAGGGCCATGAGGCATTGTGATGACAGGAATCATGGGGCATAGTGATGACAGGGTGCGTGGAGCATTGTGATGAAAGTGGTCATGGAGCATTGTGATGACAGTGCTCATTGAGCATTGTGAGGACACGGTCATGGAGCCTTGTGATGAGATAACTTCTGGAGCATTTTGATGACAAGGGCCATGGAGCATTGGTGATGACATGACTTCTGGAGCATCGTGATGACAAGGGCATGGTGCATTGTGATGAGAAGTGGCATGGAGCACTGTGAAGAAAAGGGTAATGGAGCATTGTGCGGAAAGGTGTTAT
The DNA here is from genome assembly GCF_965194805.1 of Balaenoptera borealis. NCBI lineage: Eukaryota > Metazoa > Chordata > Mammalia > Artiodactyla > Balaenopteridae > Balaenoptera > Balaenoptera borealis. Next base: position 15,597,925 of record NC_138874.1, on the reverse strand, counting down.
GGATCATTGTGATGACAGAGGTCATGGAGCATTGTGATGAAAGGGTCATTGTGCCTTGTTATGACAAGAGCCATGGAGTATTGTTATTAAATGGGTTATGGAGCGTTGTGATGCAAGTGGTCATGGAGCATTGTGATGAAAAGCGCCATGGAGCATTGTGATGACAAGAGTCCGCGAGCATTCTGATGACACTGTCATGGAGAACTGGGATGACACGGGCATGGAGAATTGTGATGAGAAGAGTTCTGGAGCATTGTGATGACAGAGGCATGGAGCATTGTGATTACAGGGGCCATGGAGCATTGTGATGACAGGGGTCATGGGGCATTGTGATGAAAGGGGGCATGGGACATTGTGATGACAGTGGGAATTGATCATTGTGATTACAGGGATCATGGAGCATTGTGATGACAGGGGCCATGGAACATTGTGATCAAATGGGTTATGGAACGGTGTGATGAAAGTGGTCATGGATCATTGTGATGACAAGTGTCCTGGAGCATAGTGATGACATTTTCATGGAGCATTGTTATGACACAGGCATGGAGAATTGTGATGAGAAGAGTTCTGGAGCATTGAGATGACAAAGGTATGGAGCATTGTGATTACAGGGGCCATGGAACATTTGATGACAAGTGCATGGAGTATTGTGATGACAAAGGGCATGGAGCATTGTGATGAAAGTGGTACTAGAGAATTGTGAGGACAGGGGTCATGGAGCATTGTGATGACAAGGGCCATGGAGCATTGTGATGACAGGGGTCATGGGGCATTGTGATGAAAGGGGGCATGGGACATTGTGATGACAGTAGGAATGGATCACTGTGATTACAGGGATCATGGAGCATTGTGATGACAGGGGCATGGGACATTGTGATGAAAGTGGTCATGGAGCATTGTGATGAAAGGGGTCAAGGGGAAAATTGATGACAATGGCTATGGGGCATTTTGATGAATGTGGTCATGGAGCACTGTGAGGCAAGTGGTCATGCAGCATTGTGATGAAAAGCACATTGGAGCATTGTGATGACAAGGGCCAAGGAGCATTGTGATCAAATGGGTTATGGAGCATTGTGAGGAAAGTGGTCATGGAACATTGTTAAGAAAGGGGACACGGAACATTGAGATAAAAGGGGTCATAGGACATTGTGATGACAAGGGCCATGGAGCATTGTGATGAAAGGGTTTATGGAACACTGTAATTACAGGAGCCATGGAGAATTGTGAAGATAAAGGCCATGGAACATTGTGATGACAGGCGTCATGGAGCATTGTGATGAAAGGGGTCATGGATCATTTCGATGTCAGGGGTCATGTAGCATTGTGATGACAATGGTCATGGAGCATTGTGAAGAAAGTGGTCATGGAGAATTGTGATGAAAAGTGCTATGGAGCATTGTGATGACAAGAGCCATGGAGCATTGTGATCAAATGGGTTATCGAGGATTGTGATGAATGTGGTCATGGAGGATTGTGATGAAAGGGGACATAGAGCATTGAGATAAAAGGGGTCAAGGGACATTGTGATGACAAGGGCCATGGAGCATTGTGATGAAAGGGGTCATGGAGCATTGTGATGAAAAGCACCATGGAGTATTGCGATGACAAGAGTCTTGGAGCATTGTGATGACATTTTCATGGAGCATTGTGATGACATGGGCATGGAGATTTGTGATTACAGGGGCCATGGAGCATTTGATGACAAGGGCATGGACCATTGTGATGAAAATGGTCATGGAGCATTGTGATGAAAGGGGTCAAGGGGAAAATTGATGACAATGGCTATGGGGCATTTTGATGAATGTGGTCTTGGAGCACTGTGAGGCAAGTGTTCATGCAGCATTGTGATGAAAAGCGCATTGGAGCATTGTGATGACAAGGGCCAAGGAGCATTGTGATCAAATGGGTTATGGAGCATTGTGATGAAAGTGGTCATGGAACATTGTTAAGAAAGGGGACACGGAACATTGAGATAAAAGGAGTAATAGGACATTGTGATGACAAGGGCCATGGAGCATTGTGATGAAAGGGTTTATGGAACACTGTAATTACAGGAGCCATGGAGAATTGTGAAGATAAAGGCCATGGAACATTGTGATGACAGGCATCATGGAGCATTGTGATAAAAGGAGTCATGGATCATTGCGATGTCAGGGGTCATGTAGCATTGTGATGATAGAGGCATAGAGCATTGTGATGACAATGGTCATGGAGCATTGTGATGAAAGGGGACATGGAGCATTGAGATAAAAGGGGTCATGGGACATTGTGATGACAGGGGCCATGGAGCATTGTGATGAAAGGAATTATGGAGCACTGTAATTACAGTAGCCATGGAGAAATGTGAAGACAAAGGCCATGGAACATTGTGATGACAGGCATCATTGAGCATTGTGATGAAAGGGGTCATGGATCATTGCGATGTCAGGGGTTATGTAGCATTGTGATGACAATGGTCATGGAGCTTTGTGAAGAAAGTGGTCATGGAGCATTGTGATGAAAAGCACCATGGAGTATTGTGATGACAAGAGTCTTGGAGCATTGTGATGGCATTTTCATGGAGCATTGTGATGACATGGGCATGGAGATTTGTGATTACAGGGGCCATGGAGCATTTGATGACAAGGGCATGGACCATTGTGATGACAAGGGACACGGAGAAGTGTGATGAAAGTGGTCATGGAGCATTGTGATGAAAGGGGTCATGGATCATTGAGATTATAGGGTTCATGGAGCATTGTGATGGCAAGGGTCATGAAGCACTGTGATGACAGGGTTCATGGAGCATTGCGATGACAAGGGGCATGTAACATTGTGATAACCGGAGTCATGCGGCATTGTGATGACAGGGGGCATGGAGCATTGTGATGAAAAGCGGCATGGATCATTGTGATGAAAGGCGTCCTGGAGCATTGTGAGGAAAGGGGTCATGGATCATTGTGATTACAGGGATCATGGAGCATTGTGATGACAAAGGCATGGTGCATTGTGATGACCAAGCCATGGAGCATTGTGACGAAAGGGGTAATGGAGCATTGTGAGGAAAACTGTCATGGATCATTGTGATTACAGGGTTCATGGAGCATTGTGATGACAAGTGTCATGGAACTTTGAGATAAAGGGGGTCATCGGAAATTGTGATGACAAGGGCCAGGGAGCTTTGTGATGACAAGGGTCATGGAGCATTGTGATGACAGGAGTCATGGGGCACTGTGATGACAGTGGGCATGGAGCATTTTAATGAACGGGTTCATGAAGCACTGTGATTAGAGGCGACATGGAGCATTGTGATGACCAAGCCATGGAGCATTGTGATGAAAGGTGTCATGGAGCATTGTGATGACAAGAGTCCTGGAGCATTGTGATGACATTTTCATGGAGCATTGGGATGACACGGGCATGGAGAATTGTGTTGAGAAGTGTGCTGGAGTATTGTGATGACAAGGGCATGGAGCCTTGTGATTACAGGGGCCATAGAGCATTGTGATGACAAGGATATGGAACATTGTGATGAAAAGGGGCATGGAGCAATTTGATGAATGTGATACTGGAGCATTTTGATGAAAGGGGTCATGGATGTTTGTGATTACAGGGATCATGGAGCATTGTGATGGCAGGGGTCATGGGGCATTGTGAAGACAAGGGTCATGGAGCATTGTGATGGCAAGGGCCATGAGGCATTGTGATGACAGGAATCATGGGGCATAGTGATGACAGGGTGCGTGGAGCATTGTGATGAAAGTGGTCATGGAGCATTGTGATGACAGTGCTCATTGAGCATTGTGAGGACACGGTCATGGAGCCTTGTGATGAGATAACTTCTGGAGCATTTTGATGACAAGGGCCATGGAGCATTGGTGATGACAGAGGCATGGAGCATTGTGATTACAGGGGCCATGGAGCATTGTGATGAAAGGTGTCATGGAGCATTGTGATTAAAGGGATCATGGGTCATTGTGATGACCAGGGCATGTAGCATTGTGATGACCATTGGCATGGAGCCTTGTGATGAATGGGATACTGGAGCATTGTGAGGAAACAGGCCATTGAGCATTGTGATGACAAGTGGCATGGAGCATTGTGATGAAAGTAGTATTGGAGCATTGTGAGGAAATGGTACATGGATCGTTGTGATTACAGGGATCATGGAGCATTGTGATGACAAGGGTCATGGTGCATTGTGATGACAGGTATCATGGAGCATTGTGATGAGAGGTTATTGGGCATTGTGATGACAGTGGTCATGGAGCATTGCGATGATAGGGGCAGGGAACATTGTGATGACAAAAGCCATGGAGCATTGCGATTACAGGGGTCATGGAACATTTTGATGATAGGGGCATGGAGCATTGTGATGACACTGCTCATAGACCATTGTGATGAAAGGGGTCATGGAGCTTTGAGATAAAATGGGTCATGGGACATTGTGACAACAAGGGTCATGGAGCATTTGATGACAAGGGAATGTAGCATTGTGATGACATGACTTCTGGAGCTTTTGGATGACAAGGGCATGGAGAATTGTGATTACAGGGGCCATGGAGCATTGTGATGACAACTGCATTCAGCATTGTGATGAAAAGAGGAGTGGAGCATTGTGACGAGAGGCGTACTGGAGAATTGTGAGGAAAGATGTCATGGATCATTGTGATTACAGCGATCATGGAGCATTGTGATGACAGGGTTCATGGAGCATTGTGATGAAAAGGGCCATGGAGCATTGTGATGATAGGGCCATGGAGAATTGTGATGACAATGGTCATGGAGCATAGTGATGAAAGGGGTCATGGAGCATTGAGGTAAAGTGGGTCATGGGACATTGTGATGACAAGGGCCATGGAGCATTGTGATCAAATGGGTTATGGAGCATTGTGATGAAAGTGGTCATGGAGCACTGAGATAAAAGGGGTCATGGGACATTGTAATGACAAGGGCCATGGAGCATTGTGATGAAAGAGTTCATGGAGCGTTGTGATGAAAGTGGTCATAGATAATTGTGATGAAATGCGCCATGGAGTATTGTGATGACAAGAGTCCTGGAGCATTGTGATGACATTTTTTCATGGAGCATTGTGATGACACGGGCATGGAGAATTGTGATGAGAAGAGTTCTGGAGCATTGTGATGACAAGGGCATGGAGCATTGTGATTACAAGGATCATGGAGCTTGTGATGACAAGGTTCATGGAGCATTGTGATGACAGAAGTCACATAGCATTATGATGACAAGGGCCATGGAGCATTGTGATGACAGGGGTGATGGGGCATTGTGATGAAAAGCACCATGGAGCATTGTGATTAGAGGGGTCCTGGGGCATTGTGATGACAAGTGGCATGGAGCCCTGTGATGAAAGGGGTACTGGAGCATTGTTAGGAAATGGGCCATGGAGCACTGTGATGACAAGTGCATGGAGCATTGTGATGACAAGTGGCATGGAGAATTGTGATGAAACGGTTAATGGAGCATTGTGAGGAAAGGTGTTATGGATCACTGTTATGACAGGGGTCATGGAGCTTTGAGATGACAACGGCCATGGAGCATTGTGATGACAGTGGTCACGGGGATTTGTGATGACAGTGGGCATGGAGCATTGTAATGAACGGGTTCATGGAGCAATGTGATTACATACGACATGGAGCATTGTGATGACAAAACCATGGAGTATTCTGATGAAAGGGGTCATGGAGCATTGTGATGAAAAGTTTCATTGGGCCTTGTTATGACAAGAGCCATGGAACATTGTGATTAAGTGGTTTATGGAGCGTTGTGATGAAAGTGGTCATGGAGCATTGTGATTACAGGGGCCATGGAGCATTGTGATGAAAGGTGTCATGGAGCATTGTGATGAAAGGGATCATGGATCATTGTGATTACAAGGGCAAGTAGCATTGTGATGAGCATTGGCATGCAGCCTTGAGATAAATGGGTGACTGGAGCGTTGTGAGGAAACGGGCCATTGAGCATTGCGATGGCAAGGGCATGGAACATTGTGATGACAAGTGGCATGGAGCATTGTGATGAAAGAGGTATTGGAGCATTGTGAGGAAATGGTACATGGATCATTGTGATTACAGGGATCAAAGAGCATTGTGATGACAAGGGTCATGGAGCATTGTGATGACAGGGTCATGGAGCATAGAGATGACAAGGGCCATGGAGAATAGTGATGACCGTGGTCATCTGTACTTGTGATAATAGGGGTCATGGAACACTGTGATTACAGGGGCCATGGAGCATTCTGATGACAAAGGCCATGGAACATTGTGATGACAGGCATCACGGAGCATTGTGATGAAAGGGGTCAGGGATCACTGAGATGACAGGGGTCATGGAGCATTGTGATGATAGGGGCATTGAGCATTGTGATGACAATGGTCATAGACCATTGTGATAAAAGGGGTCATGGAGCATTGAGATAAAATGGGTCATGGGACATTGTGATGACAAGGATCGTTGAGCATTGTGATGAAAGGTGTCATGGAGCATTGGGATGACAAGGGCCATGGAACATTGTGATCAAATGGTTTATGGAACGGTGTGATGAAAGTGGTCATGGATCATTGTGATGACAAGTGTCCTGGAGCGTAGTGATGACATTTTCATGGAGCATTGTTATGACACAGGCATGGAGAATTGTGATGAGAAGAGTTCTGGAGCATTGAGATGACAAAGGTATGGAGCATTGTGATTACAGGGGCCATGGAACATTTGATGACAAGTGCATGGAGTATTGTGATGACAAAGGGCATGGAGCATTGTGATGAAAGCGGTACTAGAGAATTGGGATGACAGGGGTCATGGAGCATTGTGATGACAAGGGCCATGGAGCATTGTGATGACAGGGGTCATGGGGCATTGTGATGAAAGGGGGCATGGGACATTGTGATGACAGTGGGAATGGATCATTGTGATTACAGGGATCATGGAGCATTGTGATGACAGGGGCATGGGACATTGTGATGAAAGTGGTCATGGAGCATTGTGATGAAAGGGGTCAAGGGGAAAATTGATGACAATGGCTATGGGGCATTTTGATGAATGTGGTCATGGAGCACTGTGAGGCAAGTGGTCATGCAGCATTGTGATGAAAAGCACATTGGAGCATTGTGATGACAAGGGCCAAGGAGCATTGTGATCAAATGGGTTATGGAGCATTGTGAGGAAAGTGGTCATGGAACATTGTTAAGAAAGGGGACACGGAACATTGAGATAAAAGGGGTCATAGGACATTGTGATGACAAGGGCCATGGAGCATTGTGATGAAAGGGTTTATGGAACACTGTAATTACAGGAGCCATGGAGAATTGTGAAGATAAAGGCCATGGAACATTGTGATGACAGGCGTCATGGAGCATTGTGATGAAAGGGGTCATGGATCATTTCGATGTCAGGGGTCATGTAGCATTGTGATGACAATGGTCATGGAGCATTGTGAAGAAAGTGGTCATGGAGAATTGTGATGAAAAGTGCTATGGAGCATTGTGATGACAAGAGCCATGGAGCATTGTGATCAAATGGGTTATCGAGGATTGTGATGAATGTGGTCATGGAGGATTGTGATGAAAGGGGACATAGAGCATTGAGATAAAAGGGGTCAAGGGACATTGTGATGACAAGGGCCATGGAGCATTGTGATGAAAGGGGTCATGGAGCATTGTGATGAAAAGCACCATGGAGTATTGCGATGACAAGAGTCTTGGAGCATTGTGATGACATTTTCATGGAGCATTGTGATGACATGGGCATGGAGATTTGTGATTACAGGGGCCATGGAGCATTTGATGACAAGGGCATGGACCATTGTGATGAAAATGGTCATGGAGCATTGTGATGAAAGGGGTCAAGGGGAAAATTGATGACAATGGCTATGGGGCATTTTGATGAATGTGGTCTTGGAGCACTGTGAGGCAAGTGTTCATGCAGCATTGTGATGAAAAGCGCATTGGAGCATTGTGATGACAAGGGCCAAGGAGCACTGTGATCAAATGGGTTATGGAGCATTGTGATGAAAGTGGTCATGGAACATTGTTAAGAAAGGGGACACGGAACATTGAGATAAAAGGGGTCATAGGACATTGTGATGACAAGGGCCATGGAGCATTGTGATGAAAGGGTTTATGGAACACTGTAATTACAGGAGCCATGGAGAATTGTGAAGATAAAGGCCATGGAACATTGTGATGACAGGCATCATGGAGCATTGTGATAAAAGGAGTCATGGATCATTGCGATGTCAGGGGTCATGTAGCATTGTGATGATAGAGGCATAGAGCATTGTGATGACAATGGTCATGGAGCATTGTGATGAAAGGGGACATGGAGCAATGAGATAAAAGGGGTCATGGGACATTGTGATGACAGGGGCCATGGAGCATTGTGATGAAAGGAATTATGGAGCACTGTAATTACAGTAGCCATGGAGAAATGTGAAGACAAAGGCCATGGAACATTGTGATGACAGGCATCATTGAGCATTGTGATGAAAGGGGTCATGGATCATTGCGATGTCAGGGGTTATGTAGCATTGTGATGACAATGGTCATGGAGCTTTGTGAAGAAAGTGGTCATGGAGCATTGTGATGAAAAGCACCATGGAGTATTGTGATGACAAGAGTCTTGGAGCATTGTGATGGCATTTTCATGGAGCATTGTGATGACATGGGCATGGAGATTTGTGATTACAGGGGCCATGGAGCATTTGATGACAAGGGCATGGACCATTGTGATGACAAGGGACACGGAGAAGTGTGATGAAAGTGGTCATGGAGCATTGTGATGAAAGGGGTCATGGATCATTGAGATTATAGGGTTCATGGAGCATTGTGATGGCAAGGGTCATGAAGCACTGTGATGACAGGGTTCATGGAGCATTGCGATGACAAGGGGCATGTAACATTGTGATAACCGGAGTCATGCGGCATTGTGATGACAGGGGGCATGGAGCATTGTGATGAAAAGCGGCATGGATCATTGTGATGAAAGGCGTCCTGGAGCATTGTGAGGAAAGGGGTCATGGATCATTGTGATTACAGGGATCATGGAGCATTGTGATGACAAAGGCATGGTGCATTGTGATGACCAAGCCATGGAGCATTGTGACGAAAGGGGTAATGGAGCATTGTGAGGAAAACTGTCATGGATCATTGTGATTACAGGGTTCATGGAGCATTGTGATGACAAGTGTCATGGAACTTTGAGATAAAGGGGGTCATCGGAAATTGTGATGACAAGGGCCAGGGAGCTTTGTGATGACAAGGGTCATGGAGCATTGTGATGACAGGAGTCATGGGGCACTGTGATGACAGTGGGCATGGAGCATTTTAATGAACGGGTTCATGAAGCACTGTGATTAGAGGCGACATGGAGCATTGTGATGACCAAGCCATGGAGCATTGTGATGAAAGGTGTCATGGAGCATTGTGATGACAAGAGTCCTGGAGCATTGTGATGACATTTTCATGGAGCATTGGGATGACACGGGCATGGAGAATTGTGTTGAGAAGTGTGCTGGAGTATTGTGATGACAAGGGCATGGAGCCTTGTGATTACAGGGGCCATAGAGCATTGTGATGACAAGGATATGGAACATTGTGATGAAAAGGGGCATGGAGCAATTTGATGAATGTGATACTGGAGCATTTTGATGAAAGGGGTCATGGATGTTTGTGATTACAGGGATCATGGAGCATTGTGATGGCAGGGGTCATGGGGCATTGTGAAGACAAGGGTCATGGAGCATTGTGATGGCAAGGGCCATGAGGCATTGTGATGACAGGAATCATGGGGCATAGTGATGACAGGGTGCGTGGAGCATTGTGATGAAAGTGGTCATGGAGCATTGTGATGACAGTGCTCATTGAGCATTGTGAGGACACGGTCATGGAGCCTTGTGATGAGATAACTTCTGGAGCATTTTGATGACAAGGGCCATGGAGCATTGGTGATGACATGACTTCTGGAGCATCGTGATGACAAGGGCATGGTGCATTGTGATGAGAAGTGGCATGGAGCACTGTGAAGAAAAGGGTAATGGAGCATTGTGCGGAAAGGTGTTATGGATCATTGTGATGACAGAGGTCATGGAGCATTGTGATGAAAGGGTCATTGTGCCTTGTTATGACAAGAGCCATGGAGTATTGTTATTAAATGGGTTATGGAGCGTTGTCATGCAAGTGGTCATGGAGCATTGTGATGAAAAGCGCCATGGAGCATTGTGATGACAAGAGTCCGGGAGCATTGTGATGACACTGTCATGGAGAACTGGGATGACACGGGCATGGAGAATTGTGATGAGAAGAGTTCTGGAGCATTGTGATGACAGAGGCATGGAGCATTGTGATTACAGGGGCCATGGAGCATTGTGATGAAAGGTGTCATGGAGCATTGTGATTAAAGGGATCATGGGTCATTGTGATGACCAGGGCATGTAGCATTGTGATGACCATTGGCATGGAGCCTTGTGATGAATGGGATACTGGAGCATTGTGAGGAAACAGGCCATTGAGCATTGTGATGACAAGTGGCATGGAGCATTGTGATGAAAGTAGTATTGGAGCATTGTGAGGAAATGGTACATGGATCGTTGTGATTACAGGGATCATGGAGCATTGTGATGACAAGGGTCATGGTGCATTGTGATGACAGGTATCATGGAGCATTGTGATGAGAGGTTATTGGGCATTGTGATGACAGTGGTCATGGAGCATTGCGATGATAGGGGCAGGGAACATTGTGATGACAAAAGCCATGGAGCATTGCGATTACAGGGGTCATGGAACATTTTGATGATAGGGGCATGGAGCATTGTGATGACACTGCTCATAGACCATTGTGATGAAAGGGGTCATGGAGCTTTGAGATAAAATGGGTCATGGGACATTGTGACAACAAGGGTCATGGAGCATTTGATGACAAGGGAATGTAGCATTGTGATGACATGACTTCTGGAGCTTTTGGATGACAAGGGCATGGAGAATTGTGATTACAGGGGCCATGGAGCATTGTGATGACAACTGCATTCAGCATTGTGATGAAAAGAGGAGTGGAGCATTGTGACGAGAGGCGTACTGGAGAATTGTGAGGAAAGATGTCATGGATCATTGTGATTACAGCGATCATGGAGCATTGTGATGACAGGGTTCATGGAGCATTGTGATGAAAAGGGCCATGGAGCATTGTGATGATAGGGCCATGGAGAATTGTGATGACAATGGTCATGGAGCATAGTGATGAAAGGGGTCATGGAGCATTGAGGTAAAGTGGGTCATGGGACATTGTGATGACAAGGGCCATGGAGCATTGTGATCAAATGGGTTATGGAGCATTGTGATGAAAGTGGTCATGGAGCACTGAGATAAAAGGGGTCATGGGACATTGTAATGACAAGGGCCATGGAGCATTGTGATGAAAGAGTTCATGGAGCGTTGTGATGAAAGTGGTCATAGATAATTGTGATGAAATGCGCCATGGAGTATTGTGATGACAAGAGTCCTGGAGCATTGTGATGACATTTTTTCATGGAGCATTGTGATGACACGGGCATGGAGAATTGTGATGAGAAGAGTTCTGGAGCATTGTGATGACAAGGGCATGGAGCATTGTGATTACAAGGATCATGGAGCTTGTGATGACAAGGTTCATGGAGCATTGTGATGACAGAAGTCACATAGCATTATGATGACAAGGGCCATGGAGCATTGTGATGACAGGGGTGATGGGGCATTGTGATGAAAAGCACCATGGAGCATTGTGATTAGAGGGGTCCTGGGGCATTGTGATGACAAGTGGCATGGAGCCCTGTGATGAAAGGGGTACTGGAGCATTGTTAGGAAATGGGCCATGGAGCACTGTGATGACAAGTGCATGGAGCATTGTGATGACAAGTGGCATGGAGAATTGTGATGAAACGGTTAATGGAGCATTGTGAGGAAAGGTGTTATGGATCACTGTTATGACAGGGGTCATGGAGCTTTGAGATGACAACGGCCATGGAGCATTGTGATGACAGTGGTCACGGGGATTTGTGATGACAGTGGGCATGGAGCATTGTAATGAACGGGTTCATGGAGCAATGTGATTACATACGACATGGAGCATTGTGATGACAAAACCATGGAGTATTCTGATGAAAGGGGTCATGGAGCATTGTGATGAAAAGTTTCATTGGGCCTTGTTATGACAAGAGCCATGGAACATTGTGATTAAGTGGTTTATGGAGCGTTGTGATGAAAGTGGTCATGGAGCATTGTGATTACAGGGGCCATGGAGCATTGTGATGAAAGGTGTCATGGAGCATTGTGATGAAAGGGATCATGGATCATTGTGATTACAAGGGCAAGTAGAATTGTGATGAGCATTGGCATGCAGCCTTGAGATAAATGGGTGACTGGAGCGTTGTGAGGAAACGGGCCATTGAGCATTGCGATGGCAAGGGCATGGAACATTGTGATGACAAGTGGCATGGAGCATTGTGATGAAAGAGGTATTGGAGCATTGTGAGGAAATGGTACATGGATCATTGTGATTACAGGGATCAAAGAGCATTGTGATGACAAGGGTCATGGAGCATTGTGATGACAGGGTCATGGAGCATAGAGATGACAAGGGCCATGGAGAATAGTGATGACCGTGGTCATCTGTACTTGTGATAATAGGGGTCATGGAACACTGTGATTACAGGGGCCATGGAGCATTCTGATGACAAAGGCCATGGAACATTGTGATGACAGGCATCACGGAGCATTGTGATGAAAGGGGTCAGGGATCACTGAGATGACAGGGGTCATGGAGCATTGTGATGATAGGGGCATTGAGCATTGTGATGACAATGGTCATAGACCATTGTGATAAAAGGGGTCATGGAGCATTGAGATAAAATGGGTCATGGGACATTGTGATGACAAGGATCGTTGAGCATTGTGATGAAAGGTGTCATGGAGCATTGTGATGACAAGGGCCATGGAACATTGTGATCAAATGGGTTATGGAACGGTGTGATGAAAGTGGTCATGGATCATTGTGATGACAAGTGTCCTGGAGCGTAGTGATGACATTTTCATGGAGCATTGTTATGACACAGGCATGGAGAATTGTGATGAGAAGAGTTCTGGAGCATTGAGATGACAAAGGTATGGAGCATTGTGATTACAGGGGCCATGGAACATTTGATGACAAGTGCATGGAGTATTGTGATGACAAAGGGCATGGAGCATTGTGATGAAAGCGGTACTAGAGAATTGTGATGACAGGGGTCATGGAGCATTGTGATGACAAGGGCCATGGAGCATTGTGATGACAGGGGTCATGGGGCATTGTGATGAAAGGGGGCATGGGACATTGTGATGACAGTGGGAATGGATCATTGTGATTACAGGGATCATGGAGCATTGTGATGACAGGGGCATGGGACATTGTGATGAAAGTGGTCATGGAGCATTGTGATGAAAGGGGTCAAGGGGAAAATTGATGACAATGGCTATGGGGCATTTTGATGAATGTGGTCATGGAGCACTGTGAGGCAAGTGGTCATGCAGCATTGTGATGAAAAGCACATTGGAGCATTGTGATGACAAGGGCCAAGGAGCATTGTGATCAAATGGGTTATGGAGCATTGTGAGGAAAGTGGTCATGGAACATTGTTAAGAAAGGGGACACGGAACATTGAGATAAAAGGGGTCATAGGACATTGTGATGACAAGGGCCATGGAGCATTGTGATGAAAGGGTTTATGGAACACTGTAATTACAGGAGCCATGGAGAATTGTGAAGATAAAGGCCATGGAACATTGTGATGACAGGCGTCATGGAGCATTGTGATGAAAGGGGTCATGGATCATTTCGATGTCAGGGGTCATGTAGCATTGTGATGACAATGGTCATGGAGCATTGTGAAGAAAGTGGTCATGGAGAATTGTGATGAAAAGTGCTATGGAGCATTGTGATGACAAGAGCCATGGAGCATTGTGATCAAATGGGTTATCGAGGATTGTGATGAATGTGGTCATGGAGAATTGTGATGAAAGGGGACATAGAGCATTGAGATAAAAGGGGTCAAGGGACATTGTGATGACAAGGGCCATGGAGCATTGTGATGAAAGGGGTCATGGAGCATTGTGATGAAAAGCACCATGGAGTATTGCGATGACAAGAGTCTTGGAGCATTGTGATGACATTTTCATGGAGCATTGTGATGACATGGGCATGGAGATTTGTGATTACAGGGGCCATGGAGCATTTGATGACAAGGGCATGGACCATTGTGATGAAAATGGTCATGGAGCATTGTGATGAAAGGGGTCAAGGGGAAAATTGATGACAATGGCTATGGGGCATTTTGATGAATGTGGTCTTGGAGCACTGTGAGGCAAGTGTTCATGCAGCATTGTGATGAAAAGCGCATTGGAGCATTGTGATGACAAGGGCCAAGGAGCACTGTGATCAAATGGGTTATGGAGCATTGTGATGAAAGTGGTCATGGAACATTGTTAAGAAAGGGGACACGGAACATTGAGATAAAAGGGGTCATAGGACATTGTGATGACAAGGGCCATGGAGCATTGTGATGAAAGGGTTTATGGAACACTGTAATTACAGGAGCCATGGAGAATTGTGAAGATAAAGGCCATGGAACATTGTGATGACAGGCATCATGGAGCATTGTGATAAAAGGAGTCATGGATCATTGCGATGTCAGGGGTCATGTAGCACTGTGATGATAGAGGCATAGAGCATTGTGATGACAATGGTCATGGAGCATTGTGATGAAAGGGGACATGGAGCAATGAGATAAAAGGGGTCATGGGACATTGTGATGACAGGGGCCATGGAGCATTGTGATGAAAGGAATTATGGAGCACTGTAATTACAGTAGCCATGGAGAAATGTGAAGACAAAGGCCATGGAACATTGTGATGACAGGCATCATTGAGCATTGTGATGAAAGGGGTCATGGATCATTGCGATGTCAGGGGTTATGTAGCATTGTGATGACAATGGTCATGGAGCTTTGTGAAGAAAGTGGTCATGGAGCATTGTGATGAAAAGCACCATGGAGTATTGTGATGACAAGAGTCTTGGAGCATTGTGATGGCATTTTCATGGAGCATTGTGATGACATGGGCATGGAGATTTGTGATTACAGGGGCCATGGAGCATTTGATGACAAGGGCATGGACCATTGTGATGACAAGGGACACGGAGAAGTGTGATGAAAGTGGTCATGGAGCATTGTGATGAAAGGGGTCATGGATCATTGAGATTATAGGGTTCATGGAGCATTGTGATGGCAAGGGTCATGAAGCACTGTGATGACAGGGTTCATGGAGCATTGCGATGACAAGGGGCATGTAACATTGTGATAACCGGAGTCATGCGGCATTGTGATGACAGGGGGCATGGAGCATTGTGATTACAGGGATCATGGAGCATTGTGATGACAAAGGCATGGTGCATTGTGATGACCAAGCCATGGAGCATTGTGACGAAAGGGGTAATGGAGCATTGTGAGGAAAACTGTCATGGATCATTGTGATTACAGGGTTCATGGAGCATTGTGATGACAAGTGTCATGGAACTTTGAGATAAAGGGGGTCATCGGAAATTGTGATGACAAGGGCCAGGGAGCTTTGTGATGACAAGGGTCATGGAGCATTGTGATGACAGGAGTCATGGGGCACTGTGATGACAGTGGGCATGGAGCATTTTAATGAACGGGTTCATGAAGCACTGTGATTAGAGGCGACATGGAGCATTGTGATGACCAAGCTATGGAGCATTGTGATGAAAGTTGTCATGGAGCATTGTGATGACAAGAGTCCTGGAGCATTGTGATGACATTTTCATGGAGCATTGGGATGACACGGGCATGGAGAATTGTGTTGAGAGGTGTGCTGGAGTATTGTGATGACAAGGGCATGGAGCCTTGTGATTGATTACAGGGGCCATAGAGCATTGTGATGACAAGGATATGGAACATTGTGATGAAAAGGGGCATGGAGCAATTTGATGAATGTGATACTGGAGCATTTTGATGAAAGGGGTCATGGATGTTTGTGATTACAGGGATCATGGAGCATTGTGATGGCAGGGGTCATGGGGCATTGTGAAGACAAGGGTCATGGAGCATTGTGATGGCAAGGGCCATGAGGCATTGTGATGACAGGAATCATGGGGCATAGTGATGACAGGGTGCGTGGAGCATTGTGATGAAAGTGGTCATGGAGCATTGTGATGACAGTGCTCATTGAGCATTGTGAGGACACGGTCATGGAGCCTTGTGATGAGATAACTTCTGGAGCATTTTGATGACAAGGGCCATGGAGCATTGGTGATGACATGACTTCTGGAGCATCGTGATGACAAGGGCATGGTGCATTGTGATGAGAAGTGGCATGGAGCACTGTGAAGAAAAGGGTAATGGAGCATTGTGCGGAAAGGTGTTATGGATCATTGTGATGACAGAGGTCATGGAGCATTGTGATGAAAGGGTCATTGTGCCTTGTTATGACAAGAGCCATGGAGTATTGTTATTAAATGGGTTATGGAGCGTTGTGATGCAAGTGGTCATGGAGCATTGTGATGAAAAGCGCCATGGAGCATTGTGATGACAAGAGTCCGCGAGCATTCTGATGACACTGTCATGGAGAACTGGGATGACACGGGCATGGAGAATTGTGATGAGAAGAGTTCTGGAGCATTGTGATGACAGAGGCATGGAGCATTGTGATTACAGGGGCCATGGAGCATTGTGATGACAGGGGTCATGGGGCATTGTGATGAAAGGGGGCATGGGACATTGTGATGACAGTGGGAATTGATCATTGTGATTACAGGGATCATGGAGCATTGTGATGACAGGGGCCATGGAACATTGTGATCAAATGGGTTATGGAACGGTGTGATGAAAGTGGTCATGGATCATTGTGATGACAAGTGTCCTGGAGCGTAGTGATGACATTTTCATGGAGCATTGTTATGACACAGGCATGGAGAATTGTGATGAGAAGAGTTCTGGAGCATTGAGATGACAAAGGTATGGAGCATTGTGATTACAGGGGCCATGGAACATTTGATGACAAGTGCATGGAGTATTGTGATGACAAAGGGCATGGAGCATTGTGATGAAAGTGGTACTAGAGAATTGTGAGGACAGGGGTCATGGAGCATTGTGATGACAAGGGCCATGGAGCATTGTGATGACAGGGGTCATGGGGCATTGTGATGAAAGGGGGCATGGGACATTGTGATGACAGTGGGAATGGATCACTGTGATTACAGGGATCATGGAGCATTGTGATGACAGGGGCATGGGACATTGTGATGAAAGTGGTCATGGAGCATTGTGATGAAAGGGGTCAAGGGGAAAATTGATGACAATGGCTATGGGGCATTTTGATGAATGTGGTCATGGAGCACTGTGAGGCAAGTGGTCATGCAGCATTGTGATGAAAAGCACATTGGAGCATTGTGATGATAAGGGCCAAGGAGCATTGTGATCAAATGGGTTATGGAGCATTGTGAGGAAAGTGGTCATGGAACATTGTTAAGAAAGGGGACACGGAACATTGAGATAAAAGGGGTCATAGGACATTGTGATGACAAGGGCCATGGAGCATTGTGATGAAAGGGTTTATGGAACACTGTAATTACAGGAGCCATGGAGAATTGTGAAGGTAAAGGCCATGGAACATTGTGATGACAGGCGTCATGGAGCATTGTGATGAAAGGGGTCATGGATCATTTCAATGTCAGGGGTCATGTAGCATTGTGATGACAATGGTCATGGAGCATTGTGAAGAAAGTGGTCATGGAGAATTGTGATGAAAAGTGCTATGGAGCATTGTGATGACAAGAGCCATGGAGCATTGTGATCAAATGGGTTATCGAGGATTGTGATGAATGTGGTCATGGAGGATTGTGATGAAAGGGGACATAGAGCATTGAGATAAAAGGGGTCAAGGGACATTGTGATGACAAGGGCCATGGAGCATTGTGATGAAAGGGGTCATGGAGCATTGTGATGAAAAGCACCATGGAGTATTGCGATGACAAGAGTCTTGGAGCATTGTGATGACATTTTCATGGAGCATTGTGATGACATGGGCATGGAGATTTGTGATTACAGGGGCCATGGAGCATTTGATGACAAGGGCATGGACCATTGTGATGAAAATGGTCATGGAGCATTGTGATGAAAGGGGTCAAGGGGAAAATTGATGACAATGGCTATGGGGCATTTTGATGAATGTGGTCTTGGAGCACTGTGAGGCAAGTGTTCATGCAGCATTGTGATGAAAAGCGCATTGGAGCATTGTGATGACAAGGGCCAAGGAGCACTGTGATCAAATGGGTTATGGAGCATTGTGATGAAAGTGGTCATGGAACATTGTTAAGAAAGGGGACATGGAACATTGAGATAAAAGGGGTCATAGGACATTGTGATGACAAGGGCCATGGAGCATTGTGATGAAAGGGTTTATGGAACACTGTAATTACAGGAGCCATGGAGAACTGTGAAGATAAAGGCCATGGAACATTGTGATGACAGGCATCATGGAGCATTGTGATAAAAGGAGTCATGGATCATTGCGATGTCAGGGGTCATGTAGCATTGTGATGATAGAGGCATAGAGCATTGTGATGACAATGGTCATGGAGCATTGTGATGAAAGGGGACATGGAGCAATGAGATAAAAGGGGTCATGGGACATTGTGATGACAGGGGCCATGGAGCATTGTGATGAAAGGAATTATGGAGCACTGTAATTACAGTAGCCATGGAGAAATGTGAAGACAAAGGCCATGGAACATTGTGATGACAGGCATCATTGAGCATTGTGATGAAAGGGGTCATGGATCATTGCGATGTCAGGGGTTATGTAGCATTGTGATGACAATGGTCATGGAGCTTTGTGAAGAAAGTGGTCATGGAGCATTGTGATGAAAAGCACCATGGAGTATTGTGATGACAAGAGTCTTGGAGCATTGTGATGGCATTTTCATGGAGCATTGTGATGACATGGGCATGGAGATTTGTGATTACAGGGGCCATGGAGCATTTGATGACAAGGGCATGGACCATTGTGATGACAAGGGACACGGAGAAGTGTGATGAAAGTGGTCATGGAGCATTGTGATGAAAGGGGTCATGGATCATTGAGATTATAGGGTTCATGGAGCATTGTGATGGCAAGGGTCATGAAGCACTGTGATGACAGGGTTCATGGAGCATTGCGATGACAAGGGGCATGTAACATTGTGATAACCGGAGTCATGCGGCATTGTGATGACAGGGGGCATGGAGCATTGTGATTACAGGGATCATGGAGCATTGTGATGACAAAGGCATGGTGCATTGTGATGACCAAGCCATGGAGCATTGTGACGAAAGGGGTAATGGAGCATTGTGAGGAAAACTGTCATGGATCATTGTGATTACAGGGTTCATGGAGCATTGTGATGACAAGTGTCATGGAACTTTGAGATAAAGGGGGTCATCGGAAATTGTGATGACAAGGGCCAGGGAGCTTTGTGATGACAAGGGTCATGGAGCATTGTGATGACAGGAGTCATGGGGCACTGTGATGACAGTGGGCATGGAGCATTTTAATGAACGGGTTCATGAAGCACTGTGATTAGAGGCGACATGGAGCATTGTGATGACCAAGCTATGGAGCATTGTGATGAAAGGTGTCATGGAGCATTGTGATGACAAGAGTCCTGGAGCATTGTGATGACATTTTCATGGAGCATTGGGATGACACGGGCATGGAGAATTGTGTTGAGAAGTGTGCTGGAGTATTGTGATGACAAGGGCATGGAGCCTTGTGATTGATTACAGGGGCCATAGAGCATTGTGATGACAAGGATATGGAACATTGTGATGAAAAGGGGCATGGAGCAATTTGATGAATGTGATACTGGAGCATTTTGATGAAAGGGGTCATGGATGTTTGTGATTACAGGGATCATGGAGCATTGTGATGGCAGGGGTCATGGGGCATTGTGAAGACAAGGGTCATGGAGCATTGTGATGGCAAGGGCCATGAGGCATTGTGATGACAGGAATCATGGGGCATAGTGATGACAGGGTGCGTGGAGCATTGTGATGAAAGTGGTCATGGAGCATTGTGATGACAGTGCTCATTGAGCATTGTGAGGACACGGTCATGGAGCCTTGTGATGAGATAACTTCTGGAGCATTTTGATGACAAGGGCCATGGAGCATTGGTGATGACATGACTTCTGGAGCATCGTGATGACAAGGGCATGGTGCATTGTGATGAGAAGTGGCATGGAGCACTGTGAAGAAAAGGGTAATGGAGCATTGTGCGGAAAGGTGTTATGGATCATTGTGATGACAGAGGTCATGGAGCATTGTGATGAAAGGGTCATTGTGCCTTGTTATGACAAGAGCCATGGAGTATTGTTATTAAATGGGTTATGGAGCGTTGTGATGCAAGTGGTCATGGAGCATTGTGATGAAAAGCGCCATGGAGCATTGTGATGACAAGAGTCCGCGAGCATTCTGATGACACTGTCATGGAGAACTGGGATGACACGGGCATGGAGAATTGTGATGAGAAGAGTTCTGGAGCATTGTGATGACAGAGGCATGGAGCATTGTGATTACAGGGGCCATGGAGCATTGTGATGACAGGGGTCATGGGGCATTGTGATGAAAGGGGGCATGGGACATTGTGATGACAGTGGGAATTGATCATTGTGATTACAGGGATCATGGAGCATTGTGATGACAGGGGCCATGGAACATTGTGATCAAATGGGTTATGGAACGGTGTGATGAAAGTGGTCATGGATCATTGTGATGACAAGTGTCCTGGAGCGTAGTGATGACATTTTCATGGAGCATTGTTATGACACAGGCATGGAGAATTGTGATGAGAAGAGTTCTGGAGCATTGAGATGACAAAGGTATGGAGCATTGTGATTACAGGGGCCATGGAACATTTGATGACAAGTGCATGGAGTATTGTGATGACAAAGGGCATGGAGCATTGTGATGAAAGTGGTACTAGAGAATTGTGAGGACAGGGGTCATGGAGCATTGTGATGACAAGGGCCATGGAGCATTGTGATGACAGGGGTCATGGGGCATTGTGATGAAAGGGGGCATGGGACATTGTGATGACAGTGGGAATGGATCACTGTGATTACAGGGATCATGGAGCATTGTGATGACAGGGGCATGGGACATTGTGATGAAAGTGGTCATGGAGCATTGTGATGAAAGGGGTCAAGGGGAAAATTGATGACAATGGCTATGGGGCATTTTGATGAATGTGGTCATGGAGCACTGTGAGGCAAGTGGTCATGCAGCATTGTGATGAAAAGCACATTGGAGCATTGTGATGATAAGGGCCAAGGAGCATTGTGATCAAATGGGTTATGGAGCATTGTGAGGAAAGTGGTCATGGAACATTGTTAAGAAAGGGGACACGGAACATTGAGATAAAAGGGGTCATAGGACATTGTGATGACAAGGGCCATGGAGCATTGTGATGAAAGGGTTTATGGAACACTGTAATTACAGGAGCCATGGAGAATTGTGAAGGTAAAGGCCATGGAACATTGTGATGACAGGCGTCATGGAGCATTGTGATGAAAGGGGTCATGGATCATTTCAATGTCAGGGGTCATGTAGCATTGTGATGACAATGGTCATGGAGCATTGTGAAGAAAGTGGTCATGGAGAATTGTGATGAAAAGTGCTATGGAGCATTGTGATGACAAGAGCCATGGAGCATTGTGATCAAATGGGTTATCGAGGATTGTGATGAATGTGGTCATGGAGGATTGTGATGAAAGGGGACATAGAGCATTGAGATAAAAGGGGTCAAGGGACATTGTGATGACAAGGGCCATGGAGCATTGTGATGAAAGGGGTCATGGAGCATTGTGATGAAAAGCACCATGGAGTATTGCGATGACAAGAGTCTTGGAGCATTGTGATGACATTTTCATGGAGCATTGTGATGACATGGGCATGGAGATTTGTGATTACAGGGGCCATGGAGCATTTGATGACAAGGGCATGGACCATTGTGATGAAAATGGTCATGGAGCATTGTGATGAAAGGGGTCAAGGGGAAAATTGATGACAATGGCTATGGGGCATTTTGATGAATGTGGTCTTGGAGCACTGTGAGGCAAGTGTTCATGCAGCATTGTGATGAAAAGCGCATTGGAGCATTGTGATGACAAGGGCCAAGGAGCACTGTGATCAAATGGGTTATGGAGCATTGTGATGAAAGTGGTCATGGAACATTGTTAAGAAAGGGGACATGGAACATTGAGATAAAAGGGGTCATAGGACATTGTGATGACAAGGGCCATGGAGCATTGTGATGAAAGGGTTTATGGAACACTGTAATTACAGGAGCCATGGAGAACTGTGAAGATAAAGGCCATGGAACATTGTGATGACAGGCATCATGGAGCATTGTGATAAAAGGAGTCATGGATCATTGCGATGTCAGGGGTCATGTAGCATTGTGATGATAGAGGCATAGAGCATTGTGATGACAATGGTCATGGAGCATTGTGATGAAAGGGGACATGGAGCAATGAGATAAAAGGGGTCATGGGACATTGTGATGACAGGGGCCATGGAGCATTGTGATGAAAGGAATTATGGAGCACTGTAATTACAGTAGCCATGGAGAAATGTGAAGACAAAGGCCATGGAACATTGTGATGACAGGCATCATTGAGCATTGTGATGAAAGGGGTCATGGATCATTGCGATGTCAGGGGTTATGTAGCATTGTGATGACAATGGTCATGGAGCTTTGTGAAGAAAGTGGTCATGGAGCATTGTGATGAAAAGCACCATGGAGTATTGTGATGACAAGAGTCTTGGAGCATTGTGATGGCATTTTCATGGAGCATTGTGATGACATGGGCATGGAGATTTGTGATTACAGGGGCCATGGAGCATTTGATGACAAGGGCATGGACCATTGTGATGACAAGGGACACGGAGAAGTGTGATGAAAGTGGTCATGGAGCATTGTGATGAAAGGGGTCATGGATCATTGAGATTATAGGGTTCATGGAGCATTGTGATGGCAAGGGTCATGAAGCACTGTGATGACAGGGTTCATGGAGCATTGCGATGACAAGGGGCATGTAACATTGTGATAACCGGAGTCATGCGGCATTGTGATGACAGGGGGCATGGAGCATTGTGATTACAGGGATCATGGAGCATTGTGATGACAAAGGCATGGTGCATTGTGATGACCAAGCCATGGAGCATTGTGACGAAAGGGGTAATGGAGCATTGTGAGGAAAACTGTCATGGATCATTGTGATTACAGGGTTCATGGAGCATTGTGATGACAAGTGTCATGGAACTTTGAGATAAAGGGGGTCATCGGAAATTGTGATGACAAGGGCCAGGGAGCTTTGTGATGACAAGGGTCATGGAGCATTGTGATGACAGGAGTCATGGGGCACTGTGATGACAGTGGGCATGGAGCATTTTAATGAACGGGTTCATGAAGCACTGTGATTAGAGGCGACATGGAGCATTGTGATGACCAAGCTATGGAGCATTGTGATGAAAGGTGTCATGGAGCATTGTGATGACAAGAGTCCTGGAGCATTGTGATGACATTTTCATGGAGCATTGGGATGACACGGGCATGGAGAATTGTGTTGAGAAGTGTGCTGGAGTATTGTGATGACAAGGGCATGGAGCCTTGTGATTGATTACAGGGGCCATAGAGCATTGTGATGACAAGGATATGGAACATTGTGATGAAAAGGGGCATGGAGCAATTTGATGAATGTGATACTGGAGCATTTTGATGAAAGGGGTCATGGATGTTTGTGATTACAGGGATCATGGAGCATTGTGATGGCAGGGGTCATGGGGCATTGTGAAGACAAGGGTCATGGAGCATTGTGATGGCAAGGGCCATGAGGCATTGTGATGACAGGAATCATGGGGCATAGTGATGACAGGGTGCGTGGAGCATTGTGATGAAAGTGGTCATGGAGCATTGTGATGACAGTGCTCATTGAGCATTGTGAGGACACGGTCATGGAGCCTTGTGATGAGATAACTTCTGGAGCATTTTGATGACAAGGGCCATGGAGCATTGGTGATGACATGACTTCTGGAGCATCGTGATGACAAGGGCATGGTGCATTGTGATGAGAAGTGGCATGGAGCACTGTGAAGAAAAGGGTAATGGAGCATTGTGCGGAAAGGTGTTATGGATCATTGTGATGACAGAGGTCATGGAGCATTGTGATGAAAGGGTCATTGTGCCTTGTTATGACAAGAGCCATGGAGTATTGTTATTAAATGGGTTATGGAGCGTTGTGATGCAAGTGGTCATGGAGCATTGTGATGAAAAGCGCCATGGAGCATTGTGATGACAAGAGTCCGCGAGCATTCTGATGACACTGTCATGGAGAACTGGGATGACACGGGCATGGAGAATTGTGATGAGAAGAGTTCTGGAGCATTGTGATGACAGAGGCATGGAGCATTGTGATTACAGGGGCCATGGAGCATTGTGATGACAGGGGTCATGGGGCATTGTGATGAAAGGGGGCATGGGACATTGTGATGACAGTGGGAATTGATCATTGTGATTACAGGGATCATGGAGCATTGTGATGACAGGGGCCATGGAACATTGTGATCAAATGGGTTATGGAACGGTGTGATGAAAGTGGTCATGGATCATTGTGATGACAAGTGTCCTGGAGCGTAGTGATGACATTTTCATGGAGCATTGTTATGACACAGGCATGGAGAATTGTGATGAGAAGAGTTCTGGAGCATTGAGATGACAAAGGTATGGAGCATTGTGATTACAGGGGCCATGGAACATTTGATGACAAGTGCATGGAGTATTGTGATGACAAAGGGCATGGAGCATTGTGATGAAAGTGGTACTAGAGAATTGTGAGGACAGGGGTCATGGAGCATTGTGATGACAAGGGCCATGGAGCATTGTGATGACAGGGGTCATGGGGCATTGTGATGAAAGGGGGCATGGGACATTGTGATGACAGTGGGAATGGATCACTGTGATTACAGGGATCATGGAGCATTGTGATGACAGGGGCATGGGACATTGTGATGAAAGTGGTCATGGAGCATTGTGATGAAAGGGGTCAAGGGGAAAATTGATGACAATGGCTATGGGGCATTTTGATGAATGTGGTCATGGAGCACTGTGAGGCAAGTGGTCATGCAGCATTGTGATGAAAAGCACATTGGAGCATTGTGATGATAAGGGCCAAGGAGCATTGTGATCAAATGGGTTATGGAGCATTGTGAGGAAAGTGGTCATGGAACATTGTTAAGAAAGGGGACACGGAACATTGAGATAAAAGGGGTCATAGGACATTGTGATGACAAGGGCCATGGAGCATTGTGATGAAAGGGTTTATGGAACACTGTAATTACAGGAGCCATGGAGAATTGTGAAGGTAAAGGCCATGGAACATTGTGATGACAGGCGTCATGGAGCATTGTGATGAAAGGGGTCATGGATCATTTCAATGTCAGGGGTCATGTAGCATTGTGATGACAATGGTCATGGAGCATTGTGAAGAAAGTGGTCATGGAGAATTGTGATGAAAAGTGCTATGGAGCATTGTGATGACAAGAGCCATGGAGCATTGTGATCAAATGGGTTATCGAGGATTGTGATGAATGTGGTCATGGAGGATTGTGATGAAAGGGGACATAGAGCATTGAGATAAAAGGGGTCAAGGGACATTGTGATGACAAGGGCCATGGAGCATTGTGATGAAAGGGGTCATGGAGCATTGTGATGAAAAGCACCATGGAGTATTGTGATGACAAGAGTCTTGGAGCATTGTGATGACATTTTCATGGAGCATTGTGATGACATGGGCATGGAGATTTGTGATTACAGGGGCCATGGAGCATTTGATGACAAGGGCATGGACCATTGTGATGAAAATGGTCATGGAGCATTGTGATGAAAGGGGTCAAGGGGAAAATTGATGACAATGGCTATGGGGCATTTTGATGAATGTGGTCTTGGAGCACTGTGAGGCAAGTGTTCATGCAGCATTGTGATGAAAAGCGCATTGGAGCATTGTGATGACAAGGGCCAAGGAGCATTGTGATCAAATGGGTTATGGAGCATTGTGATGAAAGTGGTCATGGAACATTGTTAAGAAAGGGGACACGGAACATTGAGATAAAAGGGGTCATAGGACATTGTGATGACAGGCATCATGGAGCATTGTGATAAAAGGAGTCATGGATCATTGCGATGTCAGGGGTCATGTAGCATTGTGATGATAGAGGCATAGAGCATTGTGATGACAATGGTCATGGAGCATTGTGATGAAAGGGGACATGGAGCAATGAGATAAAAGGGGTCATGGGACATTGTGATGACAGGGGCCATGGAGCATTGTGATGAAAGGAATTATGGAGCACTGTAATTACAGTAGCCATGGAGAAATGTGAAAACAAAGGCCATGGAACATTGTGATGACAGGCATCATTGAGCATTGTGATGAAAGGGGTCATGGATCATTGCGATGTCAGGGGTTATGTAGCATTGTGATGACAATGGTCATGGAGCTTTGTGAAGAAAGTGGTCATGGAGCTTTGTGATGAAAAGCACCATGGAGTATTGTGATGACAAGAGTCTTGGAGCATTGTGATGGCATTTTCATGGAGCATTGTGATGACATGGGCATGGAGATTTGTGATTACAGGGGCCATGGAGCATTTGATGACAAGGGCATGGACCATTGTGATGACAAGGGACACGGAGAAGTGTGATGAAAGTGGTCATGGAGCATTGTGATGAAAGGGGTCATGGATCATTGAGATTATAGGGTTCATGGAGCATTGTGATGGCAAGGGTCATGAGCACTGTGATGACAGGGTTCATGGAGCATTGCGATGACAAGGGGCATGTAACATTGTGATAACCGGAGTCATGCGGCATTGTGATGACAGGGGTCATGGATCATTGTGATTACAGGGATCATGGAGCATTGTGATGACAAAGGCATGGTGCATTGTGATGACCAAGCCATGGAGCATTGTGATGAAAGGGGTAATGGAGCATTGTGCGGAAAACTGTCATGGATCATTGTGATTACAGGGTTCATGGAGCATTGTGATGACAAGTGTCATGGAACTTTGAGATAAAGGGGGTCATCGGAAATTGTGATGACAAGGGCCAGGGAGCTTTGTGATGACAAGGGTCATGGAGCATTGTGATGACAGGAGTCATGGGGCACTGTGATGACAGTGGGCATGGAGCATTTTAATGAACGGGTTCATGAAGCACTGTGATTAGAGGCGACATGGAGCATTGTGATGACCAAGCCATGGAGCATTGTGATGAAAGGTGTCATGGAGCATTGTGATGACAAGAGTCCTGGAGCATTGTGATGACATTTTCATGGAGCATTGGGATGACACGGGCATGGAGAATTGTGTTGAGAAGTGTGCTGGAGTATTGTGATGACAAGGGCATGGAGCCTTGTGATTACAGGGGCCATAGAGCATTGTGATGACAAGGATATGGAACATTGTGATGAAAAGGGGCATGGAGCAATTTGATGAATGTGATACTGGAGCATTTTGATGAAAGGGGTCATGGATGTTTGTGATTACAGGGATCATGGAGCATTGTGATGGCAGGGGTCATGGGGCATTGTGAAGACAAGGGTCATGGAGCATTGTGATGGCAAGGGCCATGAGGCATTGTGATGACAGGAATCATGGGGCATAGTGATGACAGGGTGCGTGGAGCATTGTGATGAAAGTGGTCATGGAGCATTGTGATGACAGTGCTCATTGAGCATTGTGAGGACACGGTCATGGAGCCTTGTGATGAGATAACTTCTGGAGCATTTTGATGACAAGGGCCATGGAGCATTGGTGATGACATGACTTCTGGAGCATCGTGATGACAAGGGCATGGTGCATTGTGATGAGAAGTGGCATGGAGCACTGTGAAGAAAAGGGTAATGGAGCATTGTGCGGAAAGGTGTTATGGATCATTGTGATGACAGAGGTCATGGAGCATTGTGATGAAAGGGTCATTGTGCCTTGTTATGACAAGAGCCATGGAGTATTGTTATTAAATGGGTTATGGAGCGTTGTGATGCAAGTGGTCATGGAGCATTGTGATGAAAAGCGCCATGGAGCATTGTGATGACACTGTCATGGAGAACTGGGATGACACGGGCATGGAGAATTGTGATGAGAAGAGTTCTGGAGCATTGTGATGACAGAGGCATGGAGCATTGTGATTACAGGGGCCATGGAGCATTGTGATGAAAGGTGTCATGGAGCATTGTGATTAAAGGGATCATGGGTCATTGTGATGACCAGGGCATGTAGCATTGTGATGACCATTGGCATGGAGCCTTGTGATGAATGGGATACTGGAGCATTGTGAGGAAACAGGCCATTGAGCATTGTGATGACAAGTGGCATGGAGCATTGTGATGAAAGTAGTATTGGAGCATTGTGAGGAAATGGTACATGGATCGTTGTGATTACAGGGATCATGGAGCATTGTGATGACAAGGGTCATGGTGCATTGTGATGACAGGTATCATGGAGCATTGTGATGAGAGGTTATTGGGCATTGTGATGACAGTGGTCATGGAGCATTGCGATGATAGGGGCAGGGAACATTGTGATGACAAAAGCCATGGAGCATTGCGATTACAGGGGTCATGGAACATTTTGATGATAGGGGCATGGAGCATTGTGATGACACTGCTCATAGACCATTGTGATGAAAGGGGTCATGGAGCTTTGAGATAAAATGGGTCATGGGACATTGTGACAACAAGGGTCATGGAGCATTTGATGACAAGGGAATGTAGCATTGTGATGACATGACTTCTGGAGCTTTTGGATGACAAGGGCATGGAGAATTGTGATTACAGGGGCCATGGAGCATTGTGATGACAACTGCATTCAGCATTGTGATGAAAAGAGGAGTGGAGCATTGTGACGAGAGGCGTACTGGAGAATTGTGAGGAAAGATGTCATGGATCATTGTGATTACAGCGATCATGGAGCATTGTGATGACAGGGTTCATGGAGCATTGTGATGAAAAGGGCCATGGAGCATTGTGATGATAGGGCCATGGAGAATTGTGATGACAATGGTCATGGAGCATAGTGATGAAAGGGGTCATGGAGCATTGAGGTAAAGTGGG
The DNA here is from genome assembly GCF_965194805.1 of Balaenoptera borealis. Taxonomy (NCBI): domain Eukaryota; kingdom Metazoa; phylum Chordata; class Mammalia; order Artiodactyla; family Balaenopteridae; genus Balaenoptera; species Balaenoptera borealis. Next base: position 15,568,701 of record NC_138874.1, on the reverse strand, counting down.
TCATGGGACATTGTGATGACAAGGGCCATGGAGCATTGTGATCAAATGGGTTATGGAGCATTGTGATGAAAGTGGTCATGGAGCACTGAGATAAAAGGGGTCATGGGACATTGTAATGACAAGGGCCATGGAGCATTGTGATGAAAGAGTTCATGGAGCGTTGTGATGAAAGTAGTCATAGATAATTGTGATGAAATGCGCCATGGAGTATTGTGATGACAAGAGTCCTGGAGCATTGTGATGACATTTTCATGGAGCATTGTGATGACACGGGCATGGAGAATTGTGATGAGAAGAGTTCTGGAGCATTGTGATGACAAGGGCATGGAGCATTGTGATTACAAGGATCATGGAGCTTGTGATGACAAGGTTCATGGAGCATTGTGATGACAGAAGTCACATAGCATTATGATGACAAGGGCCATGGAGCATTGTGATGACAGGGGTGATGGGGCATTGTGATGAAAAGCACCATGGAGCATTGTGATTAGAGGGGTCCTGGGGCATTGTGATGACAAGTGGCATGGAGCCCTGTGATGAAAGGGGTACTGGAGCATTGTTAGGAAATGGGCCATGGAGCACTGTGATGACAAGTGCATGGAGCATTGTGATGACAAGTGGCATGGAGAATTGTGATGAAACGGTTAATGGAGCATTGTGAGGAAAGGTGTTATGGATCACTGTTATGACAGGGGTCATGGAGCTTTGAGATGACAACGGCCATGGAGCATTGTGATGACAGTGGTCACGGGGATTTGTGATGACAGTGGGCATGGAGCATTGTAATGAACGGGTTCATGGAGCAATGTGATTGCATACGACATGGAGCATTGTGATGACAAAACCATGGAGTATTCTGATGAAAGGGGTCATGGAGCATTGTGATGAAAAGTTTCATTGGGCCTTGTTATGACAAGAGCCATGGAACATTGTGATTAAGTGGTTTATGGAGCGTTGTGATGAAAGTGGTCATGGAGCATTGTGATTACAGGGGCCATGGAGCATTGTGATGAAAGGTGTCATGGAGCATTGTGATGAAAGGGATCATGGATCATTGTGATTACAAGGGCAAGTAGCATTGTGATGAGCATTGGCATGCAGCCTTGAGATAAATGGGTGACTGGAGCGTTGTGAGGAAACGGGCCATTGAGCATTGCGATGGCAAGGGCATGGAACATTGTGATGACAAGTGGCATGGAGCATTGTGATGAAAGAGGTATTGGAGCATTGTGAGGAAATGGTACATGGATCATTGTGATTACAGGGATCAAAGAGCATTGTGATGACAAGGGTCATGGAGCATTGTGATGACAGGGTCATGGAGCATAGAGATGACAAGGGCCATGGAGAATAGTGATGACCGTGGTCATCTGTACTTGTGATAATAGGGGTCATGGAACACTGTGATTACAGGGGCCATGGAGCATTCTGATGACAAAGGCCATGGAACATTGTGATGACAGGCATCACGGAGCATTGTGATGAAAGGGGTCAGGGATCACTGAGATGACAGGGGTCATGGAGCATTGTGATGATAGGGGCATTGAGCATTGTGATGACAATGGTCATAGACCATTGTGATAAAAGGGGTCATGGAGCATTGAGATAAAATGGGTCATGGGACATTGTGATGACAAGGATCGTTGAGCATTGTGATGAAAGGTGTCATGGAGCATTGTGATGACAAGGGCCATGGAACATTGTGATCAAATGGTTTATGGAACGGTGTGATGAAAGTGGTCATGGATCATTGTGATGACAAGTGTCCTGGAGCGTAGTGATGACATTTTCATGGAGCATTGTTATGACACAGGCATGGAGAATTGTGATGAGAAGAGTTCTGGAGCATTGAGATGACAAAGGTATGGAGCATTGTGATTACAGGGGCCATGGAACATTTGATGACAAGTGCATGGAGTATTGTGATGACAAAGGGCATGGAGCATTGTGATGAAAGCGGTACTAGAGAATTGTGATGACAGGGGTCATGGAGCATTGTGATGACAAGGGCCATGGAGCATTGTGATGACAGGGGTCATGGGGCATTGTGATGAAAGGGGGCATGGGACATTGTGATGACAGTGGGAATGGATCATTGTGATTACAGGGATCATGGAGCATTGTGATGACAGGGGCATGGGACATTGTGATGAAAGTGGTCATGGAGCATTGTGATGAAAGGGGTCAAGGGGAAAATTGATGACAATGGCTATGGGGCATTTTGATGAATGTGGTCATGGAGCACTGTGAGGCAAGTGGTCATGCAGCATTGTGATGAAAAGCACATTGGAGCATTGTGATGACAAGGGCCAAGGAGCATTGTGATCAAATGGGTTATGGAGCATTGTGAGGAAAGTGGTCATGGAACATTGTTAAGAAAGGGGACACGGAACATTGAGATAAAAGGGGTCATAGGACATTGTGATGACAAGGGCCATGGAGCATTGTGATGAAAGGGTTTATGGAACACTGTAATTACAGGAGCCATGGAGAATTGTGAAGATAAAGGCCATGGAACATTGTGATGACAGGCGTCATGGAGCATTGTGATGAAAGGGGTCATGGATCATTTCGATGTCAGGGGTCATGTAGCATTGTGATGACAATGGTCATGGAGCATTGTGAAGAAAGTGGTCATGGAGAATTGTGATGAAAAGTGCTATGGAGCATTGTGATGACAAGAGCCATGGAGCATTGTGATCAAATGGGTTATCGAGGATTGTGATGAATGTGGTCATGGAGGATTGTGATGAAAGGGGACATAGAGCATTGAGATAAAAGGGGTCAAGGGACATTGTGATGACAAGGGCCATGGAGCATTGTGATGAAAGGGGTCATGGAGCATTGTGATGAAAAGCACCATGGAGTATTGCGATGACAAGAGTCTTGGAGCATTGTGATGACATTTTCATGGAGCATTGTGATGACATGGGCATGGAGATTTGTGATTACAGGGGCCATGGAGCATTTGATGACAAGGGCATGGACCATTGTGATGAAAATGGTCATGGAGCATTGTGATGAAAGGGGTCAAGGGGAAAATTGATGACAATGGCTATGGGGCATTTTGATGAATGTGGTCTTGGAGCACTGTGAGGCAAGTGTTCATGCAGCATTGTGATGAAAAGCGCATTGGAGCATTGTGATGACAAGGGCCAAGGAGCACTGTGATCAAATGGGTTATGGAGCATTGTGATGAAAGTGGTCATGGAACATTGTTAAGAAAGGGGACATGGAACATTGAGATAAAAGGGGTCATAGGACATTGTGATGACAAGGGCCATGGAGCATTGTGATGAAAGGGTTTATGGAACACTGTAATTACAGGAGCCATGGAGAACTGTGAAGATAAAGGCCATGGAACATTGTGATGACAGGCATCATGGAGCATTGTGATAAAAGGAGTCATGGATCATTGCGATGTCAGGGGTCATGTAGCATTGTGATGATAGAGGCATAGAGCATTGTGATGACAATGGTCATGGAGCATTGTGATGAAAGGGGACATGGAGCAATGAGATAAAAGGGGTCATGGGACATTGTGATGACAGGGGCCATGGAGCATTGTGATGAAAGGAATTATGGAGCACTGTAATTACAGTAGCCATGGAGAAATGTGAAGACAAAGGCCATGGAACATTGTGATGACAGGCATCATTGAGCATTGTGATGAAAGGGGTCATGGATCATTGCGATGTCAGGGGTTATGTAGCATTGTGATGACAATGGTCATGGAGCTTTGTGAAGAAAGTGGTCATGGAGCATTGTGATGAAAAGCACCATGGAGTATTGTGATGACAAGAGTCTTGGAGCATTGTGATGGCATTTTCATGGAGCATTGTGATGACATGGGCATGGAGATTTGTGATTACAGGGGCCATGGAGCATTTGATGACAAGGGCATGGACCATTGTGATGACAAGGGACACGGAGAAGTGTGATGAAAGTGGTCATGGAGCATTGTGATGAAAGGGGTCATGGATCATTGAGATTATAGGGTTCATGGAGCATTGTGATGGCAAGGGTCATGAAGCACTGTGATGACAGGGTTCATGGAGCATTGCGATGACAAGGGGCATGTAACATTGTGATAACCGGAGTCATGCGGCATTGTGATGACAGGGGGCATGGAGCATTGTGATTACAGGGATCATGGAGCATTGTGATGACAAAGGCATGGTGCATTGTGATGACCAAGCCATGGAGCATTGTGACGAAAGGGGTAATGGAGCATTGTGAGGAAAACTGTCATGGATCATTGTGATTACAGGGTTCATGGAGCATTGTGATGACAAGTGTCATGGAACTTTGAGATAAAGGGGGTCATCGGAAATTGTGATGACAAGGGCCAGGGAGCTTTGTGATGACAAGGGTCATGGAGCATTGTGATGACAGGAGTCATGGGGCACTGTGATGACAGTGGGCATGGAGCATTTTAATGAACGGGTTCATGAAGCACTGTGATTAGAGGCGACATGGAGCATTGTGATGACCAAGCTATGGAGCATTGTGATGAAAGGTGTCATGGAGCATTGTGATGACAAGAGTCCTGGAGCATTGTGATGACATTTTCATGGAGCATTGGGATGACACGGGCATGGAGAATTGTGTTGAGAAGTGTGCTGGAGTATTGTGATGACAAGGGCATGGAGCCTTGTGATTGATTACAGGGGCCATAGAGCATTGTGATGACAAGGATATGGAACATTGTGATGAAAAGGGGCATGGAGCAATTTGATGAATGTGATACTGGAGCATTTTGATGAAAGGGGTCATGGATGTTTGTGATTACAGGGATCATGGAGCATTGTGATGGCAGGGGTCATGGGGCATTGTGAAGACAAGGGTCATGGAGCATTGTGATGGCAAGGGCCATGAGGCATTGTGATGACAGGAATCATGGGGCATAGTGATGACAGGGTGCGTGGAGCATTGTGATGAAAGTGGTCATGGAGCATTGTGATGACAGTGCTCATTGAGCATTGTGAGGACACGGTCATGGAGCCTTGTGATGAGATAACTTCTGGAGCATTTTGATGACAAGGGCCATGGAGCATTGGTGATGACATGACTTCTGGAGCATCGTGATGACAAGGGCATGGTGCATTGTGATGAGAAGTGGCATGGAGCACTGTGAAGAAAAGGGTAATGGAGCATTGTGCGGAAAGGTGTTATGGATCATTGTGATGACAGAGGTCATGGAGCATTGTGATGAAAGGGTCATTGTGCCTTGTTATGACAAGAGCCATGGAGTATTGTTATTAAATGGGTTATGGAGCGTTGTGATGCAAGTGGTCATGGAGCATTGTGATGAAAAGCGCCATGGAGCATTGTGATGACAAGAGTCCGCGAGCATTCTGATGACACTGTCATGGAGAACTGGGATGACACGGGCATGGAGAATTGTGATGAGAAGAGTTCTGGAGCATTGTGATGACAGAGGCATGGAGCATTGTGATTACAGGGGCCATGGAGCATTGTGATGACAGGGGTCATGGGGCATTGTGATGAAAGGGGGCATGGGACATTGTGATGACAGTGGGAATTGATCATTGTGATTACAGGGATCATGGAGCATTGTGATGACAGGGGCCATGGAACATTGTGATCAAATGGGTTATGGAACGGTGTGATGAAAGTGGTCATGGATCATTGTGATGACAAGTGTCCTGGAGCGTAGTGATGACATTTTCATGGAGCATTGTTATGACACAGGCATGGAGAATTGTGATGAGAAGAGTTCTGGAGCATTGAGATGACAAAGGTATGGAGCATTGTGATTACAGGGGCCATGGAACATTTGATGACAAGTGCATGGAGTATTGTGATGACAAAGGGCATGGAGCATTGTGATGAAAGTGGTACTAGAGAATTGTGAGGACAGGGGTCATGGAGCATTGTGATGACAAGGGCCATGGAGCATTGTGATGACAGGGGTCATGGGGCATTGTGATGAAAGGGGGCATGGGACATTGTGATGACAGTGGGAATGGATCACTGTGATTACAGGGATCATGGAGCATTGTGATGACAGGGGCATGGGACATTGTGATGAAAGTGGTCATGGAGCATTGTGATGAAAGGGGTCAAGGGGAAAATTGATGACAATGGCTATGGGGCATTTTGATGAATGTGGTCATGGAGCACTGTGAGGCAAGTGGTCATGCAGCATTGTGATGAAAAGCGCATTGGAGCATTGTGATGATAAGGGCCAAGGAGCATTGTGATCAAATGGGTTATGGAGCATTGTGATGAAAGTGGTCATGGAACATTGTTAAGAAAGGGGACACGGAACATTGAGATAAAAGGGGTCATAGGACATTGTGATGACAAGGGCCATGGAGCATTGTGATGAAAGGGTTTATGGAACACTGTAATTACAGGAGCCATGGAGAATTGTGAAGATAAAGGCCATGGAACATTGTGATGACAGGCGTCATGGAGCATTGTGATGAAAGGGGTCATGGATCATTTCAATGTCAGGGGTCATGTAGCATTGTGATGACAATGGTCATGGAGCATTGTGAAGAAAGTGGTCATGGAGAATTGTGATGAAAAGTGCTATGGAGCATTGTGATGACAAGAGCCATGGAGCATTGTGATCAAATGGGTTATCGAGGATTGTGATGAATGTGGTCATGGAGGATTGTGATGAAAGGGGACATAGAGCATTGAGATAAAAGGGGTCAAGGGACATTGTGATGACAAGGGCCATGGAGCATTGTGATGAAAGGGGTCATGGAGCATTGTGATGAAAAGCACCATGGAGTATTGTGATGACAAGAGTCTTGGAGCATTGTGATGACATTTTCATGGAGCATTGTGATGACATGGGCATGGAGATTTGTGATTACAGGGGCCATGGAGCATTTGATGACAAGGGCATGGACCATTGTGATGAAAATGGTCATGGAGCATTGTGATGAAAGGGGTCAAGGGGAAAATTGATGACAATGGCTATGGGGCATTTTGATGAATGTGGTCTTGGAGCACTGTGAGGCAAGTGTTCATGCAGCATTGTGATGAAAAGCGCATTGGAGCATTGTGATGACAAGGGCCAAGGAGCATTGTGATCAAATGGGTTATGGAGCATTGTGATGAAAGTGGTCATGGAACATTGTTAAGAAAGGGGACACGGAACATTGAGATAAAAGGGGTCATAGGACATTGTGATGACAGGCATCATGGAGCATTGTGATAAAAGGAGTCATGGATCATTGCGATGTCAGGGGTCATGTAGCATTGTGATGATAGAGGCATAGAGCATTGTGATGACAATGGTCATGGAGCATTGTGATGAAAGGGGACATGGAGCAATGAGATAAAAGGGGTCATGGGACATTGTGATGACAGGGGCCATGGAGCATTGTGATGAAAGGAATTATGGAGCACTGTAATTACAGTAGCCATGGAGAAATGTGAAGACAAAGGCCATGGAACATTGTGATGACAGGCATCATTGAGCATTGTGATGAAAGGGGTCATGGATCATTGCGATGTCAGGGGTTATGTAGCATTGTGATGACAATGGTCATGGAGCTTTGTGAAGAAAGTGGTCATGGAGCTTTGTGATGAAAAGCACCATGGAGTATTGTGATGACAAGAGTCTTGGAGCATTGTGATGGCATTTTCATGGAGCATTGTGATGACATGGGCATGGAGATTTGTGATTACAGGGGCCATGGAGCATTTGATGACAAGGGCATGGACCATTGTGATGACAAGGGACACGGAGAAGTGTGATGAAAGTGGTCATGGAGCATTGTGATGAAAGGGGTCATGGATCATTGAGATTATAGGGTTCATGGAGCATTGTGATGGCAAGGGTCATGAGCACTGTGATGACAGGGTTCATGGAGCATTGCGATGACAAGGGGCATGTAACATTGTGATAACCGGAGTCATGCGGCATTGTGATGACAGGGGTCATGGATCATTGTGATTACAGGGATCATGGAGCATTGTGATGACAAAGGCATGGTGCATTGTGATGACCAAGCCATGGAGCATTGTGATGAAAGGGGTAATGGAGCATTGTGCGGAAAACTGTCATGGATCATTGTGATTACAGGGTTCATGGAGCATTGTGATGACAAGTGTCATGGAACTTTGAGATAAAGGGGGTCATCGGAAATTGTGATGACAAGGGCCAGGGAGCTTTGTGATGACAAGGGTCATGGAGCATTGTGATGACAGGAGTCATGGGGCACTGTGATGACAGTGGGCATGGAGCATTTTAATGAACGGGTTCATGAAGCACTGTGATTAGAGGCGACATGGAGCATTGTGATGACCAAGCCATGGAGCATTGTGATGAAAGGTGTCATGGAGCATTGTGATGACAAGAGTCCTGGAGCATTGTGATGACATTTTCATGGAGCATTGGGATGACACGGGCATGGAGAATTGTGTTGAGAAGTGTGCTGGAGTATTGTGATGACAAGGGCATGGAGCCTTGTGATTACAGGGGCCATAGAGCATTGTGATGACAAGGATATGGAACATTGTGATGAAAAGGGGCATGGAGCAATTTGATGAATGTGATACTGGAGCATTTTGATGAAAGGGGTCATGGATGTTTGTGATTACAGGGATCATGGAGCATTGTGATGGCAGGGGTCATGGGGCATTGTGAAGACAAGGGTCATGGAGCATTGTGATGGCAAGGGCCATGAGGCATTGTGATGACAGGAATCATGGGGCATAGTGATGACAGGGTGCGTGGAGCATTGTGATGAAAGTGGTCATGGAGCATTGTGATGACAGTGCTCATTGAGCATTGTGAGGACACGGTCATGGAGCCTTGTGATGAGATAACTTCTGGAGCATTTTGATGACAAGGGCCATGGAGCATTGGTGATGACATGACTTCTGGAGCATCGTGATGACAAGGGCATGGTGCATTGTGATGAGAAGTGGCATGGAGCACTGTGAAGAAAAGGGTAATGGAGCATTGTGCGGAAAGGTGTTATGGATCATTGTGATGACAGAGGTCATGGAGCATTGTGATGAAAGGGTCATTGTGCCTTGTTATGACAAGAGCCATGGAGTATTGTTATTAAATGGGTTATGGAGCGTTGTGATGCAAGTGGTCATGGAGCATTGTGATGAAAAGCGCCATGGAGCATTGTGATGACAAGAGTCCGGGAGCATTCTGATGACACTGTCATGGAGAACTGGGATGACACGGGCATGGAGAATTGTGATGAGAAGAGTTCTGGAACATTGTGATGACAGAGGCATGGAGCATTGTGATTACAGGGGCCATGGAGCATTGTGATGAAAGGTGTCATGGAGCATTGTGATTAAAGGGATCATGGGTCATTGTGATGACCAGGGCATGTAGCATTGTGATGACCATTGGCATGGAGCCTTGTGATGAATGGGATACTGGAGCATTGTGAGGAAACAGGCCATTGAGCATTGTGATGACAAGTGGCATGGAGCATTGTGATGAAAGTAGTATTGGAGCATTGTGAGGAAATGGTACATGGATCGTTGTGATTACAGGGATCATGGAGCATTGTGATGACAAGGGTCATGGTGCATTGTGATGACAGGTATCATGGAGCATTGTGATGAGAGGTTATTGGGCATTGTGATGACAGTGGTCATGGAGCATTGCGATGATAGGGGCAGGGAACATTGTGATGACAAAAGCCATGGAGCATTGCGATTACAGGGGTCATGGAACATTTTGATGATAGGGGCATGGAGCATTGTGATGACACTGCTCATAGACCATTGTGATGAAAGGGGTCATGGAGCTTTGAGATAAAATGGGTCATGGGACATTGTGACAACAAGGGTCATGGAGCATTTGATGACAAGGGAATGTAGCATTGTGATGACATGACTTCTGGAGCTTTTGGATGACAAGGGCATGGAGAATTGTGATTACAGGGGCCATGGAGCATTGTGATGACAACTGCATTCAGCATTGTGATGAAAAGAGGAGTGGAGCATTGTGACGAGAGGCGTACTGGAGAATTGTGAGGAAAGATGTCATGGATCATTGTGATTACAGCGATCATGGAGCATTGTGATGACAGGGTTCATGGAGCATTGTGATGAAAAGGGCCATGGAGCATTGTGATGATAGGGCCATGGAGAATTGTGATGACAATGGTCATGGAGCATAGTGATGAAAGGGGTCATGGAGCATTGAGGTAAAGTGGGTCATGGGACATTGTGATGACAAGGGCCATGGAGCATTGTGATCAAATGGGTTATGGAGCATTGTGATGAAAGTGGTCATGGAGCACTGAGATAAAAGGGGTCATGGGACATTGTAATGACAAGGGCCATGGAGCATTGTGATGAAAGAGTTCATGGAGCGTTGTGATGAAAGTAGTCATAGATAATTGTGATGAAATGCGCCATGGAGTATTGTGATGACAAGAGTCCTGGAGCATTGTGATGACATTTTCATGGAGCATTGTGATGACACGGGCATGGAGAATTGTGATGAGAAGAGTTCTGGAGCATTGTGATGACAAGGGCATGGAGCATTGTGATTACAAGGATCATGGAGCTTGTGATGACAAGGTTCATGGAGCATTGTGATGACAGAAGTCACATAGCATTATGATGACAAGGGCCATGGAGCATTGTGATGACAGGGGTGATGGGGCATTGTGATGAAAAGCACCATGGAGCATTGTGATTAGAGGGGTCCTGGGGCATTGTGATGACAAGTGGCATGGAGCCCTGTGATGAAAGGGGTACTGGAGCATTGTTAGGAAATGGGCCATGGAGCACTGTGATGACAAGTGCATGGAGCATTGTGATGACAAGTGGCATGGAGAATTGTGATGAAACGGTTAATGGAGCATTGTGAGGAAAGGTGTTATGGATCACTGTTATGACAGGGGTCATGGAGCTTTGAGATGACAACGGCCATGGAGCATTGTGATGACAGTGGTCACGGGGATTTGTGATGACAGTGGGCATGGAGCATTGTAATGAACGGGTTCATGGAGCAATGTGATTACATACGACATGGAGCATTGTGATGACAAAACCATGGAGTATTCTGATGAAAGGGGTCATGGAGCATTGTGATGAAAAGTTTCATTGGGCCTTGTTATGACAAGAGCCATGGAACATTGTGATTAAGTGGTTTATGGAGCGTTGTGATGAAAGTGGTCATGGAGCATTGTGATTACAGGGGCCATGGAGCATTGTGATGAAAGGTGTCATGGAGCATTGTGATGAAAGGGATCATGGATCATTGTGATTACAAGGGCAAGTAGCATTGTGATGAGCATTGGCATGCAGCCTTGAGATAAATGGGTGACTGGAGCGTTGTGAGGAAACGGGCCATTGAGCATTGCGATGGCAAGGGCATGGAACATTGTGATGACAAGTGGCATGGAGCATTGTGATGAAAGAGGTATTGGAGCATTGTGAGGAAATGGTACATGGATCATTGTGATTACAGGGATCAAAGAGCATTGTGATGACAAGAGTCATGGAGCATTGTGATGACAGGGTCATGGAGCATAGAGATGACAAGGGCCATGGAGAATAGTGATGACCGTGGTCATCTGTACTTGTGATAATAGGGGTCATGGAACACTGTGATTACAGGGGCCATGGAGCATTCTGATGACAAAGGCCATGGAACATTGTGATGACAGGCATCACGGAGCATTGTGATGAAAGGGGTCAGGGATCACTGAGATGACAGGGGTCATGGAGCATTGTGATGATAGGGGCATTGAGCATTGTGATGACAATGGTCATAGACCATTGTGATAAAAGGGGTCATGGAGCATTGAGATAAAATGGGTCATGGGACATTGTGATGACAAGGATCGTTGAGCATTGTGATGAAAGGTGTCATGGAGCATTGTGATGACAAGGGCCATGGAACATTGTGATCAAATGGTTTATGGAACGGTGTGATGAAAGTGGTCATGGATCATTGTGATGACAAGTGTCCTGGAGCGTAGTGATGACATTTTCATGGAGCATTGTTATGACACAGGCATGGAGAATTGTGATGAGAAGAGTTCTGGAGCATTGAGATGACAAAGGTATGGAGCATTGTGATTACAGGGGCCATGGAACATTTGATGACAAGTGCATGGAGTATTGTGATGACAAAGGGCATGGAGCATTGTGATGAAAGCGGTACTAGAGAATTGTGATGACAGGGGTCATGGAGCATTGTGATGACAAGGGCCATGGAGCATTGTGATGACAGGGGTCATGGGGCATTGTGATGAAAGGGGGCATGGGACATTGTGATGACAGTGGGAATGGATCATTGTGATTACAGGGATCATGGAGCATTGTGATGACAGGGGCATGGGACATTGTGATGAAAGTGGTCATGGAGCATTGTGATGAAAGGGGTCAAGGGGAAAATTGATGACAATGGCTATGGGGCATTTTGATGAATGTGGTCATGGAGCACTGTGAGGCAAGTGGTCATGCAGCATTGTGATGAAAAGCACATTGGAGCATTGTGATGACAAGGGCCAAGGAGCATTGTGATCAAATGGGTTATGGAGCATTGTGAGGAAAGTGGTCATGGAACATTGTTAAGAAAGGGGACACGGAACATTGAGATAAAAGGGGTCATAGGACATTGTGATGACAAGGGCCATGGAGCATTGTGATGAAAGGGTTTATGGAACACTGTAATTACAGGAGCCATGGAGAATTGTGAAGATAAAGGCCATGGAACATTGTGATGACAGGCGTCATGGAGCATTGTGATGAAAGGGGTCATGGATCATTTCGATGTCAGGGGTCATGTAGCATTGTGATGACAATGGTCATGGAGCATTGTGAAGAAAGTGGTCATGGAGAATTGTGATGAAAAGTGCTATGGAGCATTGTGATGACAAGAGCCATGGAGCATTGTGATCAAATGGGTTATCGAGGATTGTGATGAATGTGGTCATGGAGGATTGTGATGAAAGGGGACATAGAGCATTGAGATAAAAGGGGTCAAGGGACATTGTGATGACAAGGGCCATGGAGCATTGTGATGAAAGGGGTCATGGAGCATTGTGATGAAAAGCACCATGGAGTATTGCGATGACAAGAGTCTTGGAGCATTGTGATGACATTTTCATGGAGCATTGTGATGACATGGGCATGGAGATTTGTGATTACAGGGGCCATGGAGCATTTGATGACAAGGGCATGGACCATTGTGATGAAAATGGTCATGGAGCATTGTGATGAAAGGGGTCAAGGGGAAAATTGATGACAATGGCTATGGGGCATTTTGATGAATGTGGTCTTGGAGCACTGTGAGGCAAGTGTTCATGCAGCATTGTGATGAAAAGCGCATTGGAGCATTGTGATGACAAGGGCCAAGGAGCACTGTGATCAAATGGGTTATGGAGCATTGTGATGAAAGTGGTCATGGAACATTGTTAAGAAAGGGGACATGGAACATTGAGATAAAAGGGGTCATAGGACATTGTGATGACAAGGGCCATGGAGCATTGTGATGAAAGGGTTTATGGAACACTGTAATTACAGGAGCCATGGAGAACTGTGAAGATAAAGGCCATGGAACATTGTGATGACAGGCATCATGGAGCATTGTGATAAAAGGAGTCATGGATCATTGCGATGTCAGGGGTCATGTAGCATTGTGATGATAGAGGCATAGAGCATTGTGATGACAATGGTCATGGAGCATTGTGATGAAAGGGGACATGGAGCAATGAGATAAAAGGGGTCATGGGACATTGTGATGACAGGGGCCATGGAGCATTGTGATGAAAGGAATTATGGAGCACTGTAATTACAGTAGCCATGGAGAAATGTGAAGACAAAGGCCATGGAACATTGTGATGACAGGCATCATTGAGCATTGTGATGAAAGGGGTCATGGATCATTGCGATGTCAGGGGTTATGTAGCATTGTGATGACAATGGTCATGGAGCTTTGTGAAGAAAGTGGTCATGGAGCATTGTGATGAAAAGCACCATGGAGTATTGTGATGACAAGAGTCTTGGAGCATTGTGATGGCATTTTCATGGAGCATTGTGATGACATGGGCATGGAGATTTGTGATTACAGGGGCCATGGAGCATTTGATGACAAGGGCATGGACCATTGTGATGACAAGGGACACGGAGAAGTGTGATGAAAGTGGTCATGGAGCATTGTGATGAAAGGGGTCATGGATCATTGAGATTATAGGGTTCATGGAGCATTGTGATGGCAAGGGTCATGAAGCACTGTGATGACAGGGTTCATGGAGCATTGCGATGACAAGGGGCATGTAACATTGTGATAACCGGAGTCATGCGGCATTGTGATGACAGGGGGCATGGAGCATTGTGATTACAGGGATCATGGAGCATTGTGATGACAAAGGCATGGTGCATTGTGATGACCAAGCCATGGAGCATTGTGACGAAAGGGGTAATGGAGCATTGTGAGGAAAACTGTCATGGATCATTGTGATTACAGGGTTCATGGAGCATTGTGATGACAAGTGTCATGGAACTTTGAGATAAAGGGGGTCATCGGAAATTGTGATGACAAGGGCCAGGGAGCTTTGTGATGACAAGGGTCATGGAGCATTGTGATGACAGGAGTCATGGGGCACTGTGATGACAGTGGGCATGGAGCATTTTAATGAACGGGTTCATGAAGCACTGTGATTAGAGGCGACATGGAGCATTGTGATGACCAAGCTATGGAGCATTGTGATGAAAGGTGTCATGGAGCATTGTGATGACAAGAGTCCTGGAGCATTGTGATGACATTTTCATGGAGCATTGGGATGACACGGGCATGGAGAATTGTGTTGAGAAGTGTGCTGGAGTATTGTGATGACAAGGGCATGGAGCCTTGTGATTGATTACAGGGGCCATAGAGCATTGTGATGACAAGGATATGGAACATTGTGATGAAAAGGGGCATGGAGCAATTTGATGAATGTGATACTGGAGCATTTTGATGAAAGGGGTCATGGATGTTTGTGATTACAGGGATCATGGAGCATTGTGATGGCAGGGGTCATGGGGCATTGTGAAGACAAGGGTCATGGAGCATTGTGATGGCAAGGGCCATGAGGCATTGTGATGACAGGAATCATGGGGCATAGTGATGACAGGGTGCGTGGAGCATTGTGATGAAAGTGGTCATGGAGCATTGTGATGACAGTGCTCATTGAGCATTGTGAGGACACGGTCATGGAGCCTTGTGATGAGATAACTTCTGGAGCATTTTGATGACAAGGGCCATGGAGCATTGGTGATGACATGACTTCTGGAGCATCGTGATGACAAGGGCATGGTGCATTGTGATGAGAAGTGGCATGGAGCACTGTGAAGAAAAGGGTAATGGAGCATTGTGCGGAAAGGTGTTATGGATCATTGTGATGACAGAGGTCATGGAGCATTGTGATGAAAGGGTCATTGTGCCTTGTTATGACAAGAGCCATGGAGTATTGTTATTAAATGGGTTATGGAGCGTTGTGATGCAAGTGGTCATGGAGCATTGTGATGAAAAGCGCCATGGAGCATTGTGATGACAAGAGTCCGCGAGCATTCTGATGACACTGTCATGGAGAACTGGGATGACACGGGCATGGAGAA
The DNA here is from genome assembly GCF_965194805.1 of Balaenoptera borealis. Lineage (NCBI taxonomy): Eukaryota > Metazoa > Chordata > Mammalia > Artiodactyla > Balaenopteridae > Balaenoptera > Balaenoptera borealis. Next base: position 15,553,119 of record NC_138874.1, on the reverse strand, counting down.
TTGTGATGAGAAGAGTTCTGGAGCATTGTGATGACAGAGGCATGGAGCATTGTGATTACAGGGGCCATGGAGCATTGTGATGACAGGGGTCATGGGGCATTGTGATGAAAGGGGGCATGGGACATTGTGATGACAGTGGGAATTGATCATTGTGATTACAGGGATCATGGAGCATTGTGATGACAGGGGCCATGGAACATTGTGATCAAATGGGTTATGGAACGGTGTGATGAAAGTGGTCATGGATCATTGTGATGACAAGTGTCCTGGAGCGTAGTGATGACATTTTCATGGAGCATTGTTATGACACAGGCATGGAGAATTGTGATGAGAAGAGTTCTGGAGCATTGAGATGACAAAGGTATGGAGCATTGTGATTACAGGGGCCATGGAACATTTGATGACAAGTGCATGGAGTATTGTGATGACAAAGGGCATGGAGCATTGTGATGAAAGTGGTACTAGAGAATTGTGAGGACAGGGGTCATGGAGCATTGTGATGACAAGGGCCATGGAGCATTGTGATGACAGGGGTCATGGGGCATTGTGATGAAAGGGGGCATGGGACATTGTGATGACAGTGGGAATGGATCACTGTGATTACAGGGATCATGGAGCATTGTGATGACAGGGGCATGGGACATTGTGATGAAAGTGGTCATGGAGCATTGTGATGAAAGGGGTCAAGGGGAAAATTGATGACAATGGCTATGGGGCATTTTGATGAATGTGGTCATGGAGCACTGTGAGGCAAGTGGTCATGCAGCATTGTGATGAAAAGCGCATTGGAGCATTGTGATGATAAGGGCCAAGGAGCATTGTGATCAAATGGGTTATGGAGCATTGTGATGAAAGTGGTCATGGAACATTGTTAAGAAAGGGGACACGGAACATTGAGATAAAAGGGGTCATAGGACATTGTGATGACAAGGGCCATGGAGCATTGTGATGAAAGGGTTTATGGAACACTGTAATTACAGGAGCCATGGAGAATTGTGAAGATAAAGGCCATGGAACATTGTGATGACAGGCGTCATGGAGCATTGTGATGAAAGGGGTCATGGATCATTTCAATGTCAGGGGTCATGTAGCATTGTGATGACAATGGTCATGGAGCATTGTGAAGAAAGTGGTCATGGAGAATTGTGATGAAAAGTGCTATGGAGCATTGTGATGACAAGAGCCATGGAGCATTGTGATCAAATGGGTTATCGAGGATTGTGATGAATGTGGTCATGGAGGATTGTGATGAAAGGGGACATAGAGCATTGAGATAAAAGGGGTCAAGGGACATTGTGATGACAAGGGCCATGGAGCATTGTGATGAAAGGGGTCATGGAGCATTGTGATGAAAAGCACCATGGAGTATTGTGATGACAAGAGTCTTGGAGCATTGTGATGACATTTTCATGGAGCATTGTGATGACATGGGCATGGAGATTTGTGATTACAGGGGCCATGGAGCATTTGATGACAAGGGCATGGACCATTGTGATGAAAATGGTCATGGAGCATTGTGATGAAAGGGGTCAAGGGGAAAATTGATGACAATGGCTATGGGGCATTTTGATGAATGTGGTCTTGGAGCACTGTGAGGCAAGTGTTCATGCAGCATTGTGATGAAAAGCGCATTGGAGCATTGTGATGACAAGGGCCAAGGAGCATTGTGATCAAATGGGTTATGGAGCATTGTGATGAAAGTGGTCATGGAACATTGTTAAGAAAGGGGACACGGAACATTGAGATAAAAGGGGTCATAGGACATTGTGATGACAGGCATCATGGAGCATTGTGATAAAAGGAGTCATGGATCATTGCGATGTCAGGGGTCATGTAGCATTGTGATGATAGAGGCATAGAGCATTGTGATGACAATGGTCATGGAGCATTGTGATGAAAGGGGACATGGAGCAATGAGATAAAAGGGGTCATGGGACATTGTGATGACAGGGGCCATGGAGCATTGTGATGAAAGGAATTATGGAGCACTGTAATTACAGTAGCCATGGAGAAATGTGAAGACAAAGGCCATGGAACATTGTGATGACAGGCATCATTGAGCATTGTGATGAAAGGGGTCATGGATCATTGCGATGTCAGGGGTTATGTAGCATTGTGATGACAATGGTCATGGAGCTTTGTGAAGAAAGTGGTCATGGAGCTTTGTGATGAAAAGCACCATGGAGTATTGTGATGACAAGAGTCTTGGAGCATTGTGATGGCATTTTCATGGAGCATTGTGATGACATGGGCATGGAGATTTGTGATTACAGGGGCCATGGAGCATTTGATGACAAGGGCATGGACCATTGTGATGACAAGGGACACGGAGAAGTGTGATGAAAGTGGTCATGGAGCATTGTGATGAAAGGGGTCATGGATCATTGAGATTATAGGGTTCATGGAGCATTGTGATGGCAAGGGTCATGAGCACTGTGATGACAGGGTTCATGGAGCATTGCGATGACAAGGGGCATGTAACATTGTGATAACCGGAGTCATGCGGCATTGTGATGACAGGGGTCATGGATCATTGTGATTACAGGGATCATGGAGCATTGTGATGACAAAGGCATGGTGCATTGTGATGACCAAGCCATGGAGCATTGTGATGAAAGGGGTAATGGAGCATTGTGCGGAAAACTGTCATGGATCATTGTGATTACAGGGTTCATGGAGCATTGTGATGACAAGTGTCATGGAACTTTGAGATAAAGGGGGTCATCGGAAATTGTGATGACAAGGGCCAGGGAGCTTTGTGATGACAAGGGTCATGGAGCATTGTGATGACAGGAGTCATGGGGCACTGTGATGACAGTGGGCATGGAGCATTTTAATGAACGGGTTCATGAAGCACTGTGATTAGAGGCGACATGGAGCATTGTGATGACCAAGCCATGGAGCATTGTGATGAAAGGTGTCATGGAGCATTGTGATGACAAGAGTCCTGGAGCATTGTGATGACATTTTCATGGAGCATTGGGATGACACGGGCATGGAGAATTGTGTTGAGAAGTGTGCTGGAGTATTGTGATGACAAGGGCATGGAGCCTTGTGATTACAGGGGCCATAGAGCATTGTGATGACAAGGATATGGAACATTGTGATGAAAAGGGGCATGGAGCAATTTGATGAATGTGATACTGGAGCATTTTGATGAAAGGGGTCATGGATGTTTGTGATTACAGGGATCATGGAGCATTGTGATGGCAGGGGTCATGGGGCATTGTGAAGACAAGGGTCATGGAGCATTGTGATGGCAAGGGCCATGAGGCATTGTGATGACAGGAATCATGGGGCATAGTGATGACAGGGTGCGTGGAGCATTGTGATGAAAGTGGTCATGGAGCATTGTGATGACAGTGCTCATTGAGCATTGTGAGGACACGGTCATGGAGCCTTGTGATGAGATAACTTCTGGAGCATTTTGATGACAAGGGCCATGGAGCATTGGTGATGACATGACTTCTGGAGCATCGTGATGACAAGGGCATGGTGCATTGTGATGAGAAGTGGCATGGAGCACTGTGAAGAAAAGGGTAATGGAGCATTGTGCGGAAAGGTGTTATGGATCATTGTGATGACAGAGGTCATGGAGCATTGTGATGAAAGGGTCATTGTGCCTTGTTATGACAAGAGCCATGGAGTATTGTTATTAAATGGGTTATGGAGCGTTGTGATGCAAGTGGTCATGGAGCATTGTGATGAAAAGCGCCATGGAGCATTGTGATGACAAGAGTCCGGGAGCATTCTGATGACACTGTCATGGAGAACTGGGATGACACGGGCATGGAGAATTGTGATGAGAAGAGTTCTGGAACATTGTGATGACAGAGGCATGGAGCATTGTGATTACAGGGGCCATGGAGCATTGTGATGAAAGGTGTCATGGAGCATTGTGATTAAAGGGATCATGGGTCATTGTGATGACCAGGGCATGTAGCATTGTGATGACCATTGGCATGGAGCCTTGTGATGAATGGGATACTGGAGCATTGTGAGGAAACAGGCCATTGAGCATTGTGATGACAAGTGGCATGGAGCATTGTGATGAAAGTAGTATTGGAGCATTGTGAGGAAATGGTACATGGATCGTTGTGATTACAGGGATCATGGAGCATTGTGATGACAAGGGTCATGGTGCATTGTGATGACAGGTATCATGGAGCATTGTGATGAGAGGTTATTGGGCATTGTGATGACAGTGGTCATGGAGCATTGCGATGATAGGGGCAGGGAACATTGTGATGACAAAAGCCATGGAGCATTGCGATTACAGGGGTCATGGAACATTTTGATGATAGGGGCATGGAGCATTGTGATGACACTGCTCATAGACCATTGTGATGAAAGGGGTCATGGAGCTTTGAGATAAAATGGGTCATGGGACATTGTGACAACAAGGGTCATGGAGCATTTGATGACAAGGGAATGTAGCATTGTGATGACATGACTTCTGGAGCTTTTGGATGACAAGGGCATGGAGAATTGTGATTACAGGGGCCATGGAGCATTGTGATGACAACTGCATTCAGCATTGTGATGAAAAGAGGAGTGGAGCATTGTGACGAGAGGCGTACTGGAGAATTGTGAGGAAAGATGTCATGGATCATTGTGATTACAGCGATCATGGAGCATTGTGATGACAGGGTTCATGGAGCATTGTGATGAAAAGGGCCATGGAGCATTGTGATCACAGGGGTCATGGAGCATTGTGATGATAGGGCCATGGAGAATTGTGATGACAATGGTCATGGAGCATAGTGATGAAAGGGGTCATGGAGCATTGAGGTAAAGTGGGTCATGGGACATTGTTATGACAAGGGCCATGGAGCATTGTGATCAAATGGGTTATGGAGCATTGTGATGAAAGTGGTCATGGAGCACTGAGATAAAAGGGGTCATGGGACATTGTAATGACAAGGGCCATGGAGCATTGTGATGAAAGAGTTCATGGAGCGTTGTGATGAAAGTGGTCATAGATAATTGTGATGAAATGCGCCATGGAGTATTGTGATGACAAGAGTCCTGGAGCATTGTGATGACATTTTCATGGAGCATTGTGATGACACGGGCATGGAGAATTGTGATGAGAAGAGTTCTGGAGCATTGTGATGACAAGGGCATGGAGCATTGTGATTACAAGGATCATGGAGCTTGTGATGACAAGGTTCATGGAGCATTGTGATGACAGAAGTCACATAGCATTATGATGACAAGGGCCATGGAGCATTGTGATGACAGGGGTGATGGGGCATTGTGATGAAAAGCACCATGGAGCATTGTGATTAGAGGGGTCCTGGGGCATTGTGATGACAAGTGGCATGGAGCCCTGTGATGAAAGGGGTACTGGAGCATTGTTAGGAAATGGGCCATGGAGCACTGTGATGACAAGTGCATGGAGCATTGTGATGACAAGTGGCATGGAGAATTGTGATGAAACGGTTAATGGAGCATTGTGAGGAAAGGTGTTATGGATCACTGTTATGACAGGGGTCATGGAGCTTTGAGATGACAACGGCCATGGAGCATTGTGATGACAGTGGTCACGGGGATTTGTGATGACAGTGGGCATGGAGCATTGTAATGAACGGGTTCATGGAGCAATGTGATTGCATACGACATGGAGCATTGTGATGACAAAACCATGGAGTATTCTGATGAAAGGGGTCATGGAGCATTGTGATGAAAAGTTTCATTGGGCCTTGTTATGACAAGAGCCATGGAACATTGTGATTAAGTGGTTTATGGAGCGTTGTGATGAAAGTGGTCATGGAGCATTGTGATTACAGGGGCCATGGAGCATTGTGATGAAAGGTGTCATGGAGCATTGTGATGAAAGGGATCATGGATCATTGTGATTACAAGGGCAAGTAGCATTGTGATGAGCATTGGCATGCAGCCTTGAGATAAATGGGTGACTGGAGCGTTGTGAGGAAACGGGCCATTGAGCATTGCGATGGCAAGGGCATGGAACATTGTGATGACAAGTGGCATGGAGCATTGTGATGAAAGAGGTATTGGAGCATTGTGAGGAAATGGTACATGGATCATTGTGATTACAGGGATCAAAGAGCATTGTGATGACAAGGGTCATGGAGCATTGTGATGACAGGGTCATGGAGCATAGAGATGACAAGGGCCATGGAGAATAGTGATGACAGTGGTCATCTGTACTTGTGATAATAGGGGTCATGGAACACTGTGATTACAGGGGCCATGGAGCATTCTGATGACAAAGGCCATGGAACATTGTGATGACAGGCATCACGGAGCATTGTGATGAAAGGGGTCAGGGATCACTGAGATGACAGGGGTCATGGAGCATTGTGATGATAGGGGCATTGAGCATTGTGATGACAATGGTCATAGACCATTGTGATAAAAGGGGTCATGGAGCATTGAGATAAAATGGGTCATGGGACATTGTGATGACAAGGATCGTTGAGCATTGTGATGAAAGGTGTCATGGAGCATTGTGATGACAAGGGCCATGGAACATTGTGATCAAATGGGTTATGGAACGGTGTGATGAAAGTGGTCATGGATCATTGTGATGACAAGTGTCCTGGAGCGTAGTGATGACATTTTCATGGAGCATTGTTATGACACAGGCATGGAGAATTGTGATGAGAAGAGTTCTGGAGCATTGAGATGACAAAGGTATGGAGCATTGTGATTACAGGGGCCATGGAACATTTGATGACAAGTGCATGGAGTATTGTGATGACAAAGGGCATGGAGCATTGTGATGAAAGCGGTACTAGAGAATTGTGATGACAGGGGTCATGGAGCATTGTGATGACAAGGGCCATGGAGCATTGTGATGACAGGGGTCATGGGGCATTGTGATGAAAGGGGGCATGGGACATTGTGATGACAGTGGGAATGGATCATTGTGATTACAGGGATCATGGAGCATTGTGATGACAGGGGCATGGGACATTGTGATGAAAGTGGTCATGGAGCATTGTGATGAAAGGGGTCAAGGGGAAAATTGATGACAATGGCTATGGGGCATTTTGATGAATGTGGTCATGGAGCACTGTGAGGCAAGTGGTCATGCAGCATTGTGATGAAAAGCACATTGGAGCATTGTGATGACAAGGGCCAAGGAGCATTGTGATCAAATGGGTTATGGAGCATTGTGAGGAAAGTGGTCATGGAACATTGTTAAGAAAGGGGACACGGAACATTGAGATAAAAGGGGTCATAGGACATTGTGATGACAAGGGCCATGGAGCATTGTGATGAAAGGGTTTATGGAACACTGTAATTACAGGAGCCATGGAGAATTGTGAAGATAAAGGCCATGGAACATTGTGATGACAGGCGTCATGGAGCATTGTGATGAAAGGGGTCATGGATCATTTCGATGTCAGGGGTCATGTAGCATTGTGATGACAATGGTCATGGAGCATTGTGAAGAAAGTGGTCATGGAGAATTGTGATGAAAAGTGCTATGGAGCATTGTGATGACAAGAGCCATGGAGCATTGTGATCAAATGGGTTATCGAGGATTGTGATGAATGTGGTCATGGAGGATTGTGATGAAAGGGGACATAGAGCATTGAGATAAAAGGGGTCAAGGGACATTGTGATGACAAGGGCCATGGAGCATTGTGATGAAAGGGGTCATGGAGCATTGTGATGAAAAGCACCATGGAGTATTGCGATGACAAGAGTCTTGGAGCATTGTGATGACATTTTCATGGAGCATTGTGATGACATGGGCATGGAGATTTGTGATTACAGGGGCCATGGAGCATTTGATGACAAGGGCATGGACCATTGTGATGAAAATGGTCATGGAGCATTGTGATGAAAGGGGTCAAGGGGAAAACTGATGACAATGGCTATGGGGCATTTTGATGAATGTGGTCTGGGAGCACTGTGAGGCAAGTGTTCATGCAGCATTGTGATGAAAAGCGCATTGGAGCATTGTGATGACAAGGGCCAAGGAGCATTGTGATCAAATGGGTTATGGAGCATTGTGATGAAAGTGGTCATGGAACATTGTTAAGAAAGGGGACACGGAACATTGAGATAAAAGGGGTCATAGGACATTGTGATGACAAGGGCCATGGAGCATTGTGATGAAAGGGTTTATGGAACACTGTAATTACAGGAGCCATGGAGAATTGTGAAGATAAAGGCCATGGAACATTGTGATGACAGGCATCATGGAGCATTGTGATAAAAGGAGTCATGGATCATTGCGATGTCAGGGGTCATGTAGCATTGTGATGATAGAGGCATAGAGCATTGTGATGACAATGGTCATGGAGCATTGTGATGAAAGGGGACATGGAGCATTGAGATAAAAGGGGTCATGGGACATTGTGATGACAGGGGCCATGGAGCATTGTGATGAAAGGAATTATGGAGCACTGTAATTACAGTAGCCATGGAGAAATGTGAAGACAAAGGCCATGGAACATTGTGATGACAGGCATCATTGAGCATTGTGATGAAAGGGGTCATGGATCATTGCGATGTCAGGGGTTATGTAGCATTGTGATGACAATGGTCATGGAGCTTTGTGAAGAAAGTGGTCATGGAGCATTGTGATGAAAAGCACCATGGAGTATTGTGATGACAAGAGTCTTGGAGCATTGTGATGGCATTTTCATGGAGCATTGTGATGACATGGGCATGGAGATTTGTGATTACAGGGGCCATGGAGCATTTGATGACAAGGGCATGGACCATTGTGATGACAAGGGACACGGAGAAGTGTGATGAAAGTGGTCATGGAGCATTGTGATGAAAGGGGTCATGGATCATTGAGATTATAGGGTTCATGGAGCATTGTGATGGCAAGGGTCATGAAGCACTGTGATGACAGGGTTCATGGAGCATTGCGATGACAAGGGGCATGTAACATTGTGATAACCGGAGTCATGCGGCATTGTGATGACAGGGGGCATGGAGCATTGTGATGAAAAGCGGCATGGATCATTGTGATGAAAGGCGTCCTGGAGCATTGTGAGGAAAGGGGTCATGGATCATTGTGATTACAGGGATCATGGAGCATTGTGATGACAAAGGCATGGTGCATTGTGATGACCAAGCCATGGAGCATTGTGACGAAAGGGGTAATGGAGCATTGTGAGGAAAACTGTCATGGATCATTGTGATTACAGGGTTCATGGAGCATTGTGATGACAAGTGTCATGGAACTTTGAGATAAAGGGGGTCATCGGAAATTGTGATGACAAGGGCCAGGGAGCTTTGTGATGACAAGGGTCATGGAGCATTGTGATGACAGGAGTCATGGGGCACTGTGATGACAGTGGGCATGGAGCATTTTAATGAACGGGTTCATGAAGCACTGTGATTAGAGGCGACATGGAGCATTGTGATGACCAAGCCATGGAGCATTGTGATGAAAGGTGTCATGGAGCATTGTGATGACAAGAGTCCTGGAGCATTGTGATGACATTTTCATGGAGCATTGGGATGACACGGGCATGGAGAATTGTGTTGAGAAGTGTGCTGGAGTATTGTGATGACAAGGGCATGGAGCCTTGTGATTACAGGGGCCATAGAGCATTGTGATGACAAGGATATGGAACATTGTGATGAAAAGGGGCATGGAGCAATTTGATGAATGTGATACTGGAGCATTTTGATGAAAGGGGTCATGGATGTTTGTGATTACAGGGATCATGGAGCATTGTGATGGCAGGGGTCATGGGGCATTGTGAAGACAAGGGTCATGGAGCATTGTGATGGCAAGGGCCATGAGGCATTGTGATGACAGGAATCATGGGGCATAGTGATGACAGGGTGCGTGGAGCATTGTGATGAAAGTGGTCATGGAGCATTGTGATGACAGTGCTCATTGAGCATTGTGAGGACACGGTCATGGAGCCTTGTGATGAGATAACTTCTGGAGCATTTTGATGACAAGGGCCATGGAGCATTGGTGATGACATGACTTCTGGAGCATCGTGATGACAAGGGCATGGTGCATTGTGATGAGAAGTGGCATGGAGCACTGTGAAGAAAAGGGTAATGGAGCATTGTGCGGAAAGGTGTTATGGATCATTGTGATGACAGAGGTCATGGAGCATTGTGATGAAAGGGTCATTGTGCCTTGTTATGACAAGAGCCATGGAGTATTGTTATTAAATGGGTTATGGAGCGTTGTGATGCAAGTGGTCATGGAGCATTGTGATGAAAAGCGCCATGGAGCATTGTGATGACAAGAGTCCAGGAGCATTCTGATGACACTGTCATGGAGAACTGGGATGACACGGGCATGGAGAATTGTGATGAGAAGAGTTCTGGAGCATTGTGATGACAGAGGCATGGAGCATTGTGATTACAGGGGCCATGGAGCATTGTGATGAAAGGTGTCATGGAGCATTGTTATTAAAGGGATCATGGGTCATTGTGATGACCAGGGCATGTAGCATTGTGATGACCATTGGCATGGAGCCTTGTGATGAATGGGATACTGGAGCATTGTGAGGAAACAGGCCATTGAGCATTGTGATGACAAGTGGCATGGAGCATTGTGATGAAAGTAGTATTGGAGCATTGTGAGGAAATGGTACATGGATCGTTGTGATTACAGGGATCATGGAGCATTGTGATGACAAGGGTCATGGTGCATTGTGATGACAGGTATCATGGAGCATTGTGATGAGAGGTTATTGGGCATTGTGATGACAGTGGTCATGGAGCATTGCGATGATAGGGGCAGGGAACATTGTGATGACAAAAGCCATGGAGCATTGCGATTACAGGGGTCATGGAACATTTTGATGATAGGGGCATGGAGCATTGTGATGACACTGCTCATAGACCATTGTGATGAAAGGGGTCATGGAGCTTTGAGATAAAATGGGTCATGGGACATTGTGACAACAAGGGTCATGGAGCATTTGATGACAAGGGAATGTAGCATTGTGATGACATGACTTCTGGAGCTTTTGGATGACAAGGGCATGGAGAATTGTGATTACAGGGGCCATGGAGCATTGTGATGACAACTGCATTCAGCATTGTGATGAAAAGAGGAGTGGAGCATTGTGACGAGAGGCGTACTGGAGAATTGTGAGGAAAGATGTCATGGATCATTGTGATTACAGCGATCATGGAGCATTGTGATGACAGGGTTCATGGAGCATTGTGATGAAAAGGGCCATGGAGCATTGTGATGATAGGGCCATGGAGAATTGTGATGACAATGGTCATGGAGCATAGTGATGAAAGGGGTCATGGAGCATTGAGGTAAAGTGGGTCATGGGACATTGTGATGACAAGGGCCATGGAGCATTGTGATCAAATGGGTTATGGAGCATTGTGATGAAAGTGGTCATGGAGCACTGAGATAAAAGGGGTCATGGGACATTGTAATGACAAGGGCCATGGAGCATTGTGATGAAAGAGTTCATGGAGCGTTGTGATGAAAGTGGTCATAGATAATTGTGATGAAATGCGCCATGGAGTATTGTGATGACAAGAGTCCTGGAGCATTGTGATGACATTTTTTCATGGAGCATTGTGATGACACGGGCATGGAGAATTGTGATGAGAAGAGTTCTGGAGCATTGTGATGACAAGGGCATGGAGCATTGTGATTACAAGGATCATGGAGCTTGTGATGACAAGGTTCATGGAGCATTGTGATGACAGAAGTCACATAGCATTATGATGACAAGGGCCATGGAGCATTGTGATGACAGGGGTGATGGGGCATTGTGATGAAAAGCACCATGGAGCATTGTGATTAGAGGGGTCCTGGGGCATTGTGATGACAAGTGGCATGGAGCCCTGTGATGAAAGGGGTACTGGAGCATTGTTAGGAAATGGGCCATGGAGCACTGTGATGATAAGTGCATGGAGCATTGTGATGACCAGTGGCATGGAGAATTGTGATGAAACGGTTAATGGAGCATTGTGAGGAAAGGTGTTATGGATCACTGTTATGACAGGGGTCATGGAGCTTTGAGATGACAACGGCCATGGAGCATTGTGATGACAGTGGTCACGGGGATTTGTGATGACAGTGGGCATGGAGCATTGTAATGAACGGGTTCATGGAGCAATGTGATTACATACGACATGGAGCATTGTGATGACAAAACCATGGAGTATTCTGATGAAAGGGGTCATGGAGCATTGTGATGAAAAGTTTCATTGGGCCTTGTTATGACAAGAGCCATGGAACATTGTGATTAAGTGGTTTATGGAGCGTTGTGATGAAAGTGGTCATGGAGCATTGTGATTACAGGGGCCATGGAGCATTGTGATGAAAGGTGTCATGGAGCATTGTGATGAAAGGGATCATGGATCATTGTGATTACAAGGGCAAGTAGCATTGTGATGAGCATTGGCATGCAGCCTTGAGATAAATGGGTGACTGGAGCGTTGTGAGGAAACGGGCCATTGAGCATTGCGATGGCAAGGGCATGGAACATTGTGATGACAAGTGGCATGGAGCATTGTGATGAAAGAGGTATTGGAGCATTGTGAGGAAATGGTACATGGATCATTGTGATTACAGGGATCAAAGAGCATTGTGATGACAAGGGTCATGGAGCATTGTGATGACAGGGTCATGGAGCATAGAGATGACAAGGGCCATGGAGAATAGTGATGACCGTGGTCATCTGTACTTGTGATAATAGGGGTCATGGAACACTGTGATTACAGGGGCCATGGAGCATTCTGATGACAAAGGCCATGGAACATTGTGATGACAGGCATCACGGAGCATTGTGATGAAAGGGGTCAGGGATCACTGAGATGACAGGGGTCATGGAGCATTGTGATGATAGGGGCATTGAGCATTGTGATGACAATGGTCATAGACCATTGTGATAAAAGGGGTCATGGAGCATTGAGATAAAATGGGTCATGGGACATTGTGATGACAAGGATCGTTGAGCATTGTGATGAAAGGTGTCATGGAGCATTGTGATGACAAGGGCCATGGAACATTGTGATCAAATGGTTTATGGAACGGTGTGATGAAAGTGGTCATGGATCATTGTGATGACAAGTGTCCTGGAGCGTAGTGATGACATTTTCATGGAGCATTGTTATGACACAGGCATGGAGAATTGTGATGAGAAGAGTTCTGGAGCATTGAGATGACAAAGGTATGGAGCATTGTGATTACAGGGGCCATGGAACATTTGATGACAAGTGCATGGAGTATTGTGATGACAAAGGGCATGGAGCATTGTGATGAAAGCGGTACTAGAGAATTGTGAGGACAGGGGTCATGGAGCATTGTGATGACAAGGGCCATGGAGCATTGTGATGACAGGGGTCATGGGGCATTGTGATGAAAGCGGGCATGGGACATTGTGATGACAGTGGGAATGGATCACTGTGATTACAGGGATCATGGAGCATTGTGATGACAGGGGCATGGGACATTGTGATGAAAGTGGTCATGGAGCATTGTGATGAAAGGGGTCAAGGGGAAAATTGATGACAATGGCTATGGGGCATTTTGATGAATGTGGTCATGGAGCACTGTGAGGCAAGTGGTCATGCAGCATTGTGATGAAAAGCACATTGGAGCATTGTGATGACAAGGGCCAAGGAGCATTGTGATCAAATGGGTTATGGAGCATTGTGAGGAAAGTGGTCATGGAACATTGTTAAGAAAGGGGACACGGAACATTGAGATAAAAGGGGTCATAGGACATTGTGATGACAAGGGCCATGGAGCATTGTGATGAAAGGGTTTATGGAACACTGTAATTACAGGAGCCATGGAGAATTGTGAAGATAAAGGCCATGGAACATTGTGATGACAGGCATCATGGAGCATTGTGATAAAAGGAGTCATGGATCATTGCGATGTCAGGGGTCATGTAGCATTGTGATGATAGAGGCATAGAGCATTGTGATGACAATGGTCATGGAGCATTGTGATGAAAGGGGACATGGAGCATTGAGATAAAAGGGGTCATGGGACATTGTGATGACAGGGGCCATGGAGCATTGTGATGAAAGGAATTATGGAGCACTGTAATTACAGTAGCCATGGAGAAATGTGAAGACAAAGGCCATGGAACATTGTGATGACAGGCATCATTGAGCATTGTGATGAAAGGGGTCATGGATCATTGCGATGTCAGGGGTTATGTAGCATTGTGATGACAATGGTCATGGAGCTTTGTGAAGAAAGTGGTCATGGAGCATTGTGATGAAAAGCACCATGGAGTATTGTGATGACAAGAGTCTTGGAGCATTGTGATGGCATTTTCATGGAGCATTGTGATGACATGGGCATGGAGATTTGTGATTACAGGGGCCATGGAGCATTTGATGACAAGGGCATGGACCATTGTGATGACAAGGGACACGGAGAAGTGTGATGAAAGTGGTCATGGAGCATTGTGATGAAAGGGGTCATGGATCATTGAGATTATAGGGTTCATGGAGCATTGTGATGGCAAGGGTCATGAAGCACTGTGATGACAGGGTTCATGGAGCATTGCGATGACAAGGGGCATGTAACATTGTGATAACCGGAGTCATGCGGCATTGTGATGACAGGGGGCATGGAGCATTGTGATGAAAAGCGGCATGGATCATTGTGATGAAAGGCGTCCTGGAGCATTGTGAGGAAAGGGGTCATGGATCATTGTGATTACAGGGATCATGGAGCATTGTGATGACAAAGGCATGGTGCATTGTGATGACCAAGCCATGGAGCATTGTGACGAAAGGGGTAATGGAGCATTGTGAGGAAAACTGTCATGGATCATTGTGATTACAGGGTTCATGGAGCATTGTGATGACAAGTGTCATGGAACTTTGAGATAAAGGGGGTCATCGGAAATTGTGATGACAAGGGCCAGGGAGCTTTGTGATGACAAGGGTCATGGAGCATTGTGATGACAGGAGTCATGGGGCACTGTGATGACAGTGGGCATGGAGCATTTTAATGAACGGGTTCATGAAGCACTGTGATTAGAGGCGACATGGAGCATTGTGATGACCAAGCCATGGAGCATTGTGATGAAAGGTGTCATGGAGCATTGTGATGACAAGAGTCCTGGAGCATTGTGATGACATTTTCATGGAGCATTGGGATGACACGGGCATGGAGAATTGTGTTGAGAAGTGTGCTGGAGTATTGTGATGACAAGGGCATGGAGCCTTGTGATTACAGGGGCCATAGAGCATTGTGATGACAAGGATATGGAACATTGTGATGAAAAGGGGCATGGAGCAATTTGATGAATGTGATACTGGAGCATTTTGATGAAAGGGGTCATGGATGTTTGTGATTACAGGGATCATGGAGCATTGTGATGGCAGGGGTCATGGGGCATTGTGAAGACAAGGGTCATGGAGCATTGTGATGGCAAGGGCCATGAGGCATTGTGATGACAGGAATCATGGGGCATAGTGATGACAGGGTGCGTGGAGCATTGTGATGAAAGTGGTCATGGAGCATTGTGATGACAGTGCTCATTGAGCATTGTGAGGACACGGTCATGGAGCCTTGTGATGAGATAACTTCTGGAGCATTTTGATGACAAGGGCCATGGAGCATTGGTGATGACATGACTTCTGGAGCATCGTGATGACAAGGGCATGGTGCATTGTGATGAGAAGTGGCATGGAGCACTGTGAAGAAAAGGGTAATGGAGCATTGTGCAGAAAGGTGTTATGGATCATTGTGATGACAGAGGTCATGGAGCATTGTGATGAAAGGGTCATTGTGCCTTGTTATGACAAGAGCCATGGAGTATTGTTATTAAATGGGTTATGGAGCGTTGTGATGCAAGTGGTCATGGAGCATTGTGATGAAAAGCGCCATGGAGCATTGTGATGACAAGAGTCCGGGAGCATTCTGATGACACTGTCATGGAGAACTGGGATGACACGGGCATGGAGAATTGTGATGAGAAGAGTTCTGGAGCATTGTGATGACAGAGGCATGGAGCATTGTGATTACAGGGGCCATGGAGCATTGTGATGAAAGGTGTCATGGAGCATTGTGATTAAAGGGATCATGGGTCATTGTGATGACCAGGGCATGTAGCATTGTGATGACCATTGGCATGGAGCCTTGTGATGAATGGGATACTGGAGCATTGTGAGGAAACAGGCCATTGAGCATTGTGATGACAAGTGGCATGGAGCATTGTGATGAAAGTAGTATTGGAGCATTGTGAGGAAATGGTACATGGATCGTTGTGATTACAGGGATCATGGAGCATTGTGATGACAAGGGTCATGGTGCATTGTGATGACAGGTATCATGGAGCATTGTGATGAGAGGTTATTGGGCATTGTGATGACAGTGGTCATGGAGCATTGCGATGATAGGGGCAGGGAACATTGTGATGACAAAAGCCATGGAGCATTGCGATTACAGGGGTCATGGAACATTTTGATGATAGGGGCATGGAGCATTGTGATGACACTGCTCATAGACCATTGTGATGAAAGGGGTCATGGAGCTTTGAGATAAAATGGGTCATGGGACATTGTGACAACAAGGGTCATGGAGCATTTGATGACAAGGGAATGTAGCATTGTGATGACATGACTTCTGGAGCTTTTGGATGACAAGGGCATGGAGAATTGTGATTACAGGGGCCATGGAGCATTGTGATGACAACTGCATTCAGCATTGTGATGAAAAGAGGAGTGGAGCATTGTGACGAGAGGCGTACTGGAGAATTGTGAGGAAAGATGTCATGGATCATTGTGATTACAGCGATCATGGAGCATTGTGATGACAGGGTTCATGGAGCATTGTGATGAAAAGGGCCATGGAGCATTGTGATGATAGGGCCATGGAGAATTGTGATGACAATGGTCATGGAGCATAGTGATGAAAGGGGTCATGGAGCATTGAGGTAAAGTGGGTCATGGGACATTGTGATGACAAGGGCCATGGAGCATTGTGATCAAATGGGTTATGGAGCATTGTGATGAAAGTGGTCATGGAGCACTGAGATAAAAGGGGTCATGGGACATTGTAATGACAAGGGCCATGGAGCATTGTGATGAAAGAGTTCATGGAGCGTTGTGATGAAAGTGGTCATAGATAATTGTGATGAAATGCGCCATGGAGTATTGTGATGACAAGAGTCCTGGAGCATTGTGATGACATTTTTTCATGGAGCATTGTGATGACACGGGCATGGAGAATTGTGATGAGAAGAGTTCTGGAGCATTGTGATGACAAGGGCATGGAGCATTGTGATTACAAGGATCATGGAGCTTGTGATGACAAGGTTCATGGAGCATTGTGATGACAGAAGTCACATAGCATTATGATGACAAGGGCCATGGAGCATTGTGATGACAGGGGTGATGGGGCATTGTGATGAAAAGCACCATGGAGCATTGTGATTAGAGGGGTCCTGGGGCATTGTGATGACAAGTGGCATGGAGCCCTGTGATGAAAGGGGTACTGGAGCATTGTTAGGAAATGGGCCATGGAGCACTGTGATGACAAGTGCATGGAGCATTGTGATGACAAGTGGCATGGAGAATTGTGATGAAACGGTTAATGGAGCATTGTGAGGAAAGGTGTTATGGATCACTGTTATGACAGGGGTCATGGAGCTTTGAGATGACAACGGCCATGGAGCATTGTGATGACAGTGGTCACGGGGATTTGTGATGACAGTGGGCATGGAGCATTGTAATGAACGGGTTCATGGAGCAATGTGATTACATACGACATGGAGCATTGTGATGACAAAACCATGGAGTATTCTGATGAAAGGGGTCATGGAGCATTGTGATGAAAAGTTTCATTGGGCCTTGTTATGACAAGAGCCATGGAACATTGTGATTAAGTGGTTTATGGAGCGTTGTGATGAAAGTGGTCATGGAGCATTGTGATTACAGGGGCCATGGAGCATTGTGATGAAAGGTGTCATGGAGCATTGTGATGAAAGGGATCATGGATCATTGTGATTACAAGGGCAAGTAGCATTGTGATGAGCATTGGCATGCAGCCTTGAGATAAATGGGTGACTGGAGCGTTGTGAGGAAACGGGCCATTGAGCATTGCGATGGCAAGGGCATGGAACATTGTGATGACAAGTGGCATGGAGCATTGTGATGAAAGAGGTATTGGAGCATTGTGAGGAAATGGTACATGGATCATTGTGATTACAGGGATCAAAGAGCATTGTGATGACAAGGGTCATGGAGCATTGTGATGACAGGGTCATGGAGCATAGAGATGACAAGGGCCATGGAGAATAGTGATGACCGTGGTCATCTGTACTTGTGATAATAGGGGTCATGGAACACTGTGATTACAGGGGCCATGGAGCATTCTGATGACAAAGGCCATGGAACATTGTGATGACAGGCATCACGGAGCATTGTGATGAAAGGGGTCAGGGATCACTGAGATGACAGGGGTCATGGAGCATTGTGATGATAGGGGCATTGAGCATTGTGATGACAATGGTCATAGACCATTGTGATAAAAGGGGTCATGGAGCATTGAGATAAAATGGGTCATGGGACATTGTGATGACAAGGATCGTTGAGCATTGTGATGAAAGGTGTCATGGAGCATTGTGATGACAAGGGCCATGGAACATTGTGATCAAATGGGTTATGGAACGGTGTGATGAAAGTGGTCATGGATCATTGTGATGACAAGTGTCCTGGAGCGTAGTGATGACATTTTCATGGAGCATTGTTATGACACAGGCATGGAGAATTGTGATGAGAAGAGTTCTGGAGCATTGAGATGACAAAGGTATGGAGCATTGTGATTACAGGGGCCATGGAACATTTGATGACAAGTGCATGGAGTATTGTGATGACAAAGGGCATGGAGCATTGTGATGAAAGCGGTACTAGAGAATTGTGATGACAGGGGTCATGGAGCATTGTGATGACAAGGGCCATGGAGCATTGTGATGACAGGGGTCATGGGGCATTGTGATGAAAGGGGGCATGGGACATTGTGATGACAGTGGGAATGGATCATTGTGATTACAGGGATCATGGAGCATTGTGATGACAGGGGCATGGGACATTGTGATGAAAGTGGTCATGGAGCATTGTGATGAAAGGGGTCAAGGGGAAAATTGATGACAATGGCTATGGGGCATTTTGATGAATGTGGTCATGGAGCACTGTGAGGCAAGTGGTCATGCAGCATTGTGATGAAAAGCACATTGGAGCATTGTGATGACAAGGGCCAAGGAGCATTGTGATCAAATGGGTTATGGAGCATTGTGAGGAAAGTGGTCATGGAACATTGTTAAGAAAGGGGACACGGAACATTGAGATAAAAGGGGTCATAGGACATTGTGATGACAAGGGCCATGGAGCATTGTGATGAAAGGGTTTATGGAACACTGTAATTACAGGAGCCATGGAGAATTGTGAAGATAAAGGCCATGGAACATTGTGATGACAGGCGTCATGGAGCATTGTGATGAAAGGGGTCATGGATCATTTCGATGTCAGGGGTCATGTAGCATTGTGATGACAATGGTCATGGAGCATTGTGAAGAAAGTGGTCATGGAGAATTGTGATGAAAAGTGCTATGGAGCATTGTGATGACAAGAGCCATGGAGCATTGTGATCAAATGGGTTATCGAGGATTGTGATGAATGTGGTCATGGAGGATTGTGATGAAAGGGGACATAGAGCATTGAGATAAAAGGGGTCAAGGGACATTGTGATGACAAGGGCCATGGAGCATTGTGATGAAAGGGGTCATGGAGCATTGTGATGAAAAGCACCATGGAGTGTTGCGATGACAAGAGTCTTGGAGCATTGTGATGACATTTTCATGGAGCATTGTGATGACATGGGCATGGAGATTTGTGATTACAGGGGCCATGGAGCATTTGATGACAAGGGCATGGACCATTGTGATGAAAATGGTCATGGAGCATTGTGATGAAAGGGGTCAAGGGGAAAATTGATGACAATGGCTATGGGGCATTTTGATGAATGTGGTCTTGGAGCACTGTGAGGCAAGTGTTCATGCAGCATTGTGATGAAAAGCGCATTGGAGCATTGTGATGACAAGGGCCAAGGAGCACTGTGATCAAATGGGTTATGGAGCATTGTGATGAAAGTGGTCATGGAACATTGTTAAGAAAGGGGACACGGAACATTGAGATAAAAGGGGTCATAGGACATTGTGATGACAAGGGCCATGGAGCATTGTGATGAAAGGGTTTATGGAACACTGTAATTACAGGAGCCATGGAGAATTGTGAAGATAAAGGCCATGGAACATTGTGATGACAGGCATCATGGAGCATTGTGATAAAAGGAGTCATGGATCATTGCGATGTCAGGGGTCATGTAGCATTGTGATGATAGAGGCATAGAGCATTGTGATGACAATGGTCATGGAGCATTGTGATGAAAGGGGACATGGAGCAATGAGATAAAAGGGGTCATGGGACATTGTGATGACAGGGGCCATGGAGCATTGTGATGAAAGGAATTATGGAGCACTGTAATTACAGTAGCCATGGAGAAATGTGAAGACAAAGGCCATGGAACATTGTGATGACAGGCATCATTGAGCATTGTGATGAAAGGGGTCATGGATCATTGCGATGTCAGGGGTTATGTAGCATTGTGATGACAATGGTCATGGAGCTTTGTGAAGAAAGTGGTCATGGAGCATTGTGATGAAAAGCACCATGGAGTATTGTGATGACAAGAGTCTTGGAGCATTGTGATGGCATTTTCATGGAGCATTGTGATGACATGGGCATGGAGATTTGTGATTACAGGGGCCATGGAGCATTTGATGACAAGGGCATGGACCATTGTGATGACAAGGGACACGGAGAAGTGTGATGAAAGTGGTCATGGAGCATTGTGATGAAAGGGGTCATGGATCATTGATATTATAGGGTTCATGGAGCATTGTGATGGCAAGGGTCATGAAGCACTGTGATGACAGGGTTCATGGAGCATTGCGATGACAAGGGGCATGTAACATTGTGATAACCGGAGTCATGCGGCATTGTGATGACAGGGGGCATGGAGCATTGTGATTACAGGGATCATGGAGCATTGTGATGACAAAGGCATGGTGCATTGTGATGACCAAGCCATGGAGCATTGTGACGAAAGGGGTAATGGAGCATTGTGAGGAAAACTGTCATGGATCATTGTGATTACAGGGTTCATGGAGCATTGTGATGACAAGTGTCATGGAACTTTGAGATAAAGGGGGTCATCGGAAATTGTGATGACAAGGGCCAGGGAGCTTTGTGATGACAAGGGTCATGGAGCATTGTGATGACAGGAGTCATGGGGCACTGTGATGACAGTGGGCATGGAGCATTTTAATGAACGGGTTCATGAAGCACTGTGATTAGAGGCGACATGGAGCATTGTGATGACCAAGCCATGGAGCATTGTGATGAAAGGTGTCATGGAGCATTGTGATGACAAGAGTCCTGGAGCATTGTGATGGCATTTTCATGGAGCATTGGGATGACACGGGCATGGAGAATTGTGTTGAGAAGTGTGCTGGAGTATTGTGATGACAAGGGCATGGAGCCTTGTGATTGATTACAGGGGCCATAGAGCATTGTGATGACAAGGATATGGAACATTGTGATGAAAAGGGGCATGGAGCAATTTGATGAATGTGATACTGGAGCATTTTGATGAAAGGGGTCATGGATGTTTGTGATTACAGGGATCATGGAGCATTGTGATGGCAGGGGTCATGGGGCATTGTGAAGACAAGGGTCATGGAGCATTGTGATGGCAAGGGCCATGAGGCATTGTGATGACAGGAATCATGGGGCATAGTGATGACAGGGTGCGTGGAGCATTGTGATGAAAGTGGTCATGGAGCATTGTGATGACAGTGCTCATTGAGCATTGTGAGGACACGGTCATGGAGCCTTGTGATGAGATAACTTCTGGAGCATTTTGATGACAAGGGCCATGGAGCATTGGTGATGACATGACTTCTGGAGCATCGTGATGACAAGGGCATGGTGCATTGTGATGAGAAGTGGCATGGAGCACTGTGAAGAAAAGGGTAATGGAGCATTGTGCGGAAAGGTGTTATGGATCATTGTGATGACAGAGGTCATGGAGCATTGTGATGAAAGGGTCATTGTGCCTTGTTATGACAAGAGCCATGGAGTATTGTTTTTAAATGGGTTATGGAGCGTTGTGATGCAAGTGGTCATGGAGCATTGTGATGAAAAGCGCCATGGAGCATTGTGATGACACTGTCATGGAGAACTGGGATGACACGGGCATGGAGAATTGTGATGAGAAGAGTTCTGGAGCATTGTGATGACAGAGGCATGGAGCATTGTGATTACAGGGGCCATGGAGCATTGTGATGAAAGGTGTCATGGAGCATTGTGATTAAAGGGATCATGGGTCATTGTGATGACCAGGGCATGTAGCATTGTGATGACCATTGGCATGGAGCCTTGTGATGAATGGGATACTGGAGCATTGTGAGGAAACAGGCCATTGAGCATTGTGATGACAAGTGGCATGGAGCATTGTGATGAAAGTAGTATTGGAGCATTGTGAGGAAATGGTACATGGATCGTTATGATTACAGGGATCATGGAGCATTGTGATGACAAGGGTCATGGTGAATTGTGATGACAGGTATCATGGAGCATTGTGATGAGAGGTTATTGGGCATTGTGATGACAGTGGTCATGGAGCATTGCGATGATAGGGGCAGGGAACATTGTGATGACAAAAGCCATGGAGCATTGCAATTACAGGGGTCATGGAACATTTTGATGATAGGGGCATGGAGCATTGTGATGACACTGTTCATAGACCATTGTGATGAAAGGGGTCATGGAGCTTTGAGATAAAATGGGTCATGGGACATTGTGACAACAAGGGTCATGGAGCATTTGATGACAAGGGAATGTAGCATTGTGATGACATGACTTCTGGAGCTTTTGGATGACAAGGGCATGGAGAATTGTGATTACAGGGGCCATGGAGCATTGTGATGACAACTGCATTCAGCATTGTGATGAAAAGAGGAGTGGAGCATTGTGACGAGAGGCGTACTGGAGAATTGTGAGGAAAGATGTCATGGATCATTGTGATTACAGCGATCATGGAGCATTGTGATGACAGGGTTCATGGAGCATTGTGATGAAAAGGGCCATGGAGCATTGTGATGATAGGGCCATGGAGAATTGTGATGACAATGGTCATGGAGCATAGTGATGAAAGGGGTCATGGAGCATTGAGGTAAAGTGGGTCATGGGACATTGTGATGACAAGGGCCATGGAGCATTGTGATCAAATGGGTTATGGAGCATTGTGATGAAAGTGGTCATGGAGCACTGAGATAAAAGGGGTCATGGGACATTGTAATGACAAGGGCCATGGAGCATTGTGATGAAAGAGTTCATGGAGCGTTGTGATGAAAGTGGTCATAGATAATTGTGATGAAATGCGCCATGGAGTATTGTGATGACAAGAGTCCTGGAGCATTGTGATGACATTTTTTCATGGAGCATTGTGATGACACGGGCATGGAGAATTGTGATGAGAAGAGTTCTGGAGCATTGTGATGACAAGGGCATGGAGCATTGTGATTACAAGGATCATGGAGCTTGTGATGACAAGGTTCATGGAGCATTGTGATGACAGAAGTCACATAGCATTATGATGACAAGGGCCATGGAGCATTGTGATGACAGGCATCATTGAGCATTGTGATGAAAGGGGTCATGGATCATTGCGATGTCAGGGGTTATGTAGCATTGTGATGACAATGGTCATGGAGCTTTGTGAAGAAAGTGGTCATGGAGCATTGTGATGAAAAGCACCATGGAGTATTGTGATGACAAGAGTCTTGGAGCATTGTGATGGCATTTTCATGGAGCATTGTGATGACATGGGCATGGAGATTTGTGATTACAGGGGCCATGGAGCATTTGATGACAAGGGCATGGACCATTGTGATGACAAGGGACACGGAGAAGTGTGATGAAAGTGGTCATGGAGCATTGTGATGAAAGGGGTCATGGATCATTGAGATTATAGGGTTCATGGAGCATTGTGATGGCAAGGGTCATGAAGCACTGTGATGACAGGGTTCATGGAGCATTGCGATGACAAGGGGCATGTAACATTGTGATAACCGGAGTCATGCGGCATTGTGATGACAGGGGGCATGGAGCATTGTGATTACAGGGATCATGGAGCATTGTGATGACAAAGGCATGGTGCATTGTGATGACCAAGCCATGGAGCATTGTGACGAAAGGGGTAATGGAGCATTGTGAGGAAAACTGTCATGGATCATTGTGATTACAGGGTTCATGGAGCATTGTGATGACAAGTGTCATGGAACTTTGAGATAAAGGGGGTCATCGGAAATTGTGATGACAAGGGCCAGGGAGCTTTGTGATGACAAGGGTCATGGAGCATTGTGATGACAGGAGTCATGGGGCACTGTGATGACAGTGGGCATGGAGCATTTTAATGAACGGGTTCATGAAGCACTGTGATTAGAGGCGACATGGAGCATTGTGATGACCAAGCTATGGAGCATTGTGATGAAAGGTGTCATGGAGCATTGTGATGACAAGAGTCCTGGAGCATTGTGATGACATTTTCATGGAGCATTGGGATGACACGGGCATGGAGAATTGTGTTGAGAGGTGTGCTGGAGTATTGTGATGACAAGGGCATGGAGCCTTGTGATTGATTACAGGGGCCATAGAGCATTGTGATGACAAGGATATGGAACATTGTGATGAAAAGGGGCATGAAGCAATTTGATGAATGTGATACTGGAGCATTTTGATGAAAGGGGTCATGGATGTTTGTGATTACAGGGATCATGGAGCATTGTGATGGCAGGGGTCATGGGGCATTGTGAAGACAAGGGTCATGGAGCATTGTGATGGCA
The DNA here is from genome assembly GCF_965194805.1 of Balaenoptera borealis. Classification (NCBI taxonomy): domain Eukaryota; kingdom Metazoa; phylum Chordata; class Mammalia; order Artiodactyla; family Balaenopteridae; genus Balaenoptera; species Balaenoptera borealis. Next base: position 15,528,235 of record NC_138874.1, on the reverse strand, counting down.
AGGGCCATGAGGCATTGTGATGACAGGAATCATGGGGCATAGTGATGACAGGGTGCGTGGAGCATTGTGATGAAAGTGGTCATGGAGCATTGTGATGACAGTGCTCATTGAGCATTGTGAGGACACGGTCATGGAGCCTTGTGATGAGATAACTTCTGGAGCATTTTGATGACAAGGGCCATGGAGCATTGGTGATGACATGACTTCTGGAGCATCGTGATGACAAGGGCATGGTGCATTGTGATGAGAAGTGGCATGGAGCACTGTGAAGAAAAGGGTAATGGAGCATTGTGCGGAAAGGTGTTATGGATCATTGTGATGACAGAGGTCATGGAGCATTGTGATGAAAGGGTCATTGTGCCTTGTTATGACAAGAGCCATGGAGTATTGTTATTAAATGGGTTATGGAGCGTTGTGATGCAAGTGGTCATGGAGCATTGTGATGAAAAGCGCCATGGAGCATTGTGATGACAAGAGTCCAGGAGCATTCTGATGACACTGTCATGGAGAACTGGGATGACACGGGCATGGAGAATTGTGATGAGAAGAGTTCTGGAGCATTGTGATGACAGAGGCATGGAGCATTGTGATTACAGGGGCCATGGAGCATTGTGATGACAGGGGTCATGGGGCATTGTGATGAAAGGGGGCATGGGACATTGTGATGACAGTGGGAATTGATCATTGTGATTACAGGGATCATGGAGCATTGTGATGACAGGGGCCATGGAACATTGTGATCAAATGGGTTATGGAACGGTGTGATGAAAGTGGTCATGGATCATTGTGATGACAAGTGTCCTGGAGCGTAGTGATGACATTTTCATGGAGCATTGTTATGACACAGGCATGGAGAATTGTGATGAGAAGAGTTCTGGAGCATTGAGATGACAAAGGTATGGAGCATTGTGATTACAGGGGCCATGGAACATTTGATGACAAGTGCATGGAGTATTGTGATGACAAAGGGCATGGAGCATTGTGATGAAAGTGGTACTAGAGAATTGTGAGGACAGGGGTCATGGAGCATTGTGATGACAAGGGCCATGGAGCATTGTGATGACAGGGGTCATGGGGCATTGTGATGAAAGGGGGCATGGGACATTGTGATGACAGTGGGAATGGATCACTGTGATTACAGGGATCATGGAGCATTGTGATGACAGGGGCATGGGACATTGTGATGAAAGTGGTCATGGAGCATTGTGATGAAAGGGGTCAAGGGGAAAATTGATGACAATGGCTATGGGGCATTTTGATGAATGTGGTCATGGAGCACTGTGAGGCAAGTGGTCATGCAGCATTGTGATGAAAAGCACATTGGAGCATTGTGATGATAAGGGCCAAGGAGCATTGTGATCAAATGGGTTATGGAGCATTGTGATGAAAGTGGTCATGGAACATTGTTAAGAAAGGGGACACGGAACATTGAGATAAAAGGGGTCATAGGACATTGTGATGACAAGGGCCATGGAGCATTGTGATGAAAGGGTTTATGGAACACTGTAATTACAGGAGCCATGGAGAATTGTGAAGATAAAGGCCATGGAACATTGTGATGACAGGCGTCATGGAGCATTGTGATGAAAGGGGTCATGGATCATTTCGATGTCAGGGGTCATGTAGCATTGTGATGACAATGGTCATGGAGCATTGTGAAGAAAGTGGTCATGGAGAATTGTGATGAAAAGTGCTATGGAGCATTGTGATGACAAGAGCCATGGAGCATTGTGATCAAATGGGTTATCGAGGATTGTGATGAATGTGGTCATGGAGGATTGTGATGAAAGGGGACACAGAGCATTGAGATAAAAGGGGTCAAGGGACATTGTGATGACAAGGGCCATGGAGCATTGTGATGAAAGGGGTCATGGAGCATTGTGATGAAAAGCACCATGGAGTATTGCGATGACAAGAGTCTTGGAGCATTGTGATGACATTTTCATGGAGCATTGTGATGACATGGGCATGGAGATTTGTGATTACAGGGGCCATGGAGCATTTGATGACAAGGGCATGGACCATTGTGATGAAAATGGTCATGGAGCATTGTGATGAAAGGGGTCAAGGGGAAAATTGATGACAATGGCTATGGGGCATTTTGATGAATGTGGTCTTGGAGCACTGTGAGGCAAGTGTTCATGCAGCATTGTGATGAAAAGCGCATTGGAGCATTGTGATGACAAGGGCCAAGGAGCACTGTGATCAAATGGGTTATGGAGCATTGTGATGAAAGTGGTCATGGAACATTGTTAAGAAAGGGGACACGGAACATTGAGATAAAAGGGGTCATAGGACATTGTGATGACAAGGGCCATGGAGCATTGTGATGAAAGGGTTTATGGAACACTGTAATTACAGGAGCCATGGAGAATTGTGAAGATAAAGGCCATGGAACATTGTGATGACAGGCATCATGGAGCATTGTGATAAAAGGAGTCATGGATCATTGCGATGTCAGGGGTCATGTAGCATTGTGATGATAGAGGCATAGAGCATTGTGATGACAATGGTCATGGAGCATTGTGATGAAAGGGGACATGGAGCAATGAGATAAAAGGGGTCATGGGACATTGTGATGACAGGGGCCATGGAGCATTGTGATGAAAGGAATTATGGAGCACTGTAATTACAGTAGCCATGGAGAAATGTGAAGACAAAGGCCATGGAACATTGTGATGACAGGCATCATTGAGCATTGTGATGAAAGGGGTCATGGATCATTGCGATGTCAGGGGTTATGTAGCATTGTGATGACAATGGTCATGGAGCTTTGTGAAGAAAGTGGTCATGGAGCATTGTGATGAAAAGCACCATGGAGTATTGTGATGACAAGAGTCTTGGAGCATTGTGATGGCATTTTCATGGAGCATTGTGATGACATGGGCATGGAGATTTGTGATTACAGGGGCCATGGAGCATTTGATGACAAGGGCATGGACCATTGTGATGACAAGGGACACGGAGAAGTGTGATGAAAGTGGTCATGGAGCATTGTGATGAAAGGGGTCATGGATCATTGAGATTATAGGGTTCATGGAGCATTGTGATGGCAAGGGTCATGAAGCACTGTGATGACAGGGTTCATGGAGCATTGCGATGACAAGGGGCATGTAACATTGTGATAACCGGAGTCATGCGGCATTGTGATGACAGGGGGCATGGAGCATTGTGATTACAGGGATCATGGAGCATTGTGATGACAAAGGCATGGTGCATTGTGATGACCAAGCCATGGAGCATTGTGACGAAAGGGGTAATGGAGCATTGTGAGGAAAACTGTCATGGATCATTGTGATTACAGGGTTCATGGAGCATTGTGATGACAAGTGTCATGGAACTTTGAGATAAAGGGGGTCATCGGAAATTGTGATGACAAGGGCCAGGGAGCTTTGTGATGACAAGGGTCATGGAGCATTGTGATGACAGGAGTCATGGGGCACTGTGATGACAGTGGGCATGGAGCATTTTAATGAACGGGTTCATGAAGCACTGTGATTAGAGGCGACATGGAGCATTGTGATGACCAAGCCATGGAGCATTGTGATGAAAGGTGTCATGGAGCATTGTGATGACAAGAGTCCTGGAGCATTGTGATGGCATTTTCATGGAGCATTGGGATGACACGGGCATGGAGAATTGTGTTGAGAAGTGTGCTGGAGTATTGTGATGACAAGGGCATGGAGCCTTGTGATTGATTACAGGGGCCATAGAGCATTGTGATGACAAGGATATGGAACATTGTGATGAAAAGGGGCATGGAGCAATTTGATGAATGTGATACTGGAGCATTTTGATGAAAGGGGTCATGGATGTTTGTGATTACAGGGATCATGGAGCATTGTGATGGCAGGGGTCATGGGGCATTGTGAAGACAAGGGTCATGGAGCATTGTGATGGCAAGGGCCATGAGGCATTGTGATGACAGGAATCATGGGGCATAGTGATGACAGGGTGCGTGGAGCATTGTGATGAAAGTGGTCATGGAGCATTGTGATGACAGTGCTCATTGAGCATTGTGAGGACACGGTCATGGAGCCTTGTGATGAGATAACTTCTGGAGCATTTTGATGACAAGGGCCATGGAGCATTGGTGATGACATGACTTCTGGAGCATCGTGATGACAAGGGCATGGTGCATTGTGATGAGAAGTGGCATGGAGCACTGTGAAGAAAAGGGTAATGGAGCATTGTGCGGAAAGGTGTTATGGATCATTGTGATGACAGAGGTCATGGAGCATTGTGATGAAAGGGTCATTGTGCCTTGTTATGACAAGAGCCATGGAGTATTGTTTTTAAATGGGTTATGGAGCGTTGTGATGCAAGTGGTCATGGAGCATTGTGATGAAAAGCGCCATGGAGCATTGTGATGACACTGTCATGGAGAACTGGGATGACACGGGCATGGAGAATTGTGATGAGAAGAGTTCTGGAGCATTGTGATGACAGAGGCATGGAGCATTGTGATTACAGGGGCCATGGAGCATTGTGATGAAAGGTGTCATGGAGCATTGTGATTAAAGGGATCATGGGTCATTGTGATGACCAGGGCATGTAGCATTGTGATGACCATTGGCATGGAGCCTTGTGATGAATGGGATACTGGAGCATTGTGAGGAAACAGGCCATTGAGCATTGTGATGACAAGTGGCATGGAGCATTGTGATGAAAGTAGTATTGGAGCATTGTGAGGAAATGGTACATGGATCGTTATGATTACAGGGATCATGGAGCATTGTGATGACAAGGGTCATGGTGAATTGTGATGACAGGTATCATGGAGCATTGTGATGAGAGGTTATTGGGCATTGTGATGACAGTGGTCATGGAGCATTGCGATGATAGGGGCAGGGAACATTGTGATGACAAAAGCCATGGAGCATTTCGATTACAGGGGTCATGGAACATTTTGATGATAGGGGCATGGAGCATTGTGATGACACTGCTCATAGACCATTGTGATGAAAGGGGTCATGGAGCTTTGAGATAAAATGGGTCATGGGACATTGTGACAACAAGGGTCATGGAGCATTTGATGACAAGGGAATGTAGCATTGTGATGACATGACTTCTGGAGCTTTTGGATGACAAGGGCATGGAGAATTGTGATTACAGGGGCCATGGAGCATTGTGATGACAACTGCATTCAGCATTGTGATGAAAAGAGGAGTGGAGCATTGTGACGAGAGGCGTACTGGAGAATTGTGAGGAAAGATGTCATGGATCATTGTGATTACAGCGATCATGGAGCATTGTGATGACAGGGTTCATGGAGCATTGTGATGAAAAGGGCCATGGAGCATTGTGATGATAGGGCCATGGAGAATTGTGATGACAATGGTCATGGAGCATAGTGATGAAAGGGGTCATGGAGCATTGAGGTAAAGTGGGTCATGGGACATTGTGATGACAAGGGCCATGGAGCATTGTGATCAAATGGGTTATGGAGCATTGTGATGAAAGTGGTCATGGAGCACTGAGATAAAAGGGGTCATGGGACATTGTAATGACAAGGGCCATGGAGCATTGTGATGAAAGAGTTCATGGAGCGTTGTGATGAAAGTGGTCATAGATAATTGTGATGAAATGCGCCATGGAGTATTGTGATGACAAGAGTCCTGGAGCATTATGATGACATTTTTTCATGGAGCATTGTGATGACACGGGCATGGAGAATTGTGATGAGAAGAGTTCTGGAGCATTGTGATGACAAGGGCATGGAGCATTGTGATTACAAGGATCATGGAGCTTGTGATGACAAGGTTCATGGAGCATTGTGATGACAGAAGTCACATAGCATTATGATGACAAGGGCCATGGAGCATTGTGATGACAGGCATCATTGAGCATTGTGATGAAAGGGGTCATGGATCATTGCGATGTCAGGGGTTATGTAGCATTGTGATGACAATGGTCATGGAGCTTTGTGAAGAAAGTGGTCATGGAGCATTGTGATGAAAAGCACCATGGAGTATTGTGATGACAAGAGTCTTGGAGCATTGTGATGGCATTTTCATGGAGCATTGTGATGACATGGGCATGGAGATTTGTGATTACAGGGGCCATGGAGCATTTGATGACAAGGGCATGGACCATTGTGATGACAAGGGACACGGAGAAGTGTGATGAAAGTGGTCATGGAGCATTGTGATGAAAGGGGTCATGGATCATTGAGATTATAGGGTTCATGGAGCATTGTGATGGCAAGGGTCATGAAGCACTGTGATGACAGGGTTCATGGAGCATTGCGATGACAAGGGGCATGTAACATTGTGATAACCGGAGTCATGCGGCATTGTGATGACAGGGGGCATGGAGCATTGTGATTACAGGGATCATGGAGCATTGTGATGACAAAGGCATGGTGCATTGTGATGACCAAGCCATGGAGCATTGTGATGAAAGGGGTAATGGAGCATTGTGAGGAAAACTGTCATGGATCATTGTGATTACAGGGTTCATGGAGCATTGTGATGACAAGTGTCATGGAACTTTGAGATAAAGGGGGTCATCGGAAATTGTGATGACAAGGGCCAGGGAGCTTTGTGATGACAAGGGTCATGGAGCATTGTGATGACAGGAGTCATGGGGCACTGTGATGACAGTGGGCATGGAGCATTTTAATGAACGGGTTCATGAAGCACTGTGATTAGAGGCGACATGGAGCATTGTGATGACCAAGCCATGGAGCATTGTGATGAAAGGTGTCATGGAGCATTGTGATGACAAGAGTCCTGGAGCATTGTGATGACATTTTCATGGAGCATTGGGATGACACGGGCATGGAGAATTGTGTTGAGAGGTGTGCTGGAGTATTGTGATGACAAGGGCATGGAGCCTTGTGATTGATTACAGGGGCCATAGAGCATTGTGATGACAAGGATATGGAACATTGTGATGAAAAGGGGCATGGAGCAATTTGATGAATGTGATACTGGAGCATTTTGATGAAAGGGGTCATGGATGTTTGTGATTACAGGGATCATGGAGCATTGTGATGGCAGGGGTCATGGGGCATTGTGAAGACAAGGGTCATGGAGCATTGTGATGGCAAGGGCCATGAGGCATTGTGATGACAGGAATCATGGGGCATAGTGATGACAGGGTGCGTGGAGCATTGTGATGAAAGTGGTCATGGAGCATTGTGATGACAGTGCTCATTGAGCATTGTGAGGACACGGTCATGGAGCCTTGTGATGAGATAACTTCTGGAGCATTTTGATGACAAGGGCCATGGAGCATTGGTGATGACATGACTTCTGGAGCATCGTGATGACAAGGGCATGGTGCATTGTGATGAGAAGTGGCATGGAGCACTGTGAAGAAAAGGGTAATGGAGCATTGTGCGGAAAGGTGTTATGGATCATTGTGATGACAGAGGTCATGGAGCATTGTGATGAAAGGGTCATTGTGCCTTGTTATGACAAGAGCCATGGAGTATTGTTATTAAATGGGTTATGGAGCGTTGTGATGCAAGTGGTCATGGAGCATTGTGATGAAAAGCGCCATGGAGCATTGTGATGACAAGAGTCCGCGAGCATTCTGATGACACTGTCATGGAGAACTGGGATGACACGGGCATGGAGAATTGTGATGAGAAGAGTTCTGGAGCATTGTGATGACAGAGGCATGGAGCATTGTGATTACAGGGGCCATGGAGCATTGTGATGACAGGGGTCATGGGGCATTGTGATGAAAGGGGGCATGGGACATTGTGATGACAGTGGGAATTGATCATTGTGATTACAGGGATCATGGAGCATTGTGATGACAGGGGCCATGGAACATTGTGATCAAATGGGTTATGGAACGGTGTGATGAAAGTGGTCATGGATCATTGTGATGACAAGTGTCCTGGAGCGTAGTGATGACATTTTCATGGAGCATTGTTATGACACAGGCATGGAGAATTGTGATGAGAAGAGTTCTGGAGCATTGAGATGACAAAGGTATGGAGCATTGTGATTACAGGGGCCATGGAACATTTGATGACAAGTGCATGGAGTATTGTGATGACAAAGGGCATGGAGCATTGTGATGAAAGTGGTACTAGAGAATTGTGAGGACAGGGGTCATGGAGCATTGTGATGACAAGGGCCATGGAGCATTGTGATGACAGGGGTCATGGGGCATTGTGATGAAAGGGGGCATGGGACATTGTGATGACAGTGGGAATGGATCACTGTGATTACAGGGATCATGGAGCATTGTGATGACAGGGGCATGGGACATTGTGATGAAAGTGGTCATGGAGCATTGTGATGAAAGGGGTCAAGGGGAAAATTGATGACAATGGCTATGGGGCATTTTGATGAATGTGGTCATGGAGCACTGTGAGGCAAGTGGTCATGCAGCATTGTGATGAAAAGCACATTGGAGCATTGTGATGATAAGGGCCAAGGAGCATTGTTATCAAATGGGTTATGGAGCATTGTGAGGAAAGTGGTCATGGAACATTGTTAAGAAAGGGGACACGGAACATTGAGATAAAAGGGGTCATAGGACATTGTGATGACAAGGGCCATGGAGCATTGTGATGAAAGGGTTTATGGAACACTGTAATTACAGGAGCCATGGAGAATTGTGAAGATAAAGGCCATGGAACATTGTGATGACAGGCGTCATGGAGCATTGTGATGAAAGGGGTCATGGATCATTTCAATGTCAGGGGTCATGTAGCATTGTGATGACAATGGTCATGGAGCATTGTGAAGAAAGTGGTCATGGAGAATTGTGATGAAAAGTGCTATGGAGCATTGTGATGACAAGAGCCATGGAGCATTGTGATCAAATGGGTTATCGAGGATTGTGATGAATGTGGTCATGGAGGATTGTGATGAAAGGGGACATAGAGCATTGAGATAAAAGGGGTCAAGGGACATTGTGATGACAAGGGCCATGGAGCATTGTGATGAAAGGGGTCATGGAGCATTGTGATGAAAAGCACCATGGAGTATTGCGATGACAAGAGTCTTGGAGCATTGTGATGACATTTTCATGGAGCATTGTGATGACATGGGCATGGAGATTTGTGATTACAGGGGCCATGGAGCATTTGATGACAAGGGCATGGACCATTGTGATGAAAATGGTCATGGAGCATTGTGATGAAAGGGGTCAAGGGGAAAATTGATGACAATGGCTATGGGGCATTTTGATGAATGTGGTCTTGGAGCACTGTGAGGCAAGTGTTCATGCAGCATTGTGATGAAAAGCGCATTGGAGCATTGTGATGACAAGGGCCAAGGAGCATTGTGATCAAATGGGTTATGGAGCATTGTGATGAAAGTGGTCATGGAACATTGTTAAGAAAGGGGACACGGAACATTGAGATAAAAGGGGTCATAGGACATTGTGATGACAGGCATCATGGAGCATTGTGATAAAAGGAGTCATGGATCATTGCGATGTCAGGGGTCATGTAGCATTGTGATGATAGAGGCATAGAGCATTGTGATGACAATGGTCATGGAGCATTGTGATGAAAGGGGACATGGAGCAATGAGATAAAAGGGGTCATGGGACATTGTGATGACAGGGGCCATGGAGCATTGTGATGAAAGGAATTATGGAGCACTGTAATTACAGTAGCCATGGAGAAATGTGAAGACAAAGGCCATGGAACATTGTGATGACAGGCATCATTGAGCATTGTGATGAAAGGGGTCATGGATCATTGCGATGTCAGGGGTTATGTAGCATTGTGATGACAATGGTCATGGAGCTTTGTGAAGAAAGTGGTCATGGAGCATTGTGATGAAAAGCACCATGGAGTATTGTGATGACAAGAGTCTTGGAGCATTGTGATGGCATTTTCATGGAGCATTGTGATGACATGGGCATGGAGATTTGTGATTACAGGGGCCATGGAGCATTTGATGACAAGGGCATGGACCATTGTGATGACAAGGGACACGGAGAAGTGTGATGAAAGTGGTCATGGAGCATTGTGATGAAAGGGGTCATGGATCATTGAGATTATAGGGTTCATGGAGCATTGTGATGGCAAGGGTCATGAGCACTGTGATGACAGGGTTCATGGAGCATTGCGATGACAAGGGGCATGTAACATTGTGATAACCGGAGTCATGCGGCATTGTGATGACAGGGGTCATGGATCATTGTGATTACAGGGATCATGGAGCATTGTGATGACAAAGGCATGGTGCATTGTGATGACCAAGCCATGGAGCATTGTGATGAAAGGGGTAATGGAGCATTGTGCGGAAAACTGTCATGGATCATTGTGATTACAGGGTTCATGGAGCATTGTGATGACAAGTGTCATGGAACTTTGAGATAAAGGGGGTCATCGGAAATTGTGATGACAAGGGCCAGGGAGCTTTGTGATGACAAGGGTCATGGAGCATTGTGATGACAGGAGTCATGGGGCACTGTGATGACAGTGGGCATGGAGCATTTTAATGAACGGGTTCATGAAGCACTGTGATTAGAGGCGACATGGAGCATTGTGATGACCAAGCCATGGAGCATTGTGATGAAAGGTGTCATGGAGCATTGTGATGACAAGAGTCCTGGAGCATTGTGATGACATTTTCATGGAGCATTGGGATGACACGGGCATGGAGAATTGTGTTGAGAAGTGTGCTGGAGTATTGTGATGACAAGGGCATGGAGCCTTGTGATTACAGGGGCCATAGAGCATTGTGATGACAAGGATATGGAACATTGTGATGAAAAGGGGCATGGAGCAATTTGATGAATGTGATACTGGAGCATTTTGATGAAAGGGGTCATGGATGTTTGTGATTACAGGGATCATGGAGCATTGTGATGGCAGGGGTCATGGGGCATTGTGAAGACAAGGGTCATGGAGCATTGTGATGGCAAGGGCCATGAGGCATTGTGATGACAGGAATCATGGGGCATAGTGATGACAGGGTGCGTGGAGCATTGTGATGAAAGTGGTCATGGAGCATTGTGATGACAGTGCTCATTGAGCATTGTGAGGACACGGTCATGGAGCCTTGTGATGAGATAACTTCTGGAGCATTTTGATGACAAGGGCCATGGAGCATTGGTGATGACATGACTTCTGGAGCATCGTGATGACAAGGGCATGGTGCATTGTGATGAGAAGTGGCATGGAGCACTGTGAAGAAAAGGGTAATGGAGCATTGTGCGGAAAGGTGTTATGGATCATTGTGATGACAGAGGTCATGGAGCATTGTGATGAAAGGGTCATTGTGCCTTGTTATGACAAGAGCCATGGAGTATTGTTATTAAATGGGTTATGGAGCGTTGTGATGCAAGTGGTCATGGAGCATTGTGATGAAAAGCCCCATGGAGCATTGTGATGACAAGAGTCCGGGAGCATTCTGATGACACTGTCATGGAGAACTGGGATGACACGGGCATGGAGAATTGTGATGAGAAGAGTTCTGGAACATTGTGATGACAGAGGCATGGAGCATTGTGATTACAGGGGCCATGGAGCATTGTGATGAAAGGTGTCATGGAGCATTGTGATTAAAGGGATCATGGGTCATTGTGATGACCAGGGCATGTAGCATTGTGATGACCATTGGCATGGAGCCTTGTGATGAATGGGATACTGGAGCATTGTGAGGAAACAGGCCATTGAGCATTGTGATGACAAGTGGCATGGAGCATTGTGATGAAAGTAGTATTGGAGCATTGTGAGGAAATGGTACATGGATCGTTGTGATTACAGGGATCATGGAGCATTGTGATGACAAGGGTCATGGTGCATTGTGATGACAGGTATCATGGAGCATTGTGATGAGAGGTTATTGGGCATTGTGATGACAGTGGTCATGGAGCATTGCGATGATAGGGGCAGGGAACATTGTGATGACAAAAGCCATGGAGCATTGCGATTACAGGGGTCATGGAACATTTTGATGATAGGGGCATGGAGCATTGTGATGACACTGCTCATAGACCATTGTGATGAAAGGGGTCATGGAGCTTTGAGATAAAATGGGTCATGGGACATTGTGACAACAAGGGTCATGGAGCATTTGATGACAAGGGAATGTAGCATTGTGATGACATGACTTCTGGAGCTTTTGGATGACAAGGGCATGGAGAATTGTGATTACAGGGGCCATGGAGCATTGTGATGACAACTGCATTCAGCATTGTGATGAAAAGAGGAGTGGAGCATTGTGACGAGAGGCGTACTGGAGAATTGTGAGGAAAGATGTCATGGATCATTGTGATTACAGCGATCATGGAGCATTGTGATGACAGGGTTCATGGAGCATTGTGATGAAAAGGGCCATGGAGCATTGTGATCACAGGGGTCATGGAGCATTGTGATGATAGGGCCATGGAGAATTGTGATGACAATGGTCATGGAGCATAGTGATGAAAGGGGTCATGGAGCATTGAGGTAAAGTGGGTCATGGGACATTGTTATGACAAGGGCCATGGAGCATTGTGATCAAATGGGTTATGGAGCATTGTGATGAAAGTGGTCATGGAGCACTGAGATAAAAGGGGTCATGGGACATTGTAATGACAAGGGCCATGGAGCATTGTGATGAAAGAGTTCATGGAGCGTTGTGATGAAAGTGGTCATAGATAATTGTGATGAAATGCGCCATGGAGTATTGTGATGACAAGAGTCCTGGAGCATTGTGATGACATTTTCATGGAGCATTGTGATGACACGGGCATGGAGAATTGTGATGAGAAGAGTTCTGGAGCATTGTGATGACAAGGGCATGGAGCATTGTGATTACAAGGATCATGGAGCTTGTGATGACAAGGTTCATGGAGCATTGTGATGACAGAAGTCACATAGCATTATGATGACAAGGGCCATGGAGCATTGTGATGACAGGGGTGATGGGGCATTGTGATGAAAAGCACCATGGAGCATTGTGATTAGAGGGGTCCTGGGGCATTGTGATGACAAGTGGCATGGAGCCCTGTGATGAAAGGGGTACTGGAGCATTGTTAGGAAATGGGCCATGGAGCACTGTGATGACAAGTGCATGGAGCATTGTGATGACAAGTGGCATGGAGAATTGTGATGAAACGGTTAATGGAGCATTGTGAGGAAAGGTGTTATGGATCACTGTTATGACAGGGGTCATGGAGCTTTGAGATGACAACGGCCATGGAGCATTGTGATGACAGTGGTCACGGGGATTTGTGATGACAGTGGGCATGGAGCATTGTAATGAACGGGTTCATGGAGCAATGTGATTACATACGACATGGAGCATTGTGATGACAAAACCATGGAGTATTCTGATGAAAGGGGTCATGGAGCATTGTGATGAAAAGTTTCATTGGGCCTTGTTATGACAAGAGCCATGGAACATTGTGATTAAGTGGTTTATGGAGCGTTGTGATGAAAGTGGTCATGGAGCATTGTGATTACAGGGGCCATGGAGCATTGTGATGAAAGGTGTCATGGAGCATTGTGATGAAAGGGATCATGGATCATTGTGATTACAAGGGCAAGTAGCATTGTGATGAGCATTGGCATGCAGCCTTGAGATAAATGGGTGACTGGAGCGTTGTGAGGAAACGGGCCATTGAGCATTGCGATGGCAAGGGCATGGAACATTGTGATGACAAGTGGCATGGAGCATTGTGATGAAAGAGGTATTGGAGCATTGTGAGGAAATGGTACATGGATCATTGTGATTACAGGGATCAAAGAGCATTGTGATGACAAGGGTCATGGAGCATTGTGATGACAGGGTCATGGAGCATAGAGATGACAAGGGCCATGGAGAATAGTGATGACAGTGGTCATCTGTACTTGTGATAATAGGGGTCATGGAACACTGTGATTACAGGGGCCATGGAGCATTCTGATGACAAAGGCCATGGAACATTGTGATGACAGGCATCACGGAGCATTGTGATGAAAGGGGTCAGGGATCACTGAGATGACAGGGGTCATGGAGCATTGTGATGATAGGGGCATTGAGCATTGTGATGACAATGGTCATAGACCATTGTGATAAAAGGGGTCATGGAGCATTGAGATAAAATGGGTCATGGGACATTGTGATGACAAGGATCGTTGAGCATTGTGATGAAAGGTGTCATGGAGCATTGTGATGACAAGGGCCATGGAACATTGTGATCAAATGGGTTATGGAACGGTGTGATGAAAGTGGTCATGGATCATTGTGATGACAAGTGTCCTGGAGCGTAGTGATGACATTTTCATGGAGCATTGTTATGACACAGGCATGGAGAATTGTGATGAGAAGAGTTCTGGAGCATTGAGATGACAAAGGTATGGAGCATTGTGATTACAGGGGCCATGGAACATTTGATGACAAGTGCATGGAGTATTGTGATGACAAAGGGCATGGAGCATTGTGATGAAAGCGGTACTAGAGAATTGTGAGGACAGGGGTCATGGAGCATTGTGATGACAAGGGCCATGGAGCATTGTGATGACAGGGGTCATGGGGCATTGTGATGAAAGGGGGCATGGGACATTGTGATGACAGTGGGAATGGATCATTGTGATTACAGGGATCATGGAGCATTGTGATGACAGGGGCATGGGACATTGTGATGAAAGTGGTCATGGAGCATTGTGATGAAAGGGGTCAAGGGGAAAATTGATGACAATGGCTATGGGGCATTTTGATGAATGTGGTCATGGAGCACTGTGAGGCAAGTGGTCATGCAGCATTGTGATGAAAAGCACATTGGAGCATTGTGATGACAAGGGCCAAGGAGCATTGTGATCAAATGGGTTATGGAGCATTGTGAGGAAAGTGGTCATGGAACATTGTTAAGAAAGGGGACACGGAACATTGAGATAAAAGGGGTCATAGGACATTGTGATGACAAGGGCCATGGAGCATTGTGATGAAAGGGTTTATGGAACACTGTAATTACAGGAGCCATGGAGAATTGTGAAGATAAAGGCCATGGAACATTGTGATGACAGGCGTCATGGAGCATTGTGATGAAAGGGGTCATGGATCATTTCGATGTCAGGGGTCATGTAGCATTGTGATGACAATGGTCATGGAGCATTGTGAAGAAAGTGGTCATGGAGAATTGTGATGAAAAGTGCTATGGAGCATTGTGATGACAAGAGCCATGGAGCATTGTGATCAAATGGGTTATCGAGGATTGTGATGAATGTGGTCATGGAGGATTGTGATGAAAGGGGACATAGAGCATTGAGATAAAAGGGGTCAAGGGACATTGTGATGACAAGGGCCATGGAGCATTGTGATGAAAGGGGTCATGGAGCATTGTGATGAAAAGCACCATGGAGTATTGCGATGACAAGAGTCTTGGAGCATTGTGATGACATTTTCATGGAGCATTGTGATGACATGGGCATGGAGATTTGTGATTACAGGGGCCATGGAGCATTTGATGACAAGGGCATGGACCATTGTGATGAAAATGGTCATGGAGCATTGTGATGAAAGGGGTCAAGGGGAAAATTGATGACAATGGCTATGGGGCATTTTGATGAATGTGGTCTTGGAGCACTGTGAGGCAAGTGTTCATGCAGCATTGTGATGAAAAGCGCATTGGAGCATTGTGATGACAAGGGCCAAGGAGCATTGTGATCAAATGGGTTATGGAGCATTGTGATGAAAGTGGTCATGGAACATTGTTAAGAAAGGGGACACGGAACATTGAGATAAAAGGGGTCATAGGACATTGTGATGACAAGGGCCATGGAGCATTGTGATGAAAGGGTTTATGGAACACTGTAATTACAGGAGCCATGGAGAATTGTGAAGATAAAGGCCATGGAACATTGTGATGACAGGCATCATGGAGCATTGTGATAAAAGGAGTCATGGATCATTGCGATGTCAGGGGTCATGTAGCATTGTGATGATAGAGGCATAGAGCATTGTGATGACAATGGTCATGGAGCATTGTGATGAAAGGGGACATGGAGCATTGAGATAAAAGGGGTCATGGGACATTGTGATGACAGGGGCCATGGAGCATTGTGATGAAAGGAATTATGGAGCACTGTAATTACAGTAGCCATGGAGAAATGTGAAGACAAAGGCCATGGAACATTGTGATGACAGGCATCATTGAGCATTGTGATGAAAGGGGTCATGGATCATTGCGATGTCAGGGGTTATGTAGCATTGTGATGACAATGGTCATGGAGCTTTGTGAAGAAAGTGGTCATGGAGCATTGTGATGAAAAGCACCATGGAGTATTGTGATGACAAGAGTCTTGGAGCATTGTGATGGCATTTTCATGGAGCATTGTGATGACATGGGCATGGAGATTTGTGATTACAGGGGCCATGGAGCATTTGATGACAAGGGCATGGACCATTGTGATGACAAGGGACACGGAGAAGTGTGATGAAAGTGGTCATGGAGCATTGTGATGAAAGGGGTCATGGATCATTGAGATTATAGGGTTCATGGAGCATTGTGATGGCAAGGGTCATGAAGCACTGTGATGACAGGGTTCATGGAGCATTGCGATGACAAGGGGCATGTAACATTGTGATAACCGGAGTCATGCGGCATTGTGATGACAGGGGGCATGGAGCATTGTGATGAAAAGCGGCATGGATCATTGTGATGAAAGGCGTCCTGGAGCATTGTGAGGAAAGGGGTCATGGATCATTGTGATTACAGGGATCATGGAGCATTGTGATGACAAAGGCATGGTGCATTGTGATGACCAAGCCATGGAGCATTGTGACGAAAGGGGTAATGGAGCATTGTGAGGAAAACTGTCATGGATCATTGTGATTACAGGGTTCATGGAGCATTGTGATGACAAGTGTCATGGAACTTTGAGATAAAGGGGGTCATCGGAAATTGTGATGACAAGGGCCAGGGAGCTTTGTGATGACAAGGGTCATGGAGCATTGTGATGACAGGAGTCATGGGGCACTGTGATGACAGTGGGCATGGAGCATTTTAATGAACGGGTTCATGAAGCACTGTGATTAGAGGCGACATGGAGCATTGTGATGACCAAGCCATGGAGCATTGTGATGAAAGGTGTCATGGAGCATTGTGATGACAAGAGTCCTGGAGCATTGTGATGACATTTTCATGGAGCATTGGGATGACACGGGCATGGAGAATTGTGTTGAGAAGTGTGCTGGAGTATTGTGATGACAAGGGCATGGAGCCTTGTGATTGATTACAGGGGCCATAGAGCATTGTGATGACAAGGATATGGAACATTGTGATGAAAAGGGGCATGGAGCAATTTGATGAATGTGATACTGGAGCATTTTGATGAAAGGGGTCATGGATGTTTGTGATTACAGGGATCATGGAGCATTGTGATGGCAGGGGTCATGGGGCATTGTGAAGACAAGGGTCATGGAGCATTGTGATGGCAAGGGCCATGAGGCATTGTGATGACAGGAATCATGGGGCATAGTGATGACAGGGTGCGTGGAGCATTGTGATGAAAGTGGTCATGGAGCATTGTGATGACAGTGCTCATTGAG
The DNA here is from genome assembly GCF_965194805.1 of Balaenoptera borealis. Lineage (NCBI taxonomy): Eukaryota > Metazoa > Chordata > Mammalia > Artiodactyla > Balaenopteridae > Balaenoptera > Balaenoptera borealis. The sequence continues at coordinate 15,510,791 of NC_138874.1, read as the reverse complement.
CATTGTGAGGACACGGTCATGGAGCCTTGTGATGAGATAACTTCTGGAGCATTTTGATGACAAGGGCCATGGAGCATTGGTGATGACATGACTTCTGGAGCATCGTGATGACAAGGGCATGGTGCATTGTGATGAGAAGTGGCATGGAGCACTGTGAAGAAAAGGGTAATGGAGCATTGTGCGGAAAGGTGTTATGGATCATTGTGATGACAGAGGTCATGGAGCATTGTGATGAAAGGGTCATTGTGCCTTGTTATGACAAGAGCCATGGAGTATTGTTTTTAAATGGGTTATGGAGCGTTGTGATGCAAGTGGTCATGGAGCATTGTGATGAAAAGCGCCATGGAGCATTGTGATGACACTGTCATGGAGAACTGGGATGACACGGGCATGGAGAATTGTGATGAGAAGAGTTCTGGAGCATTGTGATGACAGAGGCATGGAGCATTGTGATTACAGGGGCCATGGAGCATTGTGATGAAAGGTGTCATGGAGCATTGTGATTAAAGGGATCATGGGTCATTGTGATGACCAGGGCATGTAGCATTGTGATGACCATTGGCATGGAGCCTTGTGATGAATGGGATACTGGAGCATTGTGAGGAAACAGGCCATTGAGCATTGTGATGACAAGTGGCATGGAGCATTGTGATGAAAGTAGTATTGGAGCATTGTGAGGAAATGGTACATGGATCGTTGTGATTACAGGGATCATGGAGCATTGTGATGACAAGGGTCATGGTGCATTGTGATGACAGGTATCATGGAGCATTGTGATGAGAGGTTATTGGGCATTGTGATGACAGTGGTCATGGAGCATTGCGATGATAGGGGCAGGGAACATTGTGATGACAAAAGCCATGGAGCATTGCGATTACAGGGGTCATGGAACATTTTGATGATAGGGGCATGGAGCATTGTGATGACACTGCTCATAGACCATTGTGATGAAAGGGGTCATGGAGCTTTGAGATAAAATGGGTCATGGGACATTGTGACAACAAGGGTCATGGAGCATTTGATGACAAGGGAATGTAGCATTGTGATGACATGACTTCTGGAGCTTTTGGATGACAAGGGCATGGAGAATTGTGATTACAGGGGCCATGGAGCATTGTGATGACAACTGCATTCAGCATTGTGATGAAAAGAGGAGTGGAGCATTGTGACGAGAGGCGTACTGGAGAATTGTGAGGAAAGATGTCATGGACCATTGTGATTACAGCGATCATGGAGCATTGTGATGACAGGGTTCATGGAGCATTGTGATGAAAAGGGCCATGGAGCATTGTGATCACAGGGGTCATGGAGCATTGTGATGATAGGGCCATGGAGAATTGTGATGACAATGGTCATGGAGCATAGTGATGAAAGGGGTCATGGAGCATTGAGGTAAAGTGGGTCATGGGACATTGTTATGACAAGGGCCATGGAGCATTGTGATCAAATGGGTTATGGAACATTGTGATGAAAGTGGTCATGGAGCACTGAGATAAAAGGGGTCATGGGACATTGTAATGACAAGGGCCATGGAGCATTGTGATGAAAGAGTTCATGGAGCGTTGTGATGAAAGTGGTCATAGATAATTGTGATGAAATGCGCCATGGAGTATTGTGATGACAAGAGTCCTGGAGCATTGTGATGACATTTTCATGGAGCATTGTGATGACACGGGCATGGAGAATTGTGATGAGAAGAGTTCTGGAGCATTGTGATGACAAGGGCATGGAGCATTGTGATTACAAGGATCATGGAGCTTGTGATGACAAGGTTCATGGAGCATTGTGATGACAGAAGTCACATAGCATTATGATGACAAGGGCCATGGAGCATTGTGATGACAGGGGTGATGGGGCATTGTGATGAAAAGCACCATGGAGCATTGTGATTAGAGGGGTCCTGGGGCATTGTGATGACAAGTGGCATGGAGCCCTGTGATGAAAGGGGTACTGGAGCATTGTTAGGAAATGGGCCATGGAGCACTGTGATGACAAGTGCATGGAGCATTGTGATGACAAGTGGCATGGAGAATTGTGATGAAACGGTTAATGGAGCATTGTGAGGAAAGGTGTTATGGATCACTGTTATGACAGGGGTCATGGAGCTTTGAGATGACAACGGCCATGGAGCATTGTGATGACAGTGGTCACGGGGATTTGTGATGACAGTGGGCATGGAGCATTGTAATGAACGGGTTCATGGAGCAATGTGATTACATACGACATGGAGCATTGTGATGACAAAACCATGGAGTATTCTGATGAAAGGGGTCATGGAGCATTGTGATGAAAAGTTTCATTGGGCCTTGTTATGACAAGAGCCATGGAACATTGTGATTAAGTGGTTTATGGAGCGTTGTGATGAAAGTGGTCATGGAGCATTGTGATTACAGGGGCCATGGAGCATTGTGATGAAAGGTGTCATGGAGCATTGTGATGAAAGGGATCATGGATCATTGTGATTACAAGGGCAAGTAGCATTGTGATGAGCATTGGCATGCAGCCTTGAGATAAATGGGTGACTGGAGCGTTGTGAGGAAACGGGCCATTGAGCATTGCGATGGCAAGGGCATGGAACATTGTGATGACAAGTGGCATGGAGCATTGTGATGAAAGAGGTATTGGAGCATTGTGAGGAAATGGTACATGGATCATTGTGATTACAGGGATCAAAGAGCATTGTGATGACAAGGGTCATGGAGCATTGTGATGACAGGGTCATGGAGCATAGAGATGACAAGGGCCATGGAGAATAGTGATGACAGTGGTCATCTGTACTTGTGATAATAGGGGTCATGGAACACTGTGATTACAGGGGCCATGGAGCATTCTGATGACAAAGGCCATGGAACATTGTGATGACAGGCATCACGGAGCATTGTGATGAAAGGGGTCAGGGATCACTGAGATGACAGGGGTCATGGAGCATTGTGATGATAGGGGCATTGAGCATTGTGATGACAATGGTCATAGACCATTGTGATAAAAGGGGTCATGGAGCATTGAGATAAAATGGGTCATGGGACATTGTGATGACAAGGATCGTTGAGCATTGTGATGAAAGGTGTCATGGAGCATTGTGATGACAAGGGCCATGGAACATTGTGATCAAATGGGTTATGGAACGGTGTGATGAAAGTGGTCATGGATCATTGTGATGACAAGTGTCCTGGAGCGTAGTGATGACATTTTCATGGAGCATTGTTATGACACAGGCATGGAGAATTGTGATGAGAAGAGTTCTGGAGCATTGAGATGACAAAGGTATGGAGCATTGTGATTACAGGGGCCATGGAACATTTGATGACAAGTGCATGGAGTATTGTGATGACAAAGGGCATGGAGCATTGTGATGAAAGCGGTACTAGAGAATTGTGATGACAGGGGTCATGGAGCATTGTGATGACAAGGGCCATGGAGCATTGTGATGACAGGGGTCATGGGGCATTGTGATGAAAGGGGGCATGGGACATTGTGATGACAGTGGGAATGGATCATTGTGATTACAGGGATCATGGAGCATTGTGATGACAGGGGCATGGGACATTGTGATGAAAGTGGTCATGGAGCATTGTGATGAAAGGGGTCAAGGGGAAAATTGATGACAATGGCTATGGGGCATTTTGATGAATGTGGTCATGGAGCACTGTGAGGCAAGTGGTCATGCAGCATTGTGATGAAAAGCACATTGGAGCATTGTGATGACAAGGGCCAAGGAGCATTGTGATCAAATGGGTTATGGAGCATTGTGAGGAAAGTGGTCATGGAACATTGTTAAGAAAGGGGACACGGAACATTGAGATAAAAGGGGTCATAGGACATTGTGATGACAAGGGCCATGGAGCATTGTGATGAAAGGGTTTATGGAACACTGTAATTACAGGAGCCATGGAGAATTGTGAAGATAAAGGCCATGGAACATTGTGATGACAGGCGTCATGGAGCATTGTGATGAAAGGGGTCATGGATCATTTCGATGTCAGGGGTCATGTAGCATTGTGATGACAATGGTCATGGAGCATTGTGAAGAAAGTGGTCATGGAGAATTGTGATGAAAAGTGCTATGGAGCATTGTGATGACAAGAGCCATGGAGCATTGTGATCAAATGGGTTATCGAGGATTGTGATGAATGTGGTCATGGAGGATTGTGATGAAAGGGGACATAGAGCATTGAGATAAAAGGGGTCAAGGGACATTGTGATGACAAGGGCCATGGAGCATTGTGATGAAAGGGGTCATGGAGCATTGTGATGAAAAGCACCATGGAGTATTGCGATGACAAGAGTCTTGGAGCATTGTGATGACATTTTCATGGAGCATTGTGATGACATGGGCATGGAGATTTGTGATTACAGGGGCCATGGAGCATTTGATGACAAGGGCATGGACCATTGTGATGAAAATGGTCATGGAGCATTGTGATGAAAGGGGTCAAGGGGAAAATTGATGACAATGGCTATGGGGCATTTTGATGAATGTGGTCTTGGAGCACTGTGAGGCAAGTGTTCATGCAGCATTGTGATGAAAAGCGCATTGGAGCATTGTGATGACAAGGGCCAAGGAGCATTGTGATCAAATGGGTTATGGAGCATTGTGATGAAAGTGGTCATGGAACATTGTTAAGAAAGGGGACACGGAACATTGAGATAAAAGGGGTCATAGGACATTGTGATGACAAGGGCCATGGAGCATTGTGATGAAAGGGTTTATGGAACACTGTAATTACAGGAGCCATGGAGAATTGTGAAGATAAAGGCCATGGAACATTGTGATGACAGGCATCATGGAGCATTGTGATAAAAGGAGTCATGGATCATTGCGATGTCAGGGGTCATGTAGCATTGTGATGATAGAGGCATAGAGCATTGTGATGACAATGGTCATGGAGCATTGTGATGAAAGGGGACATGGAGCATTGAGATAAAAGGGGTCATGGGACATTGTGATGACAGGGGCCATGGAGCATTGTGATGAAAGGAATTATGGAGCACTGTAATTACAGTAGCCATGGAGAAATGTGAAGACAAAGGCCATGGAACATTGTGATGACAGGCATCATTGAGCATTGTGATGAAAGGGGTCATGGATCATTGCGATGTCAGGGGTTATGTAGCATTGTGATGACAATGGTCATGGAGCTTTGTGAAGAAAGTGGTCATGGAGCATTGTGATGAAAAGCACCATGGAGTATTGTGATGACAAGAGTCTTGGAGCATTGTGATGGCATTTTCATGGAGCATTGTGATGACATGGGCATGGAGATTTGTGATTACAGGGGCCATGGAGCATTTGATGACAAGGGCATGGACCATTGTGATGACAAGGGACACGGAGAAGTGTGATGAAAGTGGTCATGGAGCATTGTGATGAAAGGGGTCATGGATCATTGAGATTATAGGGTTCATGGAGCATTGTGATGGCAAGGGTCATGAAGCACTGTGATGACAGGGTTCATGGAGCATTGCGATGACAAGGGGCATGTAACATTGTGATAACCGGAGTCATGCGGCATTGTGATGACAGGGGGCATGGAGCATTGTGATGAAAAGCGGCATGGATCATTGTGATGAAAGGCGTCCTGGAGCATTGTGAGGAAAGGGGTCATGGATCATTGTGATTACAGGGATCATGGAGCATTGTGATGACAAAGGCATGGTGCATTGTGATGACCAAGCCATGGAGCATTGTGACGAAAGGGGTAATGGAGCATTGTGAGGAAAACTGTCATGGATCATTGTGATTACAGGGTTCATGGAGCATTGTGATGACAAGTGTCATGGAACTTTGAGATAAAGGGGGTCATCGGAAATTGTGATGACAAGGGCCAGGGAGCTTTGTGATGACAAGGGTCATGGAGCATTGTGATGACAGGAGTCATGGGGCACTGTGATGACAGTGGGCATGGAGCATTTTAATGAACGGGTTCATGAAGCACTGTGATTAGAGGCGACATGGAGCATTGTGATGACCAAGCCATGGAGCATTGTGATGAAAGGTGTCATGGAGCATTGTGATGACAAGAGTCCTGGAGCATTGTGATGACATTTTCATGGAGCATTGGGATGACACGGGCATGGAGAATTGTGTTGAGAAGTGTGCTGGAGTATTGTGATGACAAGGGCATGGAGCCTTGTGATTGATTACAGGGGCCATAGAGCATTGTGATGACAAGGATATGGAACATTGTGATGAAAAGGGGCATGGAGCAATTTGATGAATGTGATACTGGAGCATTTTGATGAAAGGGGTCATGGATGTTTGTGATTACAGGGATCATGGAGCATTGTGATGGCAGGGGTCATGGGGCATTGTGAAGACAAGGGTCATGGAGCATTGTGATGGCAAGGGCCATGAGGCATTGTGATGACAGGAATCATGGGGCATAGTGATGACAGGGTGCGTGGAGCATTGTGATGAAAGTGGTCATGGAGCATTGTGATGACAGTGCTCATTGAGCATTGTGAGGACACGGTCATGGAGCCTTGTGATGAGATAACTTCTGGAGCATTTTGATGACAAGGGCCATGGAGCATTGGTGATGACATGACTTCTGGAGCATCGTGATGACAAGGGCATGGTGCATTGTGATGAGAAGTGGCATGGAGCACTGTGAAGAAAAGGGTAATGGAGCATTGTGCGGAAAGGTGTTATGGATCATTGTGATGACAGAGGTCATGGAGCATTGTGATGAAAGGGTCATTGTGCCTTGTTATGACAAGAGCCATGGAGTATTGTTTTTAAATGGGTTATGGAGCGTTGTGATGCAAGTGGTCATGGAGCATTGTGATGAAAAGCGCCATGGAGCATTGTGATGACACTGTCATGGAGAACTGGGATGACACGGGCATGGAGAATTGTGATGAGAAGAGTTCTGGAGCATTGTGATGACAGAGGCATGGAGCATTGTGATTACAGGGGCCATGGAGCATTGTGATGAAAGGTGTCATGGAGCATTGTGATTAAAGGGATCATGGGTCATTGTGATGACCAGGGCATGTAGCATTGTGATGACCATTGGCATGGAGCCTTGTGATGAATGGGATACTGGAGCATTGTGAGGAAACAGGCCATTGAGCATTGTGATGACAAGTGGCATGGAGCATTGTGATGAAAGTAGTATTGGAGCATTGTGAGGAAATGGTACATGGATCGTTGTGATTACAGGGATCATGGAGCATTGTGATGACAAGGGTCATGGTGCATTGTGATGACAGGTATCATGGAGCATTGTGATGAGAGGTTATTGGGCATTGTGATGACAGTGGTCATGGAGCATTGCGATGATAGGGGCAGGGAACATTGTGATGACAAAAGCCATGGAGCATTGCGATTACAGGGGTCATGGAACATTTTGATGATAGGGGCATGGAGCATTGTGATGACACTGCTCATAGACCATTGTGATGAAAGGGGTCATGGAGCTTTGAGATAAAATGGGTCATGGGACATTGTGACAACAAGGGTCATGGAGCATTTGATGACAAGGGAATGTAGCATTGTGATGACATGACTTCTGGAGCTTTTGGATGACAAGGGCATGGAGAATTGTGATTACAGGGGCCATGGAGCATTGTGATGACAACTGCATTCAGCATTGTGATGAAAAGAGGAGTGGAGCATTGTGACGAGAGGCGTACTGGAGAATTGTGAGGAAAGATGTCATGGACCATTGTGATTACAGCGATCATGGAGCATTGTGATGACAGGGTTCATGGAGCATTGTGATGAAAAGGGCCATGGAGCATTGTGATCACAGGGGTCATGGAGCATTGTGATGATAGGGCCATGGAGAATTGTGATGACAATGGTCATGGAGCATAGTGATGAAAGGGGTCATGGAGCATTGAGGTAAAGTGGGTCATGGGACATTGTTATGACAAGGGCCATGGAGCATTGTGATCAAATGGGTTATGGAACATTGTGATGAAAGTGGTCATGGAGCACTGAGATAAAAGGGGTCATGGGACATTGTAATGACAAGGGCCATGGAGCATTGTGATGAAAGAGTTCATGGAGCGTTGTGATGAAAGTGGTCATAGATAATTGTGATGAAATGCGCCATGGAGTATTGTGATGACAAGAGTCCTGGAGCATTGTGATGACATTTTCATGGAGCATTGTGATGACACGGGCATGGAGAATTGTGATGAGAAGAGTTCTGGAGCATTGTGATGACAAGGGCATGGAGCATTGTGATTACAAGGATCATGGAGCTTGTGATGACAAGGTTCATGGAGCATTGTGATGACAGAAGTCACATAGCATTATGATGACAAGGGCCATGGAGCATTGTGATGACAGGGGTGATGGGGCATTGTGATGAAAAGCACCATGGAGCATTGTGATTACAGGGGTCCTGGGGCATTGTGATGACAAGTGGCATGGAGCCCTGTGATGAAAGGGGTACTGGAGCATTGTTAGGAAATGGGCCATGGAGCACTGTGATGACAAGTGCATGGAGCATTGTGATGACAAGTGGCATGGAGAATTGTGATGAAACGGTTAATGGAGCATTGTGAGGAAAGGTGTTATGGATCACTGTTATGACAGGGGTCATGGAGCTTTGAGATGACAACGGCCATGGAGCATTGTGATGACAGTGGTCACGGGGATTTGTGATGACAGTGGGCATGGAGCATTGTAATGAACGGGTTCATGGAGCAATGTGATTGCATACGACATGGAGCATTGTGATGACAAAACCATGGAGTATTCTGATGAAAGGGGTCATGGAGCATTGTGATGAAAAGTTTCATTGGGCCTTGTTATGACAAGAGCCATGGAACATTGTGATTAAGTGGTTTATGGAGCGTTGTGATGAAAGTGGTCATGGAGCATTGTGATTACAGGGGCCATGGAGCATTGTGATGAAAGGTGTCATGGAGCATTGTGATGAAAGGGATCATGGATCATTGTGATTACAAGGGCAAGTAGCATTGTGATGAGCATTGGCATGCAGCCTTGAGATAAATGGGTGACTGGAGCGTTGTGAGGAAACGGGCCATTGAGCATTGCGATGGCAAGGGCATGGAACATTGTGATGACAAGTGGCATGGAGCATTGTGATGAAAGAGGTATTGGAGCATTGTGAGGAAATGGTACATGGATCATTGTGATTACAGGGATCAAAGAGCATTGTGATGACAAGGGTCATGGAGCATTGTGATGACAGGGTCATGGAGCATAGAGATGACAAGGGCCATGGAGAATAGTGATGACAGTGGTCATCTGTACTTGTGATAATAGGGGTCATGGAACACTGTGATTACAGGGGCCATGGAGCATTCTGATGACAAAGGCCATGGAACATTGTGATGACAGGCATCACGGAGCATTGTGATGAAAGGGGTCAGGGATCACTGAGATGACAGGGGTCATGGAGCATTGTGATGATAGGGGCATTGAGCATTGTGATGACAATGGTCATAGACCATTGTGATAAAAGGGGTCATGGAGCATTGAGATAAAATGGGTCATGGGACATTGTGATGACAAGGATCGTTGAGCATTGTGATGAAAGGTGTCATGGAGCATTGTGATGACAAGGGCCATGGAACATTGTGATCAAATGGGTTATGGAACGGTGTGATGAAAGTGGTCATGGATCATTGTGATGACAAGTGTCCTGGAGCGTAGTGATGACATTTTCATGGAGCATTGTTATGACACAGGCATGGAGAATTGTGATGAGAAGAGTTCTGGAGCATTGAGATGACAAAGGTATGGAGCATTGTGATTACAGGGGCCATGGAACATTTGATGACAAGTGCATGGAGTATTGTGATGACAAAGGGCATGGAGCATTGTGATGAAAGCGGTACTAGAGAATTGTGATGACAGGGGTCATGGAGCATTGTGATGACAAGGGCCATGGAGCATTGTGATGACAGGGGTCATGGGGCATTGTGATGAAAGGGGGCATGGGACATTGTGATGACAGTGGGAATGGATCACTGTGATTACAGGGATCATGGAGCATTGTGATGACAGGGGCATGGGACATTGTGATGAAAGTGGTCATGGAGCATTGTGATGAAAGGGGTCAAGGGGAAAATTGATGACAATGGCTATGGGGCATTTTGATGAATGTGGTCATGGAGCACTGTGAGGCAAGTGGTCATGCAGCATTGTGATGAAAAGCACATTGGAGCATTGTGATGACAAGGGCCAAGGAGCATTGTGATCAAATGGGTTATGGAGCATTGTGAGGAAAGTGGTCATGGAACATTGTTAAGAAAGGGGACACGGAACATTGAGATAAAAGGGGTCATAGGACATTGTGATGACAAGGGCCATGGAGCATTGTGATGAAAGGGTTTATGGAACACTGTAATTACAGGAGCCATGGAGAATTGTGAAGATAAAGGCCATGGAACATTGTGATGACAGGCGTCATGGAGCATTGTGATGAAAGGGGTCATGGATCATTTCGATGTCAGGGGTCATGTAGCATTGTGATGACAATGGTCATGGAGCATTGTGAAGAAAGTGGTCATGGAGAATTGTGATGAAAAGTGCTATGGAGCATTGTGATGACAAGAGCCATGGAGCATTGTGATCAAATGGGTTATCGAGGATTGTGATGAATGTGGTCATGGAGGATTGTGATGAAAGGGGACATAGAGCATTGAGATAAAAGGGGTCAAGGGACATTGTGATGACAAGGGCCATGGAGCATTGTGATGAAAGGGGTCATGGAGCATTGTGATGAAAAGCACCATGGAGTATTGCGATGACAAGAGTCTTGGAGCATTGTGATGACATTTTCATGGAGCATTGTGATGACATGGGCATGGAGATTTGTGATTACAGGGGCCATGGAGCATTTGATGACAAGGGCATGGACCATTGTGATGAAAATGGTCATGGAGCATTGTGATGAAAGGGGTCAAGGGGAAAATTGATGACAATGGCTATGGGGCATTTTGATGAATGTGGTCTTGGAGCACTGTGAGGCAAGTGTTCATGCAGCATTGTGATGAAAAGCGCATTGGAGCATTGTGATGACAAGGGCCAAGGAGCATTGTGATCAAATGGGTTATGGAGCATTGTGATGAAAGTGGTCATGGAACATTGTTAAGAAAGGGGACACGGAACATGGAGATAAAAGGGGTCATAGGACATTGTGATGACAAGGGCCATGGAGCATTGTGATGAAAGGGTTTATGGAACACTGTAATTACAGGAGCCATGGAGAATTGTGAAGATAAAGGCCATGGAACATTGTGATGACAGGCATCATGGAGCATTGTGATAAAAGGAGTCATGGATCATTGCGATGTCAGGGGTCATGTAGCATTGTGATGATAGAGGCATAGAGCATTGTGATGACAATGGTCATGGAGCATTGTGATGAAAGGGGACATGGAGCATTGAGATAAAAGGGGTCATGGGACATTGTGATGACAGGGGCCATGGAGCATTGTGATGAAAGGAATTATGGAGCACTGTAATTACAGTAGCCATGGAGAAATGTGAAGACAAAGGCCATGGAACATTGTGATGACAGGCATCATTGAGCATTGTGATGAAAGGGGTCATGGATCATTGCGATATCAGGGGTTATGTAGCATTGTGATGACAATGGTCATGGAGCTTTGTGAAGAAAGTGGTCATGGAGCATTGTGATGAAAAGCACCATGGAGTATTGTGATGACAAGAGTCTTGGAGCATTTTGATGGCATTTTCATGGAGCATTGTGATGACATGGGCATGGAGATTTGTGATTACAGGGGCCATGGAGCATTTGATGACAAGGACATGGACCATTGTGATGACAAGGGACACGGAGAAGTGTGATGAAAGTGGTCATGGAGCATTGTGATGAAAGGGGTCATGGATCATTGAGATTATAGGGTTCATGGAGCATTGTGATGGCAAGGGTCATGAAGCACTGTGATGACAGGGTTCATGGAGCATTGCGATGACAAGGGGCATGTAACATTGTGATAACCGGAGTCATGCGGCATTGTGATGACAGGGGGCATGGAGCATTGTGATGAAACGTGGCATGGATCATTGTGATGAAAGGCGTCCTGGAGCATTGTGAGGAAAGGGGTCATGGATCATTGTGATTACAGGGATCATGGAGCATTGTGATGACAAAGGCATGGTGCATTGTGATGACCAAGCCATGGAGCATTGTGATGAAAGGGGTAATGGAGCATTGTGAGGAAAACTGTCATGGATCATTGTGATTAAAGGGTTCATGGAGCATTGTAATTACAGGGTTCATGGAGCATTGTGATGACAAGTGTCATGGAACTTTGAGATAAAGGGGGTCATCGGAAATTGTGATGACAAGGGCCAGGGAGCTTTGTGATGACAAGGGTCATGGAGCATTGTGATGACAGGAGTCATGGGGCACTGTGATGACAGTGGGCATGGAGCATTTTAATGAACGGGTTCATGAAGCACTGTGATTAGAGGCGACATGGAGCATTGTGATGACCAAGCCATGGAGCATTGTGATGAAAGGTGTCATGGAGCATTGTGATGACAAGAGTCCTGGAGCATTGTGATGACATTTTCATGGAGCATTGGGATGACACGGGCATGGAGAATTGTGTTGAGAAGTGTGCTGGAGTATTGTGATGACAAGGGCATGGAGCCTTGTGATTACAGGGGCCATAGAGCATTGTGATGACAAGGATATGGAACATTGTGATGAAAAGGGGCATGGAGCAATTTGATGAATGTGATACTGGAGCATTTTGATGAAAGGGGTCATGGATGTTTGTGATTACAGGGATCATGGAGCATTGTGATGGCAGGGGTCATGGGGCATTGTGAAGACAAGGGTCATGGAGCATTGTGATGGCAAGGGCCATGAGGCATTGTGATGACAGGAATCATGGGGCATAGTGATGACAGGGTGCGTGGAGCATTGTGATGAAAGTGGTCATGGAGCATTGTGATGACAGTGCTCATTGAGCATTGTGAGGACACGGTCATGGAGCCTTGTGATGAGATAACTTCTGGAGCATTTTGATGACAAGGGCCATGGAGCATTGGTGATGACATGACTTCTGGAGCATCGTGATGACAAGGGCATGGTGCATTGTGATGAGAAGTGGCATGGAGCACTGTGAAGAAAAGGGTAATGGAGCATTGTGCAGAAAGGTGTTATGGATCATTGTGATGACAGAGGTCATGGAGCATTGTGATGAAAGGGTCATTGTGCCTTGTTATGACAAGAGCCATGGAGTATTGTTATTAAATGGGTTATGGAGCGTTGTGATGCAAGTGGTCATGGAGCATTGTGATGAAAAGCGCCATGGAGCATTGTGATGACAAGAGTCCGGGAGCATTCTGATGACACTGTCATGGAGAACTGGGATGACACGGGCATGGAGAATTGTGATGAGAAGAGTTCTGGAGCATTGTGATGACAGAGGCATGGAGCATTGTGATTACAGGGGCCATGGAGCATTGTGATGAAAGGTGTCATGGAGCATTGTGAATAAAGGGATCATGGGTCATTGTGATGACCAGGGCATGTAGCATTGTGATGACCATTGGCATGGAGCCTTGTGATGAATGGGATACTGGAGCATTGTGAGGAAACAGGCCATTGAGCATTGTGATGACAAGTGGCATGGAGCATTGTGATGAAAGTAGTATTGGAGCATTGTGAGGAAATGGTACATGGATCGTTGTGATTACAGGGATCATGGAGCATTGTGATGACAAGGGTCATGGTGCATTGTGATGACAGGTATCATGGAGCATTGTGATGAGAGGTTATTGGGCATTGTGATGACAGTGGTCATGGAGCATTGCGATGATAGGGGCAGGGAACATTGTGATGACAAAAGCCATGGAGCATTGCGATTACAGGGGTCATGGAACATTTTGATGATAGGGGCATGGAGCATTGTGATGACACTGCTCATAGACCATTGTGATGAAAGGGGTCATGGAGCTTTGAGATAAAATGGGTCATGGGACATTGTGACAACAAGGGTCATGGAGCATTTGATGACAAGGGAATGTAGCATTGTGATGACATGACTTCTGGAGCTTTTGGATGACAAGGGCATGGAGAATTGTGATTACAGGGGCCATGGAGCATTGTGATGACAACTGCATTCAGCATTGTGATGAAAAGAGGAGTGGAGCATTGTGACGAGAGGCGTACTGGAGAATTGTGAGGAAAGATGTCATGGATCATTGTGATTACAGCGATCATGGAGCATTGTGATGACAGGGTTCATGGAGCATTGTGATGAAAAGGGCCATGGAGCATTGTGATGATAGGGCCATGGAGAATTGTGATGACAATGGTCATGGAGCATAGTGATGAAAGGGGTCATGGAGCATTGAGGTAAAGTGGGTCATGGGACATTGTTATGACAAGGGCCATGGAGCATTGTGATCAAATGGGTTATGGAGCATTGTGATGAAAGTGGTCATGGAGCACTGAGATAAAAGGGGTCATGGGACATTGTAATGACAAGGGCCATGGAGCATTGTGATGAAAGAGTTCATGGAGCGTTGTGATGAAAGTGGTCATAGATAATTGTGATGAAATGCGCCATGGAGTATTGTGATGACAAGAGTCCTGGAGCATTGTGATGACATTTTTTCATGGAGCATTGTGATGACACGGGCATGGAGAATTGTGATGAGAAGAGTTCTGGAGCATTGTGATGACAAGGGCATGGAGCATTGTGATTACAAGGATCATGGAGCTTGTGATGACAAGGTTCATGGAGCATTGTGATGACAGAAGTCACATAGCATTATGATGACAAGGGCCATGGAGCATTGTGATGACAGGGGTGATGGGGCATTGTGATGAAAAGCACCATGGAGCATTGTGATTAGAGGGGTCCTGGGGCATTGTGATGACAAGTGGCATGGAGCCCTGTGATGAAAGGGGTACTGGAGCATTGTTAGGAAATGGGCCATGGAGCACTGTGATGACAAGTGCATGGAGCATTGTGATGACAAGTGGCATGGAGAATTGTGATGAAACGGTTAATGGAGCATTGTGAGGAAAGGTGTTATGGATCACTGTTATGACAGGGGTCATGGAGCTTTGAGATGACAACGGCCATGGAGCATTGTGATGACAGTGGTCACGGGGATTTGTGATGACAGTGGGCATGGAGCATTGTAATGAATGGGTTCATGGAGCAATGTGATTACATACGACATGGAGCATTGTGATGACAAAACCATGTAGTATTCTGATGAAAGGGGTCATGGAGCATTGTGATGAAAAGTTTCATTGGGCCTTGTTATGACAAGAGCCATGGAACATTGTGATTAAGTGGTTTATGGAGCGTTGTGATGAAAGTGGTCATGGAGCATTGTGATTACAGGGGCCATGGAGCATTGTGATGAAAGGTGTCATGGAGCATTGTGATGAAAGGGATCATGGATCATTGTGATTACAAGGGCAAGTAGCATTGTGATGAGCATTGGCATGCAGCCTTGAGATAAATGGGTGACTGGAGCGTTGTGAGGAAACGGGCCATTGAGCATTGCGATGGCAAGGGCATGGAACATTGTGATGACAAGTGGCATGGAGCATTGTGATGAAAGAGGTATTGGAGCATTGTGAGGAAATGGTACATGGATCATTGTGATTACAGGGATCAAAGAGCATTGTGATGACAAGGGTCATGGAGCATTGTGATGACAGGGTCATGGAGCATAGAGATGACAAGGGCCATGGAGAATAGTGATGACAGTGGTCATCTGTACTTGTGATAATAGGGGTCATGGAACACTGTGATTACAGGGGCCATGGAGCATTCTGATGACAAAGGCCATGGAACATTGTGATGACAGGCATCACGGAGCATTGTGATGAAAGGGGTCAGGGATCACTGAGATGACAGGGGTCATGGAGCATTGTGATGATAGGGGCATTGAGCATTGTGATGACAATGGTCATAGACCATTGTGATAAAAGGGGTCATGGAGCATTGAGATAAAATGGGTCATGGGACATTGTGATGACAAGGATCGTTGAGCATTGTGATGAAAGGTGTCATGGAGCATTGTGATGACAAGGGCCATGGAACATTGTGATCAAATGGTTTATGGAACGGTGTGATGAAAGTGGTCATGGATCATTGTGATGACAAGTGTCCTGGAGCGTAGTGATGACATTTTCATGGAGCATTGTTATGACACAGGCATGGAGAATTGTGATGAGAAGAGTTCTGGAGCATTGAGATGACAAAGGTATGGAGCATTGTGATTACAGGGGCCATGGAACATTTGATGACAAGTGCATGGAGTATTGTGATGACAAAGGGCATGGAGCATTGTGATGAAAGTGGTACTAGAGAATTGTGAGGACAGGGGTCATGGAGCATTGTGATGACAAGGGCCATGGAGCATTGTGATGACAGGGGTCATGGGGCATTGTGATGAAAGGGGGCATGGGACATTGTGATGACAGTGGGAATGGATCACTGTGATTACAGGGATCATGGAGCATTGTGATGACAGGGGCATGGGACATTGTGATGAAAGTGGTCATGGAGCATTGTGATGAAAGGGGTCAAGGGGAAAATTGATGACAATGGCTATGGGGCATTTTGATGAATGTGGTCATGGAGCACTGTGAGGCAAGTGGTCATGCAGCATTGTGATGAAAAGCACATTGGAGCATTGTGATGACAAGGGCCAAGGAGCATTGTGATCAAATGGGTTATGGAGCATTGTGAGGAAAGTGGTCATGGAACATTGTTAAGAAAGGGGACACGGAACATTGAGATAAAAGGGGTCATAGGACATTGTGATGACAAGGGCCATGGAGCATTGTGATGAAAGGGTTTATGGAACACTGTAATTACAGGAGCCATGGAGAATTGTGAAGATAAAGGCCATGGAACATTGTGATGACAGGCGTCATGGAGCATTGTGATGAAAGGGGTCATGGATCATTTCGATGTCAGGGGTCATGTAGCATTGTGATGACAATGGTCATGGAGCATTGTGAAGAAAGTGGTCATGGAGAATTGTGATGAAAAGTGCTATGGAGCATTGTGATGACAAGAGCCATGGAGCATTGTGATCAAATGGGTTATCGAGGATTGTGATGAATGTGGTCATGGAGGATTGTGATGAAAGGGGACATAGAGCATTGAGATAAAAGGGGTCAAGGGACATTGTGATGACAAGGGCCATGGAGCATTGTGATGAAAGGGGTCATGGAGCATTGTGATGAAAAGCACCATGGAGTATTGCGATGACAAGAGTCTTGGAGCATTGTGATGACATTTTCATGGAGCATTGTGATGACATGGGCATGGAGATTTGTGATTACAGGGGCCATGGAGCATTTGATGACAAGGGCATGGACCATTGTGATGAAAATGGTCATGGAGCATTGTGATGAAAGGGGTCAAGGGGAAAATTGATGACAATGGCTATGGGGCATTTTGATGAATGTGGTCTTGGAGCACTGTGAGGCAAGTGTTCATGCAGCATTGTGATGAAAAGCGCATTGGAGCATTGTGATGACAAGGGCCAAGGAGCACTGTGATCAAATGGGTTATGGAGCATTGTGATGAAAGTGGTCATGGAACATTGTTAAGAAAGGGGACACGGAACATTGAGATAAAAGGGGTCATAGGACATTGTGATGACAAGGGCCATGGAGCATTGTGATGAAAGGGTTTATGGAACACTGTAATTACAGGAGCCATGGAGAATTGTGAAGATAAAGGCCATGGAACATTGTGATGACAGGCATCATGGAGCATTGTGATAAAAGGAGTCATGGATCATTGCGATGTCAGGGGTCATGTAGCATTGTGATGATAGAGGCATAGAGCATTGTGATGACAATGGTCATGGAGCATTGTGATGAAAGGGGACATGGAGCAATGAGATAAAAGGGGTCATGGGACATTGTGATGACAGGGGCCATGGAGCATTGTGATGAAAGGAATTATGGAGCACTGTAATTACAGTAGCCATGGAGAAATGTGAAGACAAAGGCCATGGAACATTGTGATGACAGGCATCATTGAGCATTGTGATGAAAGGGGTCATGGATCATTGCGATGTCAGGGGTTATGTAGCATTGTGATGACAATGGTCATGGAGCTTTGTGAAGAAAGTGGTCATGGAGCATTGTGATGAAAAGCACCATGGAGTATTGTGATGACAAGAGTCTTGGAGCATTGTGATGGCATTTTCATGGAGCATTGTGATGACATGGGCATGGAGATTTGTGATTACAGGGGCCATGGAGCATTTGATGACAAGGGCATGGACCATTGTGATGACAAGGGACACGGAGAAGTGTGATGAAAGTGGTCATGGAGCATTGTGATGAAAGGGGTCATGGATCATTGAGATTATAGGGTTCATGGAGCATTGTGATGGCAAGGGTCATGAAGCACTGTGATGACAGGGTTCATGGAGCATTGCGATGACAAGGGGCATGTAACATTGTGATAACCGGAGTCATGCGGCATTGTGATGACAGGGGGCATGGAGCATTGTGATTACAGGGATCATGGAGCATTGTGATGACAAAGGCATGGTGCATTGTGATGACCAAGCCATGGAGCATTGTGACGAAAGGGGTAATGGAGCATTGTGAGGAAAACTGTCATGGATCATTGTGATTACAGGGTTCATGGAGCATTGTGATGACAAGTGTCATGGAACTTTGAGATAAAGGGGGTCATCGGAAATTGTGATGACAAGGGCCAGGGAGCTTTGTGATGACAAGGGTCATGGAGCATTGTGATGACAGGAGTCATGGGGCACTGTGATGACAGTGGGCATGGAGCATTTTAATGAACGGGTTCATGAAGCACTGTGATTAGAGGCGACATGGAGCATTGTGATGACCAAGCCATGGAGCATTGTGATGAAAGGTGTCATGGAGCATTGTGATGACAAGAGTCCTGGAGCATTGTGATGACATTTTCATGGAGCATTGGGATGACACGGGCATGGAGAATTGTGTTGAGAAGTGTGCTGGAGTATTGTGATGACAAGGGCATGGAGCCTTGTGATTGATTACAGGGGCCATAGAGCATTGTGATGACAAGGATATGGAACATTGTGATGAAAAGGGGCATGGAGCAATTTGATGAATGTGATACTGGAGCATTTTGATGAAAGGGGTCATGGATGTTTGTGATTACAGGGATCATGGAGCATTGTGATGGCAGGGGTCATGGGGCATTGTGAAGACAAGGGTCATGGAGCATTGTGATGGCAAGGGCCATGAGGCATTGTGATGACAGGAATCATGGGGCATAGTGATGACAGGGTGCGTGGAGCATTGTGATGAAAGTGGTCATGGAGCATTGTGATGGCAGTGCTCATTGAGCATTGTGAGGACACGGTCATGGAGCCTTGTGATGAGATAACTTCTGGAGCATTTTGATGACAAGGGCCATGGAGCATTGGTGATGACATGACTTCTGGAGCATCGTGATGACAAGGGCATGGTGCATTGTGATGAGAAGTGGCATGGAGCACTGTGAAGAAAAGGGTAATGGAGCATTGTGCAGAAAGGTGTTATGGATCATTGTGATGACAGAGGTCATGGAGCATTGTGATGAAAGGGTCATTGTGCCTTGTTATGACAAGAGCCATGGAGTATTGTTATTAAATGGGTTATGGAGCATTGTGATGCAAGTGGTCATGGAGCATTGTGATGAAAAGCGCCATGGAGCATTGTGATGACAAGAGTCCGCGAGCATTCTGATGACACTGTCATGGAGAACTGGGATGACACGGGCATGGAGAATTGTGATGAGAAGAGTTCTGGAGCATTGTGATGACAGAGGCATGGAGCATTGTGATTACAGGGGCCATGGAGCATTGTGATGAAAGGTGTCATGGAGCATTGTGAATAAAGGGATCATGGGTCATTGTGATGACCAGGGCATGTAGCATTGTGATGACCATTGGCATGGAGCCTTGTGATGAATGGGATACTGGAGCATTGTGAGGAAACAGGCCATTGAGCATTGTGATGACAAGTGGCATGGAGCATTGTGATGAAAGTAGTATTGGAGCATTGTGAGGAAATGGTACATGGATCGTTGTGATTACAGGGATCATGGAGCATTGTGATGACAAGGGTCATGGTGCATTGTGATGACAGGTATCATGGAGCATTGTGATGAGAGGTTATTGGGCATTGTGATGACAGTGGTCATGGAGCATTGCGATGATAGGGGCAGGGAACATTGTGATGACAAAAGCCATGGAGCATTGCGATTACAGGGGTCATGGAACATTTTGATGATAGGGGCATGGAGCATTGTGATGACACTGCTCATAGACCATTGTGATGAAAGGGGTCATGGAGCTTTGAGATAAAATGGGTCATGGGACATTGTGACAACAAGGGTCATGGAGCATTTGATGACAAGGGAATGTAGCATTGTGATGACATGACTTCTGGAGCTTTTGGATGACAAGGGCATGGAGAATTGTGATTACAGGGGCCATGGAGCATTGTGATGACAACTGCATTCAGCATTGTGATGAAAAGAGGAGTGGAGCATTGTGACGAGAGGCGTACTGGAGAATTGTGAGGAAAGATGTCATGGATCATTGTGATTACAGCGATCATGGAGCATTGTGATGACAGGGTTCATGGAGCATTGTGATGAAAAGGGCCATGGAGCATTGTGATCACAGGGGTCATGGAGCATTGTGATGATAGGGCCATGGAGAATTGTGATGACAATGGTCATGGAGCATAGTGATGAAAGGGGTCATGGAGCATTGAGGTAAAGTGGGTCATGGGACATTGTTATGACAAGGGCCATGGAGCATTGTGATCAAATGGGTTATGGAGCATTGTGATGAAAGTGGTCATGGAGCACTGAGATAAAAGGGGTCATGGGACATTGTAATGACAAGGGCCATGGAGCATTGTGATGAAAGAGTTCATGGAGCGTTGTGATGAAAGTGGTCATAGATAATTGTGATGAAATGCGCCATGGAGTATTGTGATGACAAGAGTCCTGGAGCATTGTGATGACATTTTTTCATGGAGCATTGTGATGACACGGGCATGGAGAATTGTGATGAGAAGAGTTCTGGAGCATTGTGATGACAAGGGCATGGAGCATTGTGATTACAAGGATCATGGAGCTTGTGATGACAAGGTTCATGGAGCATTGTGATGACAGAAGTCACATAGCATTATGATGACAAGGGCCATGGAGCATTGTGATGACAGGGGTGATGGGGCATTGTGATGAAAAGCACCATGGAGCATTGTGATTAGAGGGGTCCTGGGGCATTGTGATGACAAGTGGCATGGAGCCCTGTGATGAAAGGGGTACTGGAGCATTGTTAGGAAATGGGCCATGGAGCACTGTGATGACAAGTGCATGGAGCATTGTGATGACAAGTGGCATGGAGAATTGTGATGAAACGGTTAATGGAGCATTGTGAGGAAAGGTGTTATGGATCACTGTTATGACAGGGGTCATGGAGCTTTGAGATGACAACGGCCATGGAGCATTGTGATGACAGTGGTCACGGGGATTTGTGATGACAGTGGGCATGGAGCATTGTAATGAACGGGTTCATGGAGCAATGTGATTACATACGACATGGAGCATTGTGATGACAAAACCATGGAGTATTCTGATGAAAGGGGTCATGGAGCATTGTGATGAAAAGTTTCATTGGGCCTTGTTATGACAAGAGCCATGGAACATTGTGATTAAGTGGTTTATGGAGCGTTGTGATGAAAGTGGTCATGGAGCATTGTGATTACAGGGGCCATGGAGCATTGTGATGAAAGGTGTCATGGAGCATTGTGATGAAAGGGATCATGGATCATTGTGATTACAAGGGCAAGTAGCATTGTGATGAGCATTGGCATGCAGCCTTGAGATAAATGGGTGACTGGAGCGTTGTGAGGAAACGGGCCATTGAGCATTGCGATGGCAAGGGCATGGAACATTGTGATGACAAGTGGCATGGAGCATTGTGATGAAAGAGGTATTGGAGCATTGTGAGGAAATGGTACATGGATCATTGTGATTACAGGGATCAAAGAGCATTGTGATGACAAGGGTCATGGAGCATTGTGATGACAGGGTCATGGAGCATAGAGATGACAAGGGCCATGGAGAATAGTGATGACAGTGGTCATCTGTACTTGTGATAATAGGGGTCATGGAACACTGTGATTACAGGGGCCATGGAGCATTCTGATGACAAAGGCCATGGAACATTGTGATGACAGGCATCACGGAGCATTGTGATGAAAGGGGTCAGGGATCACTGAGATGACAGGGGTCATGGAGCATTGTGATGATAGGGGCATTGAGCATTGTGATGACAATGGTCATAGACCATTGTGATAAAAGGGGTCATGGAGCATTGAGATAAAATGGGTCATGGGACATTGTGATGACAAGGATCGTTGAGCATTGTGATGAAAGGTGTCATGGAGCATTGTGATGACAAGGGCCATGGAACATTGTGATCAAATGGTTTATGGAACGGTGTGATGAAAGTGGTCATGGATCATTGTGATGACAAGTGTCCTGGAGCGTAGTGATGACATTTTCATGGAGCATTGTTATGACACAGGCATGGAGAATTGTGATGAGAAGAGTTCTGGAGCATTGAGATGACAAAGGTATGGAGCATTGTGATTACAGGGGCCATGGAACATTTGATGACAAGTGCATGGAGTATTGTGATGACAAAGGGCATGGAGCATTGTGATGAAAGTGGTACTAGAGAATTGTGAGGACAGGGGTCATGGAGCATTGTGATGACAAGGGCCATGGAGCATTGTGATGACAGGGGTCATGGGGCATTGTGATGAAAGGGGGCATGGGACATTGTGATGACAGTGGGAATGGATCATTGTGATTACAGGGATCATGGAGCATTGTGATGACAGGGGCATGGGACATTGTGATGAAAGTGGTCATGGAGCATTGTGATGAAAGGGGTCAAGGGGAAAATTGATGACAATGGCTATGGGGCATTTTGATGAATGTGGTCATGGAGCACTGTGAGGCAAGTGGTCATGCAGCATTGTGATGAAAAGCACATTGGAGCATTGTGATGACAAGGGCCAAGGAGCATTGTGATCAAATGGGTTATGGAGCATTGTGAGGAAAGTGGTCATGGAACATTGTTAAGAAAGGGGACACGGAACATTGAGATAAAAGGGGTCATAGGACATTGTGATGACAAGGGCCATGGAGCATTGTGATGAAAGGGTTTATGGAACACTGTAATTACAGGAGCCATGGAGAATTGTGAAGATAAAGGCCATGGAACATTGTGATGACAGGCGTCATGGAGCATTGTGATGAAAGGGGTCATGGATCATTTCGATGTCAGGGGTCATGTAGCATTGTGATGACAATGGTCATGGAGCATTGTGAAGAAAGTGGTCATGGAGAATTGTGATGAAAAGTGCTATGGAGCATTGTGATGACAAGAGCCATGGAGCATTGTGATCAAATGGGTTATCGAGGATTGTGATGAATGTGGTCATGGAGGATTGTGATGAAAGGGGACATAGAGCATTGAGATAAAAGGGGTCAAGGGACATTGTGATGACAAGGGCCATGGAGCATTGTGATGAAAGGGGTCATGGAGCATTGTGATGAAAAGCACCATGGAGTATTGCGATGACAAGAGTCTTGGAGCATTGTGATGACATTTTCATGGAGCATTGTGATGACATGGGCATGGAGATTTGTGATTACAGGGGCCATGGAGCATTTGATGACAAGGGCATGGACCATTGTGATGAAAATGGTCATGGAGCATTGTGATGAAAGGGGTCAAGGGGAAAACTGATGACAATGGCTATGGGGCATTTTGATGAATGTGGTCTTGGAGCACTGTGAGGCAAGTGTTCATGCAGCATTGTGATGAAAAGCGCATTGGAGCATTGTGATGACAAGGGCCAAGGAGCATTGTGATCAAATGGGTTATGGAGCATTGTGATGAAAGTGGTCATGGAACATTGTTAAGAAAGGGGACACGGAACATGGAGATAAAAGGGGTCATAGGACATTGTGATGACAAGGGCCATGGAGCATTGTGATGAAAGGGTTTATGGAACACTGTAATTACAGGAGCCATGGAGAATTGTGAAGATAAAGGCCATGGAACATTGTGATGACAGGCATCATGGAGCATTGTGATAAAAGGAGTCATGGATCATTGCGATGTCAGGGGTCATGTAGCATTGTGATGATAGAGGCATAGAGCATTGTGATGACAATGGTCATGGAGCATTGTGATGAAAGGGGACATGGAGCATTGAGATAAAAGGGGTCATGGGACATTGTGATGACAGGGGCCATGGAGCATTGTGATGAAAGGAATTATGGAGCACTGTAATTACAGTAGCCATGGAGAAATGTGAAGACAAAGGCCATGGAACATTGTGATGACAGGCATCATTGAGCATTGTGATGAAAGGGGTCATGGATCATTGCGATGTCAGGGGTTATGTAGCATTGTGATGACAATGGTCATGGAGCTTTGTGAAGAAAGTGGTCATGGAGCATTGTGATGAAAAGCACCATGGAGTATTGTGATGACAAGAGTCTTGGAGCATTGTGATGGCATTTTCATGGAGCATTGTGATGACATGGGCATGGAGATTTGTGATTACAGGGGCCATGGAGCATTTGATGACAAGGGCATGGACCATTGTGATGACAAGGGACACGGAGAAGTGTGATGAAAGTGGTCATGGAGCATTGTGATGAAAGGGGTCATGGATCATTGAGATTATAGGGTTCATGGAGCATTGTGATGGCAAGGGTCATGAAGCACTGTGATGACAGGGTTCATGGAGCATTGCGATGACAAGGGGCATGTAACATTGTGATAACCGGAGTCATGCGGCATTGTGATGACAGGGGGCATGGAGCATTGTGATGAAAAGCGGCATGGATCATTGTGATGAAAGGCGTCCTGGAGCATTGTGAGGAAAGGGGTCATGGATCATTGTGATTACAGGGATCATGGAGCATTGTGATGACAAAGGCATGGTGCATTGTGATGACCAAGCCATGGAGCATTGTGACGAAAGGGGTAATGGAGCATTGTGAGGAAAACTGTCATGGATCATTGTGATTACAGGGTTCATGGAGCATTGTGATGACAAGTGTCATGGAACTTTGAGATAAAGGGGGTCATCGGAAATTGTGATGACAAGGGCCAGGGAGCTTTGTGATGACAAGGGTCATGGAGCATTGTGATGACAGGAGTCATGGGGCACTGTGATGACAGTGGGCATGGAGCATTTTAATGAACGGGTTCATGAAGCACTGTGATTAGAGGCGACATGGAGCATTGTGATGACCAAGCCATGGAGCATTGTGATGAAAGGTGTCATGGAGCATTGTGATGACAAGAGTCCTGGAGCATTGTGATGACATTTTCATGGAGCATTGGGATGACACGGGCATGGAGAATTGTGTTGAGAAGTGTGCTGGAGTATTGTGATGACAAGGGCATGGAGCCTTGTGATTGATTACAGGGGCCATAGAGCATTGTGATGACAAGGATATGGAACATTGTGATGAAAAGGGGCATGGAGCAATTTGATGAATGTGATACTGGAGCATTTTGATGAAAGGGGTCATGGATGTTTGTGATTACAGGGATCATGGAGCATTGTGATGGCAGGGGTCATGGGGCATTGTGAAGACAAGGGTCATGGAGCATTGTGATGGCAAGGGCCATGAGGCATTGTGATGACAGGAATCATGGGGCATAGTGATGACAGGGTGCGTGGAGCATTGTGATGAAAGTGGTCATGGAGCATTGTGATGGCAGTGCTCATTGAGCATTGTGAGGACACGGTCATGGAGCCTTGTGATGAGATAACTTCTGGAGCATTTTGATGACAAGGGCCATGGAGCATTGGTGATGACATGACTTCTGGAGCATCGTGATGACAAGGGCATGGTGCATTGTGATGAGAAGTGGCATGGAGCACTGTGAAGAAAAGGGTAATGGAGCATTGTGCAGAAAGGTGTTATGGATCATTGTGATGACAGAGGTCATGGAGCATTGTGATGAAAGGGTCATTGTGCCTTGTTATGACAAGAGCCATGGAGTATTGTTATTAAATGGGTTATGGAGCGTTGTGATGCAAGTGGTCATGGAGCATTGTGATGAAAAGCGCCATGGAGCATTGTGATGACAAGAGTCCGGGAGCATTCTGATGACACTGTCATGGAGAACTGGGATGACACGGGCATGGAGAATTGTGATGAGAAGAGTTCTGGAGCATTGTGATGACAGAGGCATGGAGCATTGTGATTACAGGGGCCATGGAGCATTGTGATGAAAGGTGTCATGGAGCATTGTGAATAAAGGGATCATGGGTCATTGTGATGACCAGGGCATGTAGCATTGTGATGACCATTGGCATGGAGCCTTGTGATGAATGGGATACTGGAGCATTGTGAGGAAACAGGCCATTGAGCATTGTGATGACAAGTGGCATGGAGCATTGTGATGAAAGTAGTATTGGAGCATTGTGAGGAAATGGTACATGGATCGTTGTGATTACAGGGGTCATGGAGCATTGTGATGACAAGGGTCATGGTGCATTGTGATGACAGGTATCATGGAGCATTGTGATGAGAGGTTATTGGGCATTGTGATGACAGTGGTCATGGAGCATTGCGATGATAGGGGCAGGGAACATTGTGATGACAAAAGCCATGGAGCATTGCGATTACAGGGGTCATGGAACATTTTGATGATAGGGGCATGGAGCATTGTGATGACACTGCTCATAGACCATTGTGATGAAAGGGGTCATGGAGCTTTGAGATAAAATGGGTCATGGGACATTGTGACAACAAGGGTCATGGAGCATTTGATGACAAGGGAATGTAGCATTGTGATGACATGACTTCTGGAGCTTTTGGATGACAAGGGCATGGAGAATTGTGATTACAGGGGCCATGGAGCATTGTGATGACAACTGCATTCAGCATTGTGATGAAAAGAGGAGTGGAGCATTGTGACGAGAGGCGTACTGGAGAATTGTGAGGAAAGATGTCATGGATCATTGTGATTACAGCGATCATGGAGCATTGTGATGACAGGGTTCATGGAGCATTGTGATGAAAAGGGCCATGGAGCATTGTGATCACAGGGGTCATGGAGCATTGTGATGATAGGGCCATGGAGAATTGTGATGACAATGGTCATGGAGCATAGTGATGAAAGGGGTCATGGAGCATTGAGGTAAAGTGGGTCATGGGACATTGTTATGACAAGGGCCATGGAGCATTGTGATCAAATGGGTTATGGAGCATTGTGATGAAAGTGGTCATGGAGCACTGAGATAAAAGGGGTCATGGGACATTGTAATGACAAGGGCCATGGAGCATTGTGATGAAAGAGTTCATGGAGCGTTGTGATGAAAGTGGTCATAGATAATTGTGATGAAATGCGCCATGGAGTATTGTGATGACAAGAGTCCTGGAGCATTGTGATGACATTTTTTCATGGAGCATTGTGATGACACGGGCATGGAGAATTGTGATGAGAAGAGTTCTGGAGCATTGTGATGACAAGGGCATGGAGCATTGTGATTACAAGGATCATGGAGCTTGTGATGACAAGGTTCATGGAGCATTGTGATGACAGAAGTCACATAGCATTATGATGACAAGGGCCATGGAGCATTGTGATGACAGGGGTGATGGGGCATTGTGATGAAAAGCACCATGGAGCATTGTGATTAGAGGGGTCCTGGGGCATTGTGATGACAAGTGGCATGGAGCCCTGTGATGAAAGGGGTACTGGAGCATTGTTAGGAAATGGGCCATGGAGCACTGTGATGACAAGTGCATGGAGCATTGTGATGACAAGTGGCATGGAGAATTGTGATGAAACGGTTAATGGAGCATTGTGAGGAAAGGTGTTATGGATCACTGTTATGACAGGGGTCATGGAGCTTTGAGATGACAACGGCCATGGAGCATTGTGATGACAGTGGTCACGGGGATTTGTGATGACAGTGGGCATGGAGCATTGTAATGAACGGGTTCATGGAGCAATGTGATTACATACGACATGGAGCATTGTGATGACAAAACCATGGAGTATTCTGATGAAAGGGGTCATGGAGCATTGTGATGAAAAGTTTCATTGGGCCTTGTTATGACAAGAGCCATGGAACATTGTGATTAAGTGGTTTATGGAGCGTTGTGATGAAAGTGGTCATGGAGCATTGTGATTACAGGGGCCATGGAGCATTGTGATGAAAGGTGTCATGGAGCATTGTGATGAAAGGGATCATGGATCATTGTGATTACAAGGGCAAGTAGCATTGTGATGAGCATTGGCATGCAGCCTTGAGATAAATGGGTGACTGGAGCGTTGTGAGGAAACGGGCCATTGAGCATTGCGATGGCAAGGGCATGGAACATTGTGATGACAAGTGGCATGGAGCATTGTGATGAAAGAGGTATTGGAGCATTGTGAGGAAATGGTACATGGATCATTGTGATTACAGGGATCAAAGAGCATTGTGATGACAAGGGTCATGGAGCATTGTGATGACAGGGTCATGGAGCATAGAGATGACAAGGGCCATGGAGAATAGTGATGACAGTGGTCATCTGTACTTGTGATAATAGGGGTCATGGAACACTGTGATTACAGGGGCCATGGAGCATTCTGATGACAAAGGCCATGGAACATTGTGATGACAGGCATCACGGAGCATTGTGATGAAAGGGGTCAGGGATCACTGAGATGACAGGGGTCATGGAGCATTGTGATGATAGGGGCATTGAGCATTGTGATGACAATGGTCATAGACCATTGTGATAAAAGGGGTCATGGAGCATTGAGATAAAATGGGTCATGGGACATTGTGATGACAAGGATCGTTGAGCATTGTGATGAAAGGTGTCATGGAGCATTGTGATGACAAGGGCCATGGAACATTGTGATCAAATGGTTTATGGAACGGTGTGATGAAAGTGGTCATGGATCATTGTGATGACAAGTGTCCTGGAGCGTAGTGATGACATTTTCATGGAGCATTGTTATGACACAGGCATGGAGAATTGTGATGAGAAGAGTTCTGGAGCATTGAGATGACAAAGGTATGGAGCATTGTGATTACAGGGGCCATGGAACATTTGATGACAAGTGCATGGAGTATTGTGATGACAAAGGGCATGGAGCATTGTGATGAAAGTGGTACTAGAGAATTGTGATGACAGGGGTCATGGAGCATTGTGATGACAAGGGCCATGGAGCATTGTGATGACAGGGGTCATGGGGCATTGTGATGAAAGGGGGCATGGGACATTGTGATGACAGTGGGAATGGATCATTGTGATTACAGGGATCATGGAGCATTGTGATGACAGGGGCATGGGACATTGTGATGAAAGTGGTCATGGAGCATTGTGATGAAAGGGGTCAAGGGGAAAATTGATGACAATGGCTATGGGGCATTTTGATGAATGTGGTCATGGAGCACTGTGAGGCAAGTGGTCATGCAGCATTGTGATGAAAAGCACATTGGAGCATTGTGATGACAAGGGCCAAGGAGCATTGTGATCAAATGGGTTATGGAGCATTGTGAGGAAAGTGGTCATGGAACATTGTTAAGAAAGGGGACACGGAA